>NC_041380.1:286717655-286797310 GCF_002162155.2 Triticum dicoccoides | reverse complement strand
CTTAGCTGCAGTCCGGCACTCGCCTAAGTTTGAAAAATTCCTACCGAGTGGAGAGCGATCCTCCCACTCGGGGGCTTAGCTGCAGTCCAGCACTCGCCTAAGTTCTCTCACCTAGAGACTTAGCTGCAGTCCGGCACTCGCCTGAGTTTGAAAAAATCCTACCGAGTGGAGAGCGATCCTCCCACTCGGAGGCTTAGCTGCAGTCCAGCACTTGCCTAAGTTCTCTCACCTAGAGACTTAGCTGCAGTCAGGCACTCACCTAAGTTTGAAAAAATCCTACCGAGTGGAGAGCAAACCTCCCACTCGGGGGCTTAGCTGCAGCCCAGTGCTCGCCTAAGTATTTAAAAACCCTACCGAGTGGAGAGCAAACCTCCCACTCGGAGGCTTGGCTACAGCCCAGTGCTCGCCTAAGTACAAGACTCAACCCAATCCGCGAGTCGACTGCTAACTCCCCCTTCGGAATTGCACCGCAAATACAAGGTCATTCCGAGTGAAGATCCAGTTCCACTTGACGAATCAAACTGTGAAGATATCCAACGAGAAATCTAGTTCAGAAAAAGCCTAAAAGGTCCCAGACCTCAAAGTACTCGAGCCCTCGGCTCGGCAGAGTTTAAATGGTTACAAATCCACTCGGCATTCCGAGGTAAATTCAAAGTTTTTTACTCCTCAGGAGGAGGACTGGAAGGGGCGACGAACTCATCCAAGTCGATCCCGTCGGCAATACGGGTGGCAGCAGCGATGAAAGTCTCCATGAAGTCTTGAAAGCTGTGCTTCCTAGTATTGGCAACTTGGATGGCCGCCAGCTTTTCTTCTCGCGCCTCCTTGCAATGGACGCGGACCAGAGACAGAGCGACGTCAGCACCACATCTAGCAGAAGATTTCTTCCATTCCGCCACTCGACCTGGGACTTCGTTAAGTCGAACCATCAGAGACTCGAGGTCGTTCTGAAGCGTCGCCCCAGGCCAGAGTGATGTGTCGATCCGCGACATCGCCACTTTCAGCCGAGCTAGATAGTCAACGACGCTGGTGTACGAGACTCCAGACGGAGCATGTTCATTGCAGCCTCGTCCTTCACAAGAGAGTTAACAGGGTCCAAGCTTGGCTCCACTCAACTGGTCTCCTCTTCAAAATTCTGGCAAAGTTCTGCATACACGATCCAAGGATAAGTCAATTTTCATAAACTGAGTCGACACAAAAACCAGTCGGAACTGAATGTGCACCTTCAAGCTTAAGGTACAACTTCTTGGCGAGGCTCCCCAAGTAGCTCTCCAGGTCGTCCCTCCTGCGAGCGATGCCTTCCAGCTTCTCGCTCAGGGTGAGGTTCTCCTTCTTCCAACGTGAACACTCCCTGTTGGCTTCATTCAGAGCGGTCTTCAGTTTGGTATTCTCTTCTTCTAAGTGCTCGACCGAAGCCAGCTTCTGTGCGGCTAGAGCGGTCTTGTCATCAGCCTCCTTACGGGCAACAACCAAGTCCTGATCCTTCTTCGCCAGAGCTTCTTTCAGTTTTTCTGCGAAGAAATGATGATTGAATCGGAAATAACAAAAGGGTACTCAAGCCCAAAGACTAACCAATCGACAAAGCCGTCTTACCTGCGGCGCCGTCTCTGACCTTCTACAGCTCTGTTCTGGCCAGCTCTAGATCAAGGTTCAGTTGAATCTTCTGCTTCTCCAACTCAGTATAGCGAGCTACGAGTTCGCAGGATTTCTGTAAAAGCAAAATCAGTCGACAGACGTCCAAGATAAGTTGCTTCCGAGTAACTAAGGGACAATGACGACGTTTCTAAGACCACAGCCGAATCAAAAACATTCGACAGTAGTCTCGGGGACTACACCCAGTGGGTGCACTCAGCGTGCCCCCACTGGTTTGACCAAAAAAAAAGGTTCCGCTCGACCTGGCCCGACCAAACCGAGTGAAGAAATACAACTACAACAACACAATGTAAAGACTATAGTCGACTGCCAGCAGTCCATCGTAGTCTCGGGGACTACACCCAGTGGGTGCACTTAGCATGCCCCCACTTGTCCAAGGATAGGCAGACACACCAAGTGGGTGTACAGATACAGATACAAAAAGATCTTCGGAAAAGAGACTCTTCAAACAGCATATCATAACAGAACAAGTGTTGAAGTCGACTGACCTGGACATTGCTCTGAAGAGCCGAACTCGCATCATAGGCTGCTTGGCTGGCCTCCCGAGCCATCTTCACTTGCTCCATCATGATCCCCGCTTGGCGTATAGCCTCCTTGGCAGCAGCCGCTTGGTCCTCAGGGACGGGGTATACGGCAAAAAGCGAAGACGGATCCGCAGTCGACGATGAGGGCCGCGCACTCGCCAGAGGAACGGCAAAGGTCACAGAAGCCCGAGCGGTGTCACCACCATCCGGAGCTACGGCCTCGGATGCCGGAGCGGACTGGGGGGCCTGGTCAGCCGGCGCCTTCTTATGCCTCCTCACCCTCAACGGACCATCGTCATCATCATCCGGGAGGTCGACAACATGAGGAGGGGCTACAAAGGAAACATTCAATCGACCAAAGTTGCAATAAATGATCAGTCGACTCAAGACAGAACATCAGTAATCATACCAGGGTTGGAGGTAACAGCATCCTCCAGCTCTTGGTCATCGTCCTTGGCGGAGACCTCAGAAGTAGCAGCACTGCAAAACTCGAAAGTCAGTCGGTTGGCTCAATGAATCGACCAAGGATCTGTCCATGGTCGACGAAGGAAAACAAGTTTTATTATTACCCAGAAATGGTAGGGACAGCTATCTTCATCTTGGGAAGAGCCTTGGGCGGCTTGGACAGCGTCGTGCGTGGGAGCTTGGGGACCTCCCCAGTCGGCGTAGGAGAAGAGGTCCGAGGGCGTTTCGACGACTGCCCAACAGAAGCAGTCGCCTTGCCACGTTCCCGCGCTGGGTCGTGTGTGTGCTTGGACCACCCCTCTGGGCGAGGGGGTTCGACCTCCTCCTCCTCCTCCTCTTCACTGGAGTAGACATTGTCGTCTCCCTCCCCTTCACCATCGGACTCCCACTCGCCTTGGTCGTCCCCGCTCTGACCTTCGCTCGCCTCCCCTTCCTCAGTCGGCCCCTGAGCCCCGTTGGGCATCGAGTACATCTCGGTGGCCGCCTGGAAAACAACAGACAAGACGAAAGTTAATCGACCAACTCAAAGAAGACCAATGCAGAAAACAAGATTTCAGTCGGGAGCATAAAGACACACCTGGTCCACCTCATACGAATTGTCGAGTGGAACCACCCTCCTGGCTCCTCGGGGGTTGTCTTTGTTCCCCGTAATGCTCGACAGCCACCCCTCCAGCATCTCGTCGGTGACCTCCTCCGGGTGGACCCGAGTGGTGTCGTCAAGGCCCGCGTACAGCCACATCGGGTGGTCACGGGCCTGGAGCGGTTGGATACGCCTCCGGAGGAAGACCTCCAGCAGGTCCATACCAGTCACACCCTCACGGACGAGCTCAACCACTCGACCCGCCAACACTTTGACCTAGGCCCTTTCCTCCGGCGACACTTTCAGAGAAGCAGGCTTTTCAGCTCGGTCGAGAG
The DNA here is from genome assembly GCF_002162155.2 of Triticum dicoccoides. Classification (NCBI taxonomy): domain Eukaryota; kingdom Viridiplantae; phylum Streptophyta; class Magnoliopsida; order Poales; family Poaceae; genus Triticum; species Triticum dicoccoides. The sequence continues at coordinate 286,793,756 of NC_041380.1, read as the reverse complement.
AGAATGGAGGAAGTCCAGTCGACTGCCCTGGGGTCGCCTGGTCTTGACAGTAGAACCAGGTTGCCTGCCAACCGCGGACCGACTCCGGGAAAGTGATGGAAGGAAAACAACTGTTCCCCCTCGCCTGGATCGCCAGACCCCCGCACAGCTGGATCACCTACGTCCTCTCGTCACTCGACTTGGCCTTCTTGACCGATTGAGAGCGACAGGTAAAGATGTGCTTGAAGAGTCCCAGTGAGGGCGGCAACCCAAGAAGGCCTCGCACATAGAAATGTAAGCGGCGAGGTATACGATGGAGTTGGGAGTGAAGTGATGGAGCTGTGCCCCGAAGAAGTTCAGAAAACTCCGGAAAAAGGGATGGGGTGGCAGAGAAAACCCTCGGTCGATGTGGGTGGCTAGGAGCACGCACTCACCATCACGGGGTTGGGGTTCGATCTCTCCCCCCGGAAGACGCGCGGCTTGGTGGGGGATGACTCCCCCCTCGACCATGTCGTCGAGATCCTCTTGGCGGAGCACCGACGGCATCCAGTCGCCCTGAATCCAACCTTTGGGCAGAGCAGTTCTGGAGGAGGATCCGCCCCGAGCCGATCTTCTTCCCTTCCCCTGCGCCGCCGCCTTCTTCGCGCGCTCCAGAGCGGAGGTCTTTCCCTTCGTCATCGTCGCCAGCGAGGTCTCGCTCGAGCCTGCTGCGCTAGGGCGAGAACAGAGGTGGCGGAAGGACTTGCAAAGGGAGAGAGGAAGAAGGAAGGAGGAGAAGAGAGCGCACTGCCTGGAAGCCCCGAGCCGGCGATTTATAAGGGACCGCTTCCGGGTGGCTGACTGGTAGGCCCAGGCTATCCAGTCAAATCCCACAGCAGACGCACGCACAGTACGTGGCGAAAAAGGCGACGCGGTGATCGAGGGGCTTCCGCTTTATCGCTTCCGATTACTGCGTCCGCTCCCGTCCCGCGCGCTTCCCAAAATCCGAATCCCGCGACATCCGCGGGCCACAAAACAACCTGTCAAAACAGAAGACCCCGATCGCACCGGCGCTCGGTATGTCACAAGCAAAGAAATTCACTCGACGGAAGGCCTGGAATGGATCAAGGCGACTGAAAAAGGTTGACAACGTCACCCGTGATGATTGACCCAAAACGAGGCGCTCACGTAGCCCGAAGAACCAGTCGGAAAGATCTCCAACTCTTTCGCCACTCTAACCTCGATCCATTCGGGGGCTAATGATGAAGACATGTACCTAGGGTGGGGACACAGACCTGACCTAAGAGTCCTACCCTAGGACATCCCTAGGAGAAGTCACCTTCCAATCGACTTAAAGGTATCCCATTCGACGGACTCAAGACACTCGACCTGCAGGCTATCATTCGACCATGAAGCCAACCACTCGACCACCAGGAGAACTGTAGTCACTCCGCAGGCAAACGGTCAGCCGTTAAGTATTCTTTATGGTCATTATAGCACTTTATTAGGGGCGTTACCAGTAACGCCCGACCTTAAATGTACCTTAAACCCTGCATTACTGAGGGTACGAGGGGGCCGGCGAACTCTATATAAGCCACCCCCTCCTCAGTATGAGGGGTTCGCACCCCTGTTATTCACACGCCAGTAATCCAATCGACCGCCTCCGGGCACCGAGACGTAGGGCTGTTACTTCCTCCGCGAAGGGCCTGAACTCTTACATCTTGGTGTGTTTACAACTTCCCAATAGCTGAGATCTAGCCTCTCCATACATACCCCCTACATCACTGTCAGAGTTAGAACCACGACATCCCCTTCGATGGCTGCCCCACAGAAGTATACGTCCTCCCGAGACAAGAAATTGTGAAGCTCACCTGATATGGAGGGCTATTGTATGATGTGGTACACCAAAACATCATCTTCGTGGCACAGCTGAAGGACGGCGGCGCGCTGGATCTTCCCAGGGGCATGCTCCGTGTACTCTGCGTGGAGACCGATGACCCTCGTCTCTACCTTTTCGAGGGAGTTGGATACATTGTTGATCCACTACCGAACAACCCTTGGGTGGACGGTGACGGTGGCAACTATGCACATCGAGCCTTCGATGAGGACATGTTGGATGCTAAAAACCTGGATCTCGATCTCTTCTGCCATTTGGAACCACTGGAACGGAGGGCTATGGTTTGGAGAATTAGGATTAGATGGCTAGTCTAACTGAGGTAGTAGATGATTATTTAAAGAGGTTAAAACAATGTGAACACAGTGGGGTTTGGATGCAAATGAAGATGAAGGGGAGGTGAAGAAGCCGAGGAGAATCGGTTCCCGATGGAGAAGTAAATGGGAGAAGTGACGTGCAGGCAGTTAATTAGACGGCTAGGTAGACTAAACGAAAAGGCTATGCGAGTAGACTGATGAGTCGTATCTGTTCGTGTACGTGCCCATCCTTCCTGATAGGTGGGACCTATGCACACAGATAAAAAAATGTGTCGTAGTTTTTTTTGAGCACGTGAGTGGGAGACACAACATTCTCTGGTTAAGGAATACTCCCTCCGTTTAGGTGAGTATAAGTCACCTTATGAAAATCAGGTTTTCCCAAAACCTTTAGGCATGGAGCATTAACTTCCTGCTCGATCCCCTCCCAGCCTCGTTAGCCAGCGTTCTCTTCCGCTGCTGCCACATTCTACCTTTCCATTTTTCCTCTTCTCAAGTGTGGAACGATCTGCATGCCGCCCTTGATGCACCAGAACGACCACTGCATGCATCGCGGCAGGGCGTTGATTGGGCATGCACGAGAATTTGGTTAGTCCTGCCTTCAGTGGCTGCGTGCTGTCGCTCAACAGTGGCATGGCGGCGCTTGACGACCAGTTTGCCGGCAAAGTGCTGATGGTAACCATCAACGGCGATCGGCCTCCCGTCTCGCCGGACGACCTTGTCAAAGCTCTTGGCATTGCGCACGGCATCCAAATAAGTGACTTGCTCGTCGAAGTATGTCCGCCACCGGCTGATTTCTTCGTCAGGTTCCAGACAACTTTTGACTGCAGTCGTGTGTTCGAATCTTACCGGCGTTTGTTCTGCGATGGCGCGCTGGTGAGCTTTGATTGGTGGCACCCGGGGTGGGGCTCGGTGCCCTCTGAGCTTGAGTTTTTAACAAAGCTTACCTTCCACAGCATGCCTCGACGTGCTTGGAATAGCGAGTCCATGAACAAGCTTATCAACGACCTTGGAGGTGAGCTCGTAAGTATGTTTGTTCCTCCAGACAGCTGGGCCATAATGGTTATGGCATGGATGAAGAAGCCGTCCACCATACCGAAGGTGATTGGTGTTGAGATACCAGTGCAGGAACCGGGGTTGTACTATTCATTGCTACTAAGGCTGCCGCAGACCACGTTAGGGATGTACCTGTATCGAGTGTTTGTGCATGTCAAAGAAGTGGTCAATCCATCAATCGAAGTCCTGCCGCCGCCGCTGGTGCCAGGGTCCGTCGACGATGTCCATTACAGGAGTCAACGTCAGACTTTCCCCGTGTTGCTCGGAACAATGGATGACACATGGCCTACTCCATCATGCGGCGGAGGCCACTACTTATTTGGGAGAAGAGGCAGGGCTGGCTGCCTGGATGTGCTCTAATTTGAGGTAACAACTGAATCTTGTCAGATACTAGTTAAATCCGAGCTATGGGTGTGAAGCACTGATATGCCAGTACATTTGATTGTGATCTGTTCTAATGTTGTACCTGAACTTTTTTTAGAAAGGGCTATACGTCAAGTTAATGTGCTAGCAGAACTTATTGTGTTGTCTGTCTGTTTTCTTTGCACAACATTCAAGATATTTCCCCGTCATTGATAAAGACGATGAACCATTATGTACGACTTCGTTGGTTTCAACATAGCCCTTCCCGTAGCAATCCACTGCTTCCATCCTGATTGTGTCTCCTGCGTGAAATTTTTATATGCAAGTTCAGTGTGCTATGATGTTCTATATGATTGTGTCAACTATATAAGTTTTTACTGAGCATCAGCAATGCATAGGGCTGAAAGATGTATTTACGAGCATCGACCGATGGGTCTCTGTCTCTCTATCTCTCTCTATCACACACACACACGCACACACACGCGCACATGCACAAGTAGGACCCGTTGAATTATTTATTTGCTCGTGACAGCTTTTAATTAGGTTCCACTGTAATCTAACTTTTTTCTTAAGTTATTAATTGAGCTCAGTGACTTCAAAAAGTTGTACAGAAGCCTTGTTTGGGCCTTTCCGGCGTCGCTGAATGTGGGTCGAGTAACCATGTTAGATTGTACTGTACTACACAGGCCTTTTTTTTCAACATCAGCAATGCAACTGGGCCGACAGTTGTACACAATATCCGGGTGAAGTTGTTATTCTCCGCCCCGCTGGGCTGCAAACTTTCCTAGGAGGTATGCATTAGGCTTAACAAGAAAATGGACTTTAGGAAATAATAAATGGGATGTAATTATAATAACTAGACAGTTACTATGCACCAAACACGTAATTAATTTGAAAAATATATTATTTTTGGAATTTGAAAATTTTAATTTCATTACTTGTTGCGCGCGCAATATTTTGTTGGATTTTAACGTAATACAACTTTATTTTGAAATTATATTTAACCTGACTAGAAATTTCGGACAAAAATATTTCGGATCCCATCAAAATGTGGGAATTTTTTTTGAATTCTATTTATTAATCGTTGTCCTAGCTAGAAGTTGGGTTGTACTTTTGGCAAACTGTAAATGGGTTGTAGTAAATTCCATTAGAATTAAAAAATGGGTTGTACATTCTTACAAATCGCAAATGTGCTATATGTTCTCTGCCAAATCCGAGCTGTGGGCCTACTAAGTTGACGCGTACCAAGGGCTTTGTCAACTTAGTCAATATAAATGATTCTAGCTGCAGTGATCTTACGATGTCCATCCAACGGCCGTAGTGCTTCTTCAACCTCTGGTCTTCTTGCTCCAGCCGCCCAAAGCAGTGCCGGTCGTGTCGCGTGCTCCTGCCTCCCGTGGCCGGCTGTGATGCCGTGGAGGCCTCACCGCCCCGTACTACTCCCACCGCTGGCCAGGCCATCCCTCTACTCACCCACACCCCCTGTTATTCTGCGGCGACAGCAACCTCACACTGCAGCCGAACCAGTGAACCCTCGTACTCCTCTCCGCGCGGGCTTCCGCTGCTGCGTCTTCCCCGGCTCTGCGTCGTCCCCTTCCTAGGCCTCGCCGTCGTCCAGACCACTGCCCTGGTGCTCTCGGCGCGGCATGGTCAATGTGGTCAACGACCGACTTCCATCGGAAGAGTACTGTACGTGGAGAGGCTGACAGCTGGGTCCAGGCGGCCGCAAGGAAGTGCCTCCTTATTACGCGCAAAATAATTATTCCTCCACTTGACAGCAGGGACCCACCGGACGGGCCACCTTATTTCGTGAAAAAACGTTTCCCCCCTGACTGCTGGGACCCACCGGACGGGCCAGGGTATTTCGTGAAAAAACGTGCCCCCCGCTGTCATCTTGGACCCACCGAAAGTGCCTCCTTATTACACACAAAAAAATGAGTACTCCCCCTGCTAGCTGGGACCCACCATGGTGGGAGGCTGACTTGTGGGCCTACTAAGTTGACTGGGATGGGGGCCTTTGTCAACTTTAGTCAATATGAACAATTCTAGCTCCAGTGACCGTACGATGTCCATCCAACGGTCGTAGTGCTTCTTCAACCTCTGGTCTTCTTGCTCCAGCCGCCAAAAGCAGCGCCGGTCATGCCGCATGGTCCTGCCTCCCATGGCCGGCTGTGCTGTCGCGGAGGCCTCACCGCCCCCTACTATTCCCACCGCTGGCCAGGCCCTGCGGCGACGGCAGCCTCACACCGCAGCCGAACCAGTGAATCCTCGTACTCCTCTCCGCGCGGGCTTCCACTACCGTGTCTTCCCCGGTTCCCCGTCATCCCCTTCCTAGGCCTCGCCGTCATCCACCACCCTGGTGCTCTCGGTGCGGCGTGGTTAACGTGGTTAAGGAACGACTTCCATCGGACGTGGACTGTACGTGGAGAGGCTGACAGCTGGGTCCATGGCCGCAGCAAGGAAGTGCGTCCTTATTACGCGGAAAATAATGATTCCTCCACCTGACAGCTGGGACCCACCGGACGGGCCACTGTATTTCGTGAGAAAACGTTTCCCCCTAACTGCTGGGACCCACCAGCTACATCTTCGCACGCAAGGAAGTGCGTCCGGGAAAAAAATGATACGCCCCCTGACTGCTAGGACCCACCAGCTACATCTTCGCAGGCAAGGAACTGCCTGACAGCCGGGACCCACCTGGTCGGAGCGTATGCAGCGTTGTCATTCTGGTCGCGAACGTGTACGTACATATATACTGGTGGATGTAGAGGCGCGCACGTGCCGTAGTAGAGGCGCATACGTGTCATAGTAGAGGCGCGCACGTAGCATGTACACATACGTACAATGGCCAGGGTGCAAGAAAGAAAATACGGCCACGTATGTGTACATACGGGCGGGGTTTCGAACGCCTACTCGCGCACATGTACGGCCAGGGCTCGTGTACATGGCTGGGTCGGAACGGAGAAAACGCGTCGTCGTCGTGTTCATGGGGAGGCAACGGAATGCGTCGTGTTCATCAGGAGGCAGCGGAATGCGTGGGAGCCAACCGGCTGGGTCGGAACGGAATGCGTGGTTGTGTTCATCGGGAGGGCTTGGACGGAATAGGCGATGGAAAGAAGGCCTGGCGTACCGCAAAACAGAGGAAACGGCCTTGTGTTCGACAGGCCATGTTCGAAACGGGATCCTGTTCATCGGGAGGGTCTGGCGTACCGCAAAACGGAGGAAACGGACCTCCTACGATCGAAACAGGGGTCCTGTTGATAGGGAGGGTGTGGCGTACCACAAAATGGAGGAAAGGGACTTGTGTTGGAGCTCTACGGTCGAAACGGGGGTCCTGTTGATCAGGAGGGGTGTGGCGTACCACAAAACGGGAATCGACGGGATATTGTTCATCTCCACCACCGACCTCCTCCAGCCTCCACGGGCTACCGTCGACCTCCTCCAGCCTCCACGGGCTCCTGTTCATCCAGCCTCCACCGCGCGCTACTCCACCGGCTACTGTTCAACCACCCCTCCACGGGCACCCCTCCACCATCTACTGTTCATCCAGCCCTCCACCACACCACGGGGTCCTGTTCACCCAGAGGCAACGCCACTGCTCACTATTCATCCAAACCCCCCAGCAACGCTCACTGTTCATCCCAGAGGCAGCATCGATCGGCTTCAGTTAGCAGCAGTAGCGAAGGAATCGCTCGATCGGGTTCAGTTAACAGCCATCGATCGATCGCTCGGGTTCAGTAACGCGTAGCCTGCAGTGCAATTGCTCGGGTTCAGTTAGAGCCCAACGCCCCGCTCGGGTTCAGTTAGAGCCAACACCTCGCACACACACGCGTACGTGTAAGAGAGTAACGCGCATCGCTCGGCCCCCGACCACCCACCGTAATCGGGGACTCCCCGAAATTTTCCTCCCCCTCACTTCTACCATGGTTTTTCCGTCATGGACGGCCCAAAGAATGTCATGCAGCTGCGTCTCCGGCCCGCCCAGGATGAAAAGCCCATTTTCTGTCATAGAAGTAGGATCCCACCACATCTATGATGATACCGGGTTTTGTCACAATTATTGTCATAGAAGTGTCATATGTATGACAGAAAAAAATTTGTTCGGCCCAAAATGTCATGGATGTGTCTTTTTTTAGTGATAATCAAATCGTCAAAGTCTACTCCACCATAAACGATAGCCACCATCTCATCGAAAGACGGGACACCTTTGCCTCTATTAAGTGGTATCAGATTTCCAGGTTGCTCGGTGATATTTTCCAGTTTTTCATAGTTTAGATCGAGTCTGTTCTTCATAGCTACCGTCCACGAAAAAGCCAAAAAAATAGGGTTAGTTCATCATATTAGAACCAATCTGAGCCTTTGCATAGTCTTTTTATAGTTTTGTTTTGTTGAATTTGCGGTTACATCATCGTGTTGAGTTGCTGGTCTTAGCGTCTAGTTACATATAGGACCAATTACTAGAGCTCGCGCGCGCCAATTGAATTACCAGGTACTTTCATTTCTTGGTAATGATTCTAATGTTCATAAGAATATGATGCTGCCTAAATTGGATACATTTGTTTTGCTTACAAATGAAGGGCCTATCTTGGACAAGAAAGGTGAACCTTGGAGCAAGTTCAAGCGTGGAGATGATGGCATGCACAAGGGGCACGGAGTTACAAGTGATGATTTCAGAATTTTGAAGCTACCATAATGAGTGCTTGAAGCCTTGTACGAAATATACAAGATGCCACTTCATAAATTTTGTCCAGAGGCTATTCCAGATGTCGTGTCACCTTATTATTGGCCCAGGCCCATGTAATTTCGAAACACTTGAGTATAGGATGTTTTTAGAGTTTGTGTGTGTGGGGAAACAAGAGTTTGGGTTGGTTTTTACCCCTCCTCCAAGGACCACGAAATTCTGCCCTCTTCCTCCATATAAACAGCTCTTAGGGCATCGTTTAGGCTTTCAATTTTGTTTATATTGAAAGTTCGCCATAGCTGGAACTTCGCGTGCTTCGTTTGTGTTGAACGACGAAACCAAGACGTCACAGAACCCCACTTGATCAATAAAGCTTTCCTCTTTTATTCACAATATCCAGATTGCAATTTCAGTTTCTTGCTTGTTCTTTGTTTGCTTGCAGGTGTTGGGGAATGTAGTAATTTCAAAAAAAATTACGCACACGCAAGATCATGGTGATGCATAGCAGCGAGAGGGGATAGTTTCGTCTACGCACCCTCGTAGACCGTAAGCAGAAGCGTTATGACAATGCGGTTGATGTAGTCGTACATCTTCACGATCGACCGATCCTAGTACCGAAAGTACGACACCTCCGTGATCTGCACATGTTCGTCTCGGTGACGTCCCACGAACTCTCGATCCAGCTGAGTGTCAAGGGAGAGCTTCATCAGCACGACGGCATGATGACGTTGATGATGATGCTACCAGTACAGGGCTTTGCCTAAGCACCGCTACGATATGACCGAGGTGGATTATGGTGGAGGGGGCACCGCACATGGCTAAGGGATCAATAATCAACTTGTGTCCATGGGGTGCCCCCCTCCCCCGTATATAATGGAGTGGAGGAGGGGGGAGGGCCGACCCTCTATGGCGCGTCCTGGAGGAGTCCTACTCCCTCCGGGAGTAGGATTCCCCCTTCCCTAGTTGGACTAGGAGAGAAGGAAGGGGGAGAGAGGGAGGAAGGAAAGGGGGGCGCCCCCCTTCCTAGTCCAATTTGGGCCAGAGGGGGAGGGGGCGCGTAGGCTTCCCTGGCTGCCTCTCTCTCTCTCTCTCTCCACTAAAGCCCATTAGGGCCCATATACTCCTCGAGGGGTTCCGATAACCCCCGAGTACTCCGGTATATGCCCGAACTCACTCGGACCCTTTCCGATGTCCAAACATAAGATTCCAATATATCGATCTATGCCAACTTCCAAGATACCTCTTCGACAATCGGAGTGACAAATCCTAATCTTGATCTATGCCAACTCAACAAACACCATCGGAGACACCTGTAAAGCACCTTTATAATCACCCAGTTACGTTGTGATGTTTCGTACCACACAAATTTTTCCTCCGGTATTCGGGTGTTGCATGATCTCATAGTCATAGGAACATGTATAAGCTATGGAGAAAGCAATAGCAACAAACTAAACGATCATCGTGCTAAGCTAACGGATGGGTCAAGTCAATAACATCATTCTATAATGATGTGATCTCGTTAGTCAAATGACAAATCATGTCTATGGTTAGGAAACATAACCGTTATTTATTCAATGAGCTAGTCAAGTAGAGGCAAACTAGTGACACTCTGTTTGTCTATATATTCACACATGTACTAAGTTTCTGGTTAATACAATTCTAGCATGAATAATAAACATTTACCATGATATAAGGAAATATAAGTAACAACTTTATTATTGCCTCTAGGGGATATTTTCTTCAGTCTCCCACTTGCACTAGAGTCAATAATCTAGATTCTAACACCCATGGAGTCTTGGTGCTGATCATGTTTTGCTCATGAGAGAGGCTTACTCAATGGGTCTGCAACATTTACATCCGTATGTATCTTTCAAATATCTATGTCTCCCTCCTTGACTTGATCGCGGATGGAATTGAAGCGTCTCTTGATGTGCTTGGTTCTCTTATGAAATCTGGATTCCTTTGCCAAGGCAATTGCATCAGTATTGTCACAAAATATTTTCATTGGACCCGATGAACTAGGTATGACACCTAGATCGGATATGAACTCCTTCATCTAGACTCCTTCATTTGCTGCTTCTGAAGTAGCTATTTATTCTGCTTCACACGTAGATCCCGCCACGACGCTCTGCTTGGAAATGCACCAACTGACAGCTCCACCATTTAATAAAAACACGCATCCGGTTTGTGACTTAGAGTCATCCGGATCAGTGTCAAAGCTTGCATCGATGTAACCATTTACGACGAGCTCTTTGTCACCTCCATATACGAGAAACATATCCTTAGTCATTTTCAGATATTTCAGGATGTTTTTGACCACTGTCCGGTGATTCACTCCTGGATTACTTTGGTACCTCCCCGCTAGACTGATAGCAAGGCACACATCAGGTCTGGTACACAACATTGCATACATGATAGAGCCTATGGCTGAAGCATAGGGAACACCTTTCATTTTCACTCTATCTTCTGCAGTGGTCGGGCATTGATTCTGACTCAACTTCACACCTTGTAACACAGTCAAGAACCCTTTCTTTGCTTGATCCATTTTGAACTTCTTCAAAACTTTATCAGGTATGTGATTTTTGAAAGTCCAATTAAGCATCTTGATCTATCTCTGTAGATCTTGGTGCCCAATATATAAGCAGCTTCACCGAGGTCTTTAATTGAAAAATTCTTATTCAAGTATCCTTTTATGCTATTCAGAAATTCAGTATCATTTCCGATCAACAATATGTCATCTACATATAATATCAGAAATGCTACAGAGCTCCCACTCACTTTCTTGTAAATACATGCTTCTCCAAAAGTCTGTATAAAACCATATGCTTTGATCACACTGTCAAGGCATATATTCCAACTCTGAGAGGCTTGCACCAGTCCATAAATGGACCGTTGGAGCTTGCACACTTTGTTAGCACCTTTTGGATCGACAAAACCTTCTGGTTGCATCATATACAACTCTTCTTTAAGATATTCATTACGGAATGCATTTTTTGACATCCATTTGCTAAATTTCATAATCATAAAATGCGGAAATTGCTAACATGATTCGGACGGACTTAAGCATCGCTACGGTTGAGAAGGTCTCATTGTAGTTAATTCCTTGAACCTGTCGAAAACCTTTTCCAACAAGTCGAGCTTTGTAGACAGTAGTATTACCGTCACTGTCAGTCTTCTTCTTGAAGATTCATTTATTATCTATGGCCTGCCGATCATCGGGCAAGTCAACCAAAGTCCACACTTTGTTCTCATACATGGATCCCATCTCAGATTTCATGGCCTCAAGCCATTTTGCAGAATCTGGGCTCATCATCGCTTCCTCATAGTTTGTAGGTTCATCATGGTCAAGTAACATGACCTCCAGAACAGGATTACCTTACCACTCTGGTGCGGATCTTACTCTAGTTGACCTATGAGGTTCGGTAGTAACTTGATCAGAAGTTTCATGATCATCATTAGCTTCCTCACTTACTGGTGTAGGAATCACTGGAACTGATTTCAGTGATGAAACTTTCCAATAAGGGAGTAGGTACAATTACCTCATCAAGTTCTACTTTCCTCCCACTCACTTCTTTCGAGAGAAACTCCTTCTCTAGAAAGGATCCATTCTTAGCAACGAATATATTGCCTTCGGATCCGTGATAGAAGGTGTACCCAACAGTCTCCTTTGGGTATCCCATGAAGACACATTTCTCCGATTTGGGTTCGAGCTTATCAGGTTGAAGCTTTTTCACATAAGCATCGCAGCCCCAAACTTTAAGAAACGACAACTTGGGTTTATTGCCAAACCACAGTTCGTAAGGTGTCGTCTTAATGGATTTAGATGCTTCCCTATTTAACGTGAATGTAGCTGTCTCTAAAGCATAACCCCAAAATGATAGCAGTAAATCAGCAAGAGACATCATAGATTGCACCATATCCAGTAAAGTACGATTACGACGTTCGGACACACCATTACGATGTGGTGTTTCGGGTGGTGTGAGTTGCGAAAATATTCCACATTGCTTCAAATGAGGACCAAGCTCGTAACTCAAATATTCTCCTCCACGATCAAATCATAGATGATTTTCCACTTCACTCTGAAATTCTTTGAACTTTTCAAATGTTTCAGACTTATGTTTCATTAAGTAGATATACCCATATCAGCTCAAATCGTTTGTGAAGGTGAGAAAATAACGATATCTGCCGCGAGCTTCAATGTTCATTGGACCACATACATCAGTATGTATGATTTCCAATAACTCTGTTGCTCGCTCCATTGTTCTGGAGAATGGTGTTTTAGTCATCTTTCCCATGAGGCATAGTTCGCAAGTACCAAGTGATTCATAATCAAGTGATTCTAGAAGTTTATCAGAATGGAGTTTCTTCATGGCTTTCCACCAATATGACCCAAACGTCAGTGCCACAAATAAGTTGCACTATCATTATCAACTCTACATCTTTTGTCTTCAATACTATGAACATGTGTATCACTACTATCAAGATTTAGTAAAAATAGACCACTCATCAAGGGTGCATGACCATAAAAGATATCACTCATATAAATAGAACAACCATTATTCTCCGATTTAAATGAATAACCGTCTCACATCAAACAAGATCCAGATATAATGTTCATGCTCAACGCTGGCACCAAATAACAATTATTTAGGTCTAAAACTAATCTCGAAGGTAGATGTAGAGGTAGCGTGCCGACGACGATCACATCGACTTTGGAACCATTTCCCACGTGCATCATCACCTCGTCCTTAGCTAATCTTCGCTTAATCCGTAGCCCCTATTTCGAGTTGCAAATGTTAGCAACTAAACTAGTATCAAATACCCAGGCACTACTGCGAGCATTAGTAAGGTACACATCAATAACATGTGTATCAAATATACCTTTTACTTTGCCATGCTTCTTCTTCGCCAAATACTTGGGGCAGTTCCGCTTCTAGTGACTTGTCCCTTTGCAGTAGAAGCACTCAGTCTCAGGCTTAGGTCCAGACTTGGGTTTCTTCACTTGAGCAACAACTGGCTTGCTGTTCTTCTTGAAGTTCTATTTCTTCCCTTTACCCTTTCTCTTGAAACTGGTGGTCTTGTTGACCATCAACACTTGATGCTCCTTCTTGATTTCTACGTCCGCAACTTTTAGCATTGCGAAGAGCTCAGGAATCGTCTTATCCATCCCTTGCATATTATAGTTCATCATGAAGCTCTTGTAGCTTGGTGGCAGTGATTGAAGAACTCTGTCAATGAAACTATTATCAGGAAGATTAACTCCCAGCCAAGTCAAGTGGTTGTGGTACCCAGACATTCTGAGTATATGTTCACTAACAAAACTATTCTCCTTCATCTTGCAGCTGTAGAACTTATTGGAGAATTCATATCTCTCAATCCGGGCATTTGCTTGAAATATTAACTTCAACTCCTGGAATATCTCATATGCTCCATGACGTTCAAAAAGTCGTTGAAGTCCCGGTTCTAAGCCATAAAGAATGGCACACTGAACTATTGAGTAGTCACCAGCTTTGCTCTGCCAGGTGTTCACAACATCTGGCGTTGCTCCTACAGCGGGTTTGTCACCTAGCGGTGCTTCCAGGACGTAATTCTTCTGTGCAGCAATGAGCACAATCCTCAAGTTACGGACCCAGTCCGTGTAGTAGCTACCATCATCTTTCAACTTAGCTTTCTCTAGGAACGCATTAAAATTCAACGGAACTACAGCATGGGCCATCTATCTACAACAACATAGACATGCAAAATACTACCGGGTACTAAGTTCATGATAAACTAAAGCTCAATTAATCAAATTGCTTAAGAACTCCCACTTAGATAGACATCTCTCTAATCATCTAAGTGATCACGTGATCCATAACAACTAAACCATGTCCGATCATCACGTGAGATGGAGTAGTTTTCAGTGGTGAACATCACTATGTTGATCATATCTACTATATGATTCACGCTCGACCTTTCGGTCTTAGTGTTCCGAGGACATATCTGCATATGCTAGGCTCGTCAAGTTTAACCCGAGTATTCTGTGTGTGCAACTGTTTTGCACCCATTGTATTTGAACGTAGAGCCTATCACACCCGATCATCACGTGGTGTCTCAGCACGAAGAACTTTCGCAATGGTGCATACTCAGGGAGAACACTTATACCTTGATAATTTAGTGAGAGATCATCTTATAATGCTACCGTCAATCAAAGCAAGATAAGATGCATAAAAGATAAACATCACACGCAATCAATATAAGTGATATGATATGGCCATCATCATCTTGTGCCTTTGATCTCCATCTCCAAAGCACCGTAATGATCACCATCGTCACTGGCTTGACACCTTGATCTCCATCGAAGCATCGTTGTTGTCTCGCCAACTACTTCTTCTACGACTATCACTACCGCTTAGTGATAAAGTAAACCAATTACATGGCGGTTGCATTTCATACAATAAACCGACAACCATATGGCTCCTACCAGTTGCCCGTAACCATGTTACAAAACATGATCATCTCATACAATAAAATTTAGCATCATGTCTTGACCATATCACATCACAACATGCCCTGCAAATACAAGTTAGACGTCCTCTACTTTGTTGTTGCAAGTTTTATGTGGCTGCTACGGGCTGGAACCGTTCTTACCTACGCATCAAAAACCACAACGCGGTATAGTGATTGATTTTTCATCTTCAGAAAGAACCCTGTTCATTGAATCCGATTCAACTAAAGTTGGAGAAACTGACACCCACTAGCCACCTGTGTGCGAAGCATGTCGGTAGAACCAGTCTCGCGTAAGCGTATGCGTGATGTCGGTCTGGTCCGCTTCATCCAACAATACCCCCGAATCAAGAATCAACTAGTGACGGAAAGCAATATGTATATACCCACGCCCACAACTCCTTTGTGTTCTACTCATGCATATAACATCTACGCATAAACCTGGCTCGAATACCACTGTTGGGGAACACAGTAATTTCAAAAAAATTCCTACGCACACGCAAGATCATGGTGATGCATAGCAACGGGAGGGGAGAGTTTCGTCTATGTACCCTCGTAGACCATAAGTGGAAGCGTTATGACAACGCGGTTGATGTAGTCGTACGTCTTCACGATTGACCGATCCTAGTACCGAAAGTATGGCACCTCCGCGATCTGCACACGTTCGGCTCGGTGATGTCCCACGAACTCTCGATCCAGCTGAGTGTCGAGGGAGAGCTTCGTCAGCACGATGGCATGATGACGGTGATGATGATGCTACCGGAACAGGGCTTCGCCTAAGCACCGCTACGATGTGACCGAGGTGGATTATGGTGGAGGGGGGCACCGCACACGGCTAAGGGATCAATGATCAACTTGTGTCTCTATGGGGTGCCATCTCCCCCGTATATAAAGGTGTGGAGGAGGGGGGAGGGCTGGACCTCTATGGCGCGCCCTGGAGGAGTCCTACTCCTTCCGGGAGTAGGATTCCCCCCTTCCCTAGTTGGACTAGGAGAGAAGGAAGGGGGAGAGAGGGACGAAGGAAAGGGGGGCGCCACCCCCCTTCCTAGTCCAATTCAGACCAGAGGGGGAGGGGGCATGCGGCCTGCCCTGGATGCCTCTCTTTCTCCAATAAAGCCCATTAGGGCCCATATACTCCCCGGGGGGTTCCGGTAACTCCCCGGTACTCCGGTATATGCCCGAACTCACTCGGACCCTTTCCGATGTCCAAACATAGGCTTCCAATATATCGATCTTTATGTCTCGACCATTTCGAGACTCCTCGTCATGCCCGTGATCACATCCGGGACTCCGAACAACCTTCGGTTCATCAAAACACATAAACCCATAATACCGATCGTCACCGAACGTTAAGCGTGTGGACCCTACAGGTTCGAGAACTATGTAGACATGACCGAGACATATCTCCGGTCAATAACCAATAGTGGAACCTGGATGTTCATATTGGCTCCCACATATTCTACTAATATCTTTATCGGTCAAACCGCATAACGACATACATTGTTCCCTTTGTCATTGGTATGTTACTTGCCCGAGATTCGATCGTGGGTATCTCAATACCTAGTTCAATCTCGTTGCTGGCAAGTCTTTTTACTCATTCCGTAATGCATCATCCCGCAACTTACTCATTAGTCACATTGCTTGCAAGGCTTATATTGATGTGCATTATCGAGAGGGCCTAGAGATGCCTCTCCGACAATCGGAGTGACAAATCCTAAAGTCGATCTATGCCAACTCAACAAACACCATCGGAGACATCTGTAGAGCACCTTTATAATCACCCAGTTACGTTGTGACGATTGGTAGCACACAAAGTGTTCCTCCGATATTCGGGAGTTGCAATAAGTTATGGAGAAAGCAATAGAAACAAACTAAACGATCATCGTGCTAAGCTAACTGATGGGTCAAGTCAATCATATCATTCTCTAATGATGTGATCCCATTAATCAAATGACAACTCATGTCTATGGTTAGGAAACATAACCATCATTGATTCAACGAGCTAGTCAAGTAGAGGCAAACTAGTGACACTCTGTTTTCTATATATTCACACATGTACTAAGTTTCCGGTTAATACAATTCTAGCATGAATAATAAACATTTATCATGATATAAGGAAATATAAATAACAACTTTATTATTGCCTCTAGGGCATATTTCCTTCAGCAGGAAATAGACCTTCGTGGTCAGGTTGATTGTGCTTCGGCGTGGTTAATAACCTCTCGGAGTTGGTTTAGCAATTGCTAAGGGGTGACGTCCTCACGTTCGTAGTCGGATCGTGAAAGTCTACTCCACCAAAAATGATGGCCATCATCTCATCAAAAGATGGGACATCTTTGCCTCTATCTAGTGGTATTAGATTTCTATGTTGCTGGGTGAGATTTTCTAGTTTTTCATAGTTTAGACCGAGTCTGTTCTTCATACCTACAGTCCACGAAAAAGCCAAAAAAATTTGGGTTAGTTCATCATATGCGAACCAATCTGAGCCTTTGCATAGTCTTTTTTAGAGTTTTGCTTTGTTGAATTTGTGGTTGCATCGTCGTGTCAAGTTGCTAGTCTTAGCATCTAGTTACCATAGATGGTCAGGACATCCATACCATTGCTACACCCACAGCCCCTGCTGCTATACATACTGGACCAATTCCTAGAGCTTGCGCATGCCAATTGAATTACCAGGTACTTTAATTTCTTGGTAAAGATTCTAATGTTCATGAGAATATGATGCTACCTAAATTGGATACATTTGTTTTGCTTACAAGTGAAGGGCCTAGCTTGGACAAGATCGATGAACCTTGGAGCAAGTTCAAGCATGGAGATGATGGCATGCGCAAGGGGAACAAGCACGAAGTGACAAGTGATGATTTCTAGATTTTGAAGCCACCATAATGAGTGCATGAAGCCTTGGACGAAATATACAAGATGCCACTTCATAAATTGTATCCAGAGGATATTCTAGGTGCCGCGTCACATTATTATTGGGCCAGGCCCATGTAATTTCAAAATACTTGAGTATAGGCTGTTTTTGGAGTCCGTATGTGTGGGAAACAAGAGTTAGGGTTGGTTTCGGACCCCTCCTCCATGGTCCACGGAATTCCCCCCTCTTCCTCCATATATACAGCCCTTAGGGCATCATTTAGACTTTGGGTTTTGTTTAGATCAAAAGTTCGATGTACTTCGCGTACTTCATTTGTGTTCAACGACAAGACCAAGGCATCACAGAACCCCACTTGATCAATAAAGCTTTCCTCTTTTATTCGCAATATCCAGATTGCAATTTTAGATTCTTGCTTCTTCCACATTTGCTTGCAAGAAATAGACATTTGTGGTCAGGTTGATCGTGCTCCATCATGGTCAATAACCTCTCGGAGTTGGTTTAGCGATTGCTAAGGCGCGACGTCCTCGCACATTCATAGTCGGATTGTAAAAATCTAGTCCACCATAAATGATAGTGACCATCTCATCGAAAGACGGGACACCTTTGCCTCTATCAAGTGGTATCAGATTTCTAGGTTGCTCGGTGAGATTTTCCAATTTTTTGTAGTTTAGATCGAGTCTGTTCTTCATACCTACGGTGCACGAAAAAGCCAAAAAAAATTTGGGTAGTTCATCATATCCGAACCAATCTGAGCCTTTGCATAGTCTTTTTAGAGTTTTGCTTTTCTGAATTTGCGGTTGCATTGTCGTGTCGAGTTGCTGGTCTTAGCGTCTAGTTGCCTTAGCTGATGAGGACATCCATACAATTGCTACACCCACAAGCCCTGCTGCTATAAATACTGGACCAACTACTAGAGCTCGTGCATGCCAATTTAATTACCAGGTACTTTGATTATATTGGTAACGATTCTAATGTTCATGAGAATATGACGCTTCCTAAATTGGATACATTTGTTTTGCTTAAAAATGAAGGACCTAGCTTGGACAAGGAAGATGAACCTTGGAGCAAGTTCAAGCATGGAGATGATGGCATGCGCAAGGGGAACAAGCACGGAGTTAGAAGTGATGATTTCAGGATTTTGAAGCCACCATAATGAGTGCATGAAGCCTTGGACGAAATATACAAGATGCCACTTCATAAATTTCATCCGGAGGCTATTCTAGGTGCTGCGTCACCTTATTATTGGGCCAGGCTATTCTAGAGGCTATTCTAGAGTCCGTATGTGTGGCTAAGCAATAGTTAGGGTTGGTTTCGACCGCTCCTTCAAGGGCCACAAAATTACCCCTCTTCCTCCAGATATACATCCCTTAGGGCATCGTTTAGACTTTGGGTTTTGTTTAGATTAAATGTTTGCCATGTCTGCAACTTTGCGTACTTCATTTGTGTTCAGCGATGAGACCAAGGCGTCATAGAACCCCACTTGATCAATAAAGCTTTCCTCTTTTATTCACAATATCCACATTGCAATTCCAGTTTCTTGCTTGTTCTTCGTTTGCTTGTAGGAAATAGATCATCGTGGTCAGGTTGATCATGCTCCGGCGTGGTCAATAGCCTCTCGAAGTTGGTTTAACGATTGCTAAGGAGCGATGTCCTCACACGTTCATAGTCGGATCGTCAAAGTCTACTCCACCGTAAACGATATCCACCATATCATCGAAAGACGAGTCACCTTTGCCTCGATCAAGTGGTACCAGATTTCCTGCTTGTTCGATGAGATTTTCTAGTTTTTCTTAGTTTAGATCGAGTCTGTTCTTCATACCTACAGTCCATGAAAAATCCAAAACAAATAGGGTTAGTTCATCATATGCGAACCAATCTGAGCCTTTGCATAGTCTTTTTAGAGTTTCACTTTCTTGAATTTGCGGTTGCATCATCGGGTCAAGTTACTGGTCTTAGTGTCTAGATAACTTAGATGGCGAGGACACCCATACCATTGCTACACCCATAGCCCCTGCTGCTATACATACTGGTCTAATTACTAAAGCTCATGCACGCCAATTGAATTAACATGTACTTTCATTTCTTGGTAATGATTCTAATTTTCATGAGAATATGATGCTGCGTAAATTGGATACAATTGTTTTGCTTACAAATGAAGGGCCTAGCTTGGACAAGAAAGATGAACCTTGGAGCATGTTCAAGCACGGAGATGATGGCATGCGCAAGGGGTACAAGCACGGAGTTACGAGTGATGATTTCAGGATTTTGAATCCACCATAATGAGTGCATGAAGCCTTGGATGAAATATACAAGATTCCACTTCATAAATTTCATCCAGAGGCTATTCTAGGTGTTGTGTCAACTTATTATTGGGCCAGGCCCATGTAATTTCGAAATACTTGAGTATAGGCTATTTTTAGAGTCAGTGTGGGGGGGGGGGGACAAGAGTTAGGGTTGGTTTCGGACCCCTCCTCCAAGGGCCATGAAATCCCCCCTCTTCCTCCATATATACAACCCTTAGGGCATCATTTAGACTTTGGGTTTTGTTTAGATTAAAAGTTCGCCATAGCTGCAACTTCGCGTACTTCGTTTGTGTTAAACGACCACACCAAGGCATCATAGAACCCCACGTGATCAATCAAGCTTTCCTATTTTATTCAAAATATCTAGATTGCAATTTCAGTTTCTTACTTGTTCCTCGTTTGCTTACAGGAAATAGACCTTTGTAGTCAGGTTGATCGTGCTCTGGCATGGTCAATAACCTCTCGGAGTTGGTTTAGCAATTGCCAAAGCGTGATGTCCTCGCACGCTCGTAGTCGGATCGTCAAAATATACTCCACCATAAACGATAGCCACCATCTCATCGAAAGACAGGACACCTTTGCCTCTGTCTAGTGGTATCATATTTCCATTTTTTCATTGTTTAGATCGAGTCTGTTCTTCATACCTATAGTCCACGAAAAAGCAAAAAAATAATTAGGATTAGTTCATCATATCCGAGCCAATCTAAGCATTTTCATAGTCTTTTTAGAGTTTGCTTTGTTGAATTTTCGGTTGCATCTGATAACCCACAAGTATAGGGGATCGCAACAGTTTTCGAGGGTAGAGTATTCAACCCAAATTCATTGATTCGACACAAGGGGAGCCAAAGAATATTCTCAAGTATTAGCAGCGGACTTGTCAATTCAACCACACCTGGAAACTTAATATCTGTAGCAAGGTATTTAGTAGCAAAGTAATATGATAGTAGTGCTGACGGTGGTAAAAGTAATATTTTTGGTTTTATAGTGATTGTAATAGTAGCAACAAAAAAGTAAATAAGTGAAGAACAATATATGAAAAGGTCGTAGGCAATGGATCGATGATGGAGAATTATGTCGGATGCGATCAATCATGCAACAGTTATAACATAGGGTGACACAGAACTAGCTCCAATTCATCAATGTAATGTAGGCATGTATTCCAAATATAGTCATACATGCTTATGGAAAAGAACTTGCATCACATCTTTTGTCCTACCCTCCCGTGGCAGCGGGATCCTATTGGAAAGGGATATTAAGGCCTCCTCTTAATAGAGTACCGGACCAAAGCATTAACACATAGTGAATACATAACTCCTCAAACTACGGTCATCACCAGTAAGTATCCTGATTATTGTCACTTCAGGGTTAACGGATCATAACACATAATAGGTGACTGTAGACTTGCAAGATATGATCAAGAAACTCACATATATTCATGAAAACATAATAGGTTCAGATCTGAAATCATGGCACTTGGGCCCTAGTGACAAGCATTAAGCATAGCAAAGTCATAGCAACATCAATCTCAAAACATACTGGATACTAGGGATCAAACCCTAAAAAAACTAACTCGATTACATGATAAATCTCATCCAACCCATCACCATCCAGTAAGCCTATGATGGGATTACTCACGCATGGCGGTGAGCATCGTGAAATTTGTTATGGAGGAAGGTTGAGGATGACGATGGCGATAAACTGAAAGTGATAAAGGAATACTTTTACAAACTCTGTTTGCTCTGGTTGTTGTAAATATCTAAAGCCAGCATTCAAGTTTTCAGCAAAGATTATGAACTAACCATATTCACAATAACATTTAGGTCTCATGTTTACTCATATCAGTGGCATAATCAACTAGCGAGCAATAATAATATATCTCGGATGGCAACACTTTCTCAAAACAATCATAATATGATATAACAAGATGGTATCTCGCTAGCCCTTTATGAGACCACAAAACATAAATGCAGAGCACCTTTAAAGATCAAGGACTCACTAGACATTGTAATTCATGGTAAAAGAGATCCAATCAAGTCATACTCAATGTAAACTAACAACAATACATGCAAATGACAGTGGTGCTCCCCAACTGGTGCTTTTTAATAAGAAGGTGATGACTCAACATAAAAGTAAATAATAGGCCCTTCGCAGAGGGAAGCAGGGATTTGTAGAGGTGCCAGAGCTCGATTTTGAAATAGAGAAGAACAATATTTTGAGTAGTATACTTTCATTGTCAACCGAACAACTGAGAGATCTTGATATCTTCCATGCTACACACATTATAGGCGATTTCAAAGCAGAATGGTAAAGTTTATACTCCCCCACCACCAACAAGCATCAATCCATGGCTTTCCCAAAACAACGGGTGCCTCCAACTAACTACAACCCTGGGGGAGTTCTGTATGCAATTATTTTGATTTGATTTGACCATGGGACTGGGCATCACGGTGACCAGCCATTTTCTCGTGAGTGAGGAGAAGAGTCCACTCCTCTTGAGAATAACCCGCCTAGCATGGAAGATACATGCAGCCCTAGTTGATACATGAGCTATTCGAGCATACAAAACAGAATGCTTATTTGAATGTTTAGAGTTTGGCACATACAAATTTACTTGGAACGGCAGGTAGATACCATATATAGGAAGGTATGGTGGACTCACATGGAATAACTTTGGGGTTTATGAAGTTGGATGCACAAGCAGTATTCCTGCTTAGTACAAGTGAAGGCTAGAAAGAGACTGGGAAGCGACCAACTAGAGAGTGAAAACAGTCATGAACATGCATTAAAATTAATCAACACCAAATGCAAACATGAGTAGGATATAATCGTGAGATTTGCTTTCCCGTACATCCCTTACATACTAGTCCGTGGCTCTGGCTAGACCATTTTGAGCAGCACGGAGGTATGCATCTCCAGAATTGAAGGCATCAAATGCCTCTGGTGAGAAGCAAGCGTCACGGAGTACGGACCGGCAACGCCTATGATTCATGGTGCTCTCCACTTATGAATTTGTAGCGGATAGTCTATCTGCATCCTCTGTAGGATGAGTATCCGGTGTCCGCCCCATGTCGGCTTCCGCCTCTATGTCCGGCCCTGGAGCCCGACTGGTGGAAGCATGATCGGCAGCCTCTCCGGACATATTCCGACGAGCGTTTTTTCTATTAAAGAAACATGGACGCATTACATCTTGAGAAAGACGACAACCACGGAGCAGGGTTTTTGTCATACCTCTGTGCCGGCGTCTCCGTCCTGACCGCCTTCCTTTTTCGCCTACCCGGCCTCGGTGCCTCTTGTGGGCGAGTTGCTGCGGGTTCGGCACGGCGTCCCGAATGCCTTCCCTGTAAAACACCATATGTATATGGTAGGTGAAGTGTCTAAAAGGGGATCCTAGTTTTTTGGAGTTGGGATTTTGGTTTTTCTTACGTGCGACGCAGGGAGCAGTCTGGGATAGTCGGCCATAATGGCCACCATGGCGTCATCACAACTCAATTGATAGAACTGCCTGTCTATCAGCTCCATGAATATGTCCGGATCTTCTTCGAGTCCGGGACCGAGGGCCCGGTCAGGGTCCTCTGGTTGTGGAGATGGGCTGTTGACCTCCCTTACGACTTTTCGCAGTTCCTGCCGTAAAATGGCAAGGTGAGTACCTACGACAAAGAATGCGGGAAGAATGGGAGTAAGGAGATATAACTCACCCAACTTGGAGGGTTGTACATGGAGAATCCATCCCGTGGCTTGATGCGGATGAACTCCTCTTCCTCTCCCTTGAACAACTCGGACATAATTTTTGCTAAAGCAGCAGCGGTGTCTGGTCCCTTATGTCCGCAACAGGTGGCATCATCTTCCCCGTTAAAACACCACAGGGGGTGCCCTTGATATTGAAGTGGCTGCACTCCCCGCATTATGCATATTGACATAACCTCGATTACTGTCAATCCTGATTGAGCCAGCACTTTAATCCGGTTCATCAGGTAAAGGACTTCTCCATTGTCTTCCTCCTGGGGGCTCCATGGGTGTCAGCTTCGGTGTTTCTTCGGAGGAGCATTGTTGAACTCAGGAAGACCCTGCCGAACAGGGTCTAGAAGGGGGGCGTCCTCCATATAAAACCATTCCGAAGGCCAGTCCTCAAACGTGTTCTTCGGAGTACCAGACAGGTATCTGGTTTTGGCGATGCGCCATATTTCGACTCGACCTACTTGATAAAGTGACCCCTTCTGTGTGCGGGGTACGAGGCAAAATAACCTTTTCCACAGCTCAAAATGAGCCTCGCAGCCCAGGAATAACTCACAGAGGGAAACGTAGCCGGCGATGTGTAATATGGAAGAAGGGGTGCAATTATGCAGTTGGAGGCCGTAAAAGTCCAGGAGCCCGTGGAGGAACGGATGAACTGGAAATTCGAGTCCCCTTAATAAGTAAGGAACAAGGCATACCCGCTCCCCCGTATAGGTGCTGGGGAAGCTCTCCGCTTGCTCCCCGCCATTGTAGGTGGCGAGCCCGGCTCCGACGGGAACCATATACGCTGGAAGGAGAAATCCCTGAGTCCGCAGTTCGACTAATCGAACTGTGTGAGACGGAACACCTCTCCCAATCACCGGTCTTAGGGCTACGGGGGAGAGAGGAGGAGCTGCGGTGGTCGGGCATGTTGGAGTGGATTTTTCTGAAGCGCGCTCCGATGGATTCTCGCTGTGGGAGGATGGTATGGATTGGATCTAAGAATCCCCATCCCTTTAATAGACAATTTATTTATCTAGCTAGGGGGGCGAATGTAAAAATGCCCTGGCTCCTCGTATTCATTTGACGCGTGGAAGATAGCCCTTATTGGGCGTGGAAGCCAAGAGGTCCAACATTTATGGGGCCGGACACTACTTAACAAACATTCAAATTTTGGAGGAGAACCCGCCTTGCAATGCCGACGACAATACTGCGTGTCGGACTTCACGTCATTGAAGCCTGGTTCGGGGGCTACTGAGGGAGTCCTGGATTAGGGGGTCTCCGGACAGCCGGACTATATCCTTTGGCCGGACTGTTGGACTACGAAGATACAAGATTGAAGACTTCGTCTCGTGTCCGGATGGGACTTTACTTGGCATAGAAGGAAAGCTAGGAAATACAGATATGTATATGTCCTCCTTTGTAACCGACCTTGTGTAACCCTAGCCCCCTCCGGTGTCTATATAAACCAGAGGGTTTTAGTCCATAGAACAACAACAATCATACCATAGGCTAGCATTTAGGGTTTAGCCTCTTCGATCTCGTGGTAGATCAACTCTTGTACTACTCATATTATCAAGAACAATTAAGCAGGACGTAGGGTATTACCTCCATCAAGAGGGCCCGAACCTGGGTAAACATCATGTCCCCTGCCCCCTGTTACCATCCGCCTCAGACGCACAGTTCGGGACCCCCGACCCAAGATCCGCCGGTTTTGACACCGAGAATGCGGGTATGAGCTGTAATCGCCCCAATACCCAAGTAAGCAATCCCATGGCCGAACACGCTGCCTTTTTATTTATCATAACATCATTATGGAAAGTCGCTCTTTGACCAGGACTGGATAACAAAGGCGAAGATGATCAGGTGTTCGGCCCCCCTTCCCGAAGGCTCAGCCAATCCAGTACTAGACAGAATGCTTGAGCCGGCGCCTTATCAGGTGCCCTCAGAGGAAGATAAAGGGGGGAATAAAGAGGCTGAAAGCGGGCCTCACTCACTATTCGTCCAAACCGGGGGAGTTAGCGCCTCCGTGAAGGAGGATAGCCAGGGAGAAGAATCTAAAATTCCCTCTCCCCAAGGAAGGAAGCGGACCACCTCGGAAGACCCGGGAACAGAGGTTTCCAAACGGGGGAAGAAATCTCCGCTAGAGGGTCCTGCCTCGGAGGGTAGTCTTGCCGCACAGTGTCCGCAAGGGGATCAGCCCTCTACCGAGCTGTGAGTAAACAAAAAGTACTTAATAGTAAAAATATCTTACATTACTTCTGAAGATAATAACCGAAGCATATATCTTGTAGTTGGATCGTAGCCCTTCTCGACAGAGTTCGTCGTTGGGGGATCTTCTTCCGGAGATGATGGAGAGCGAAACACCTCCCCCTGCCACCCCGCCTCATGAGGCGGGCGACCCTAAAGTGTCATCACGCAGGGTTTCTCCTGATCCGCCAAGGCCAGAGGGTAATCCTTTGGCCACCCGAAATCCCTAGTATTCGGCTTGTAAAGATAGAAACAGAAAGAGTCCGGAACCGTACAGTGTGCGGTCGGACGCACTGAAGGATCTTCTAGAGCAAGCGGCCATCTCATAAGCTCATCGTACGCTAATGGGTATGGTGATTGAAAGCATTTCATCCACCGAAAACGGGTTGCATGAAGCTTTTATGAGTCTGCTGAAAGGCTTTGAGGTACGTGAAATAGTGTATGTTTTTGACAATACCGCACACGTTAGGTGTGCCCTATGCAGATAGTAGCCCCTGAGACTCTGGTTGCCGTCGAGTACGGCGGCAAACAGAGGATCATAGTCCCAGGTAATAATCAGACCGCCTTCATGTGCAGGTGGCTGAAGGTCCGGTGGCTAGCCGGACTGATGAGTTTGCCGAGCTAAGGTGGCAACTTGATGCGGCAGATGCCGACATCATGCTTGTCAACAAGCGGCTTGACAAGGCACAGGGTATGTGATTTCTCCGGTGATCAACACATAGTAAGAGGAGCATGATGCCAGTATCTTTGCTATGTTTTGACTGCAGATGGAGCTGCCACTGTGGACACCCTTCGGGCGGAACTTGCCCGAGCCAAGGAACAAGCCAGAAATAGCGGTGCGGCCGCTCTAAAGGCGGTAGAAGAGCTGAGGGCCGAACAGGCCGCGCATGCCCAAAGCAAGGAAAGAATAGCCAAGATGGCCGTTGAGTTGAAAGATGCCGCTGACCATTACCAGCTTCTTGAAAAAGAAAGTCGGGCGAAGGCAACGGACCTGGAGAAGGCCATGGTAGCAGCCAAGGAAGCCCGCTCCAAAATCAGAGCGACGAAGGAAGAGCTGCATCAAGCTGGAGATATCGCGGCTGGGAAGCTCTTTTTGTTGCGGACTAAGTTTGGAGATTCTCAGTATGCCTCCCTTGATCAACTATAGAGTTCTGCAGATGCATACGTGGATTTGGCAGCAAGTGCTGCTGATGCGGCCGAGTACTTCAAGGATCAAAAAGGTCGTGAAGTGGAAAAGTTGTTCTGGTCATAGTTCCATGCTCCAGTGCGTCCGCTGCTATGGAATGAGCGAATGGGCGAGTGGGCCGACCTCCATAGGTTGTCCGGACTTGCCATGAGGTCTGTTGTGGATCATCTGTGGCCTGAAGGGCCAAGGCCGAATAGTTACTTTAGGTTAGTGCAACAATTCCTTGGTGTTGTGCCGCACATCGACGCTATGAAGAGGTCGGCATGCATAGAGGGTGCGCGGATGGCACTTGCCCGTGTCAAGACATACTGGGCAGAGATGGAGGCCACCACTATTGCAACATAGGGTTCGGCCGTGGGCCGAGTAGCTGCCGAGCACTACTTTGAAGAAGTCCTTGAAGGCGCTCGTTCGATAGAGGCTCAATGCTCGAAGAATATTATGTTCTAGTGACATGTATTCCCATTGTAAAAACAATGTTTTATTGAATTATAAAGGTTGTGTTTATACTTTTGCCTGAAAGTATTATGATGCCCCTGTGCGGCGCTTATGTATGTATATAACCTGAAATTTTGCAGTCGTCGGCTTCAGCCCCCACGCATATAATGTGGGGGTGTTTGCAAAAAACATGTATTCACACTTGATCCAACGTCTTGGTCCATAAAGGAGGTGGTAGCGCAGCGAACGAGGCAATCGGACTATATTGTTTTAACACTTTCACTTAGCCATATGAGTTTGACGGCGGGACTACTAGATAGCCCCAAGTACCTCCACGCTCGTCCGAATACGGGGCGCGTACGTACATGACCGGGGAACGGTCCTTCGTTAGTGCAGAGGAATCCCGAAGATTCCGCTAAGTCATCGAGTGGTTGACCAGTCTCACGCTTTATCATGACAGTATGTTTTCGGCTTTGTCTTCTGAGGTCCTCACCCGGATGAACCAGGGCACAATCGCAGTAGTTCTCCTAGTGCTACCTTAGCCGATATAGCGGAACGTAAGGTACCAAAACATGGGAGCCGGGCAAACCCAACATTTGACCAAAGACATGATTTGGAGCTAATGCATATAAGGCCAAACTCGCGACGTCGAACACTCCCTAAGGTATCCGGTCTTTATAACATATGCCGGGCTAAACAATGCCCTTATAGTAAACCCCGAGTGTCCAGGTACATGCAATATCCTGACGTGGCCACATGCCAATAATATCAGCATCCTTCTCGGTTGTATTGAGTATCCGGAGGATGTGAACAACAAGACACAGTAAAAAAGGTTTATGCAGGGTCTTAATCTAAAAAGAAACCTTTGAGCGGGTCCCTGCTGCACGTCTGCGTCTGTGTCTCCGTTGTGCCCTGTCCTGGACGGGTGTAGCACAATTGTCATCTGTAAAAGAGAAGAACTTAGGTGAAAGTTGTCATGCCAGAAAATTTGTTATTGTCAATAAACCATTGAAATTCAAGATAAGTCAAGTTGAGCCGAACTAGCCCTGATTACATGCAGGAAGCCCCTAGTACCGTCTATGAGGGTTTAACCATCAAACCAATCTCATGTATATGTAGTGATGCGCCGGACTCGTCTAACCGTGTCCGTGGTCTTGACGACCTGTCATTTATTCTGGTTGGTCAGGCCGTCTAGTGCTCGGCTGTTGAGGCCGCGGCACATTCTTCCGCGCGTAGAGAACGCTCAATATTTCCACTAACTGTGATGGTGCCACGTGGACCGGGCATCTTAAGCTTGAGAGAAGCATAATGCGGTACTGCATTAAAATGAGCGAAAGCCGCTCTTCCGAGTAGTGCTTGATAGCCACATCGGAATGGAGCGATGTAGAAAGTTAACTTTTCGCTTCGGAAGTTGTCGGGAGAACCGAATACAACCTCTAGTAATAGAGAGCCCATACAGCGGGCCTCTGGGCCTGGTATTACTCCCTTGAAGGTAGTATTACTGTGGCTTATTTTTGTCGGGTCTATCCCCATTTTGCAGACTGTGTCCTGATATATTAGATTTAGACCACTGGCGCCGTCCATAAGGAATCGTGTGAGGTGGTATCCGTTTATTATTGGGTCTAACACAAAGGCAGCCAATCCTTCATGTCGGATGCTTGTCGCGTGATCCCCGAGATCAAAAGTGGTCGGGCAGGCCAACCAGGGGTTGAACTTAGGGGTGACGGGCTCTATGGCACGTATGTCTCGGAGTGCATGTTTGCTTCTCCTCTCCGTCACATGGATCATGTTTACTGTTTTAACCTCTGGTGGGAATTTTTTCTGTCCTCCAGTGCTTTGCTGGCGAGGTTCATCCTCATCTTCGCTTGGTGTCTCCCCCCCTTGTGTTCGGCGTTTAGCTTACCGGCCTGCTTGAAGACCCAGCATTCTCTGTGGGTGTGATTTGCAGGTTTATCGGGGGTGCCATGAATCTGACATAGTTTGTCGAGAATCTTGTTTAGGCTAGACGGTCCATCTCTGCTGCCTTTGAAAGGCTTTTTCTGCTGACCTGGTCGAGAGCCCCTGAATCCGGCGTTGACCGCCGTATTATCTAGGCTATCTTCTTTATTTCGACGCTTGTTTTTACTGCGTCGTGGTTTTCCATTGCCATCCCTGACTTCGAATGTGCTTGGGTCGCTGGTGCTACTACGGGATAACCATCTATCTTCACCCACGCAAAAGCGGATCATGAGGCTTGTCAGGGCTGCCATTGTTCTCGGTTTTTCTTGGTTGAGGTGTCCGGGAGCCATTCATCTCGGACGCTGTGCTTGAAAGCTGCTAAGGCTTCGGCGTCCAGACAGTTGACGATTTGGTTCTTCTTAGTGAGAAACCTGTTCCAAAGCTTTCGGGCTGACTCTCCGGGCTGTTGAATTATAAGACTTAAATTGTCTGCATCCAGAGCTCGGACATAGGTCCCTTGAAAATTAGCCCGAAAAGCGTCCTCGAGCTCCTCCCAACTTCCAATTGAGTTTTCAGGGAGGCTTTTCAGCCAGTGCCGAGCTGGTCCTTTAACCTTGAGCGGCAAGTACTTGATGGCATGGAGATCATCTCCACGAGCCATATGGATATGGAGGATAAAGTCCTCAATCCAGACCCTAGGGTCCGTGGTCCCGTCGTATGCCTCTATGTTCACTAGTTTGAATCCTTCTGGGAATTCGTGGTCTAGCACCTCATTGGTGAGACATAGGGGGTGTGCGGCACCCCTGTATTTGGATGTATCATGGCGTTCGGACGGTTGTAGTATTCGGTTTTGATTTTGTGCCGGAGCACGCTTCCTAGATCCATAGATGGATCTGGTCATACTGGATTTTTGGCGCAAGTCCTCACGTAGATCGTGTGTTGACTTATGTGCGACCTTGTGTCCTTGTTAGCCTCTCTATCGCGGTCACAAGGTGGTTGATCCGGCCGGTTGGCCGTTTTATTTTTCGGCTGTATGGGGTCTAAGGCCTCATCATCAAATTCGGGTAATAGCTTGCGCTTTGGATAGCTATTTGTGTGGTAACCTCCACCATACTTTTCTTCATTGTCGAGCAATTTGATCCACCTATTGTTGAGCGTATTTTGTTCGGCCTTAAGCCTTTGCTTCTACTTCTTCAGACTCCTCGCTGTGGCAATAAGCCTTCTGCGGAGGTTCTCTTGCTCCAAGTGCGTTTCCGGGATGATGTGTGCATCTTTGTCTAGACTGTTTTCCTCCCCAGAGGGGGTTTGATGAGGTTTATCCTCGGCGTCGCCATGTTCATACGTCGGATCCATACTAAGTTCACCGTTTACAACTTCATCGTGCTCTGCCGCCGGGGCAATGTGGTCGTCGTTTCCTCTGGAGTCGACTGGAGTATTATTTTCCCTTGTGCTGTTATTGTTGTTTTTGCCGAGTCGGGATTTGGAGAGGCGCCTACGCCGACGCTTTGTTTGCTTCTTGGAGGGGTCATCCTCCGCTATCTCCTCCCGTTCCTCGTCATCGTTTTCTTTGGGTGTATCCACCATGTATATGTCATGTGATGAAGAGGCTGTCCAGTGTCCTGTGGGCACTAGTTCCTGTTCCTCTCCTGCATCATCGTCCATGTCGTCGATGTTTGTGAAGTCGAAATCGGGCATGTCGGTTAAATCCTCGACAAAGGCTACAAAGTGGGTGGTGGGTGGGCAGCGAATTTCTTCGTCCTCCGCATCCCAATCTAGCTGGACATAGTTCGGCCAAGGATCTCCTGACAAGGAGAGAGACCTTAATGAATTTAGCATGTCGCTGAAAGCTGAGTGCTAAAAGATATCCGCGGAGGTGAACTCCATGATCGGCGCCCAATCGGATTCGATAGGCACGGATGCAGGCGGCTCGGAGTCCGTGGCCGGAGACGAATCCAGTGGTTCGACAAAACGACTCTCATAAGGGGTGAAGTCAGTATCCGGCTCCATCGCCACTGAGAGTGCGGCTTCCGTGGCGGGGTCTATCCCTCCGTCCTCGGATGGTGCAATTTTCTCCGGATTGAAGGCCAGAGTAGTTGTATGTGTGATCTCCTGAAGACTGTCCGACGACAGAGTTAAATCATGCTCGTCGTGATCGTGCGGCGCACCTGACATGGGCTCGAATCCGTCGAAGATCAAGTCTCCATGGATGTCGGTAGTATAGTTTAGGTTTCCGAACCTGACCTGATGGCCAGGGGCGTAGCTCTCGATCTGTTCCAGATGGCCAAGCGAGTTGGCCCGCAGT
This sequence comes from Triticum dicoccoides, assembly GCF_002162155.2. NCBI lineage: Eukaryota > Viridiplantae > Streptophyta > Magnoliopsida > Poales > Poaceae > Triticum > Triticum dicoccoides. The sequence continues at coordinate 286,762,007 of NC_041380.1, read as the reverse complement.
GCGAAGCCGTCGAATATGAAGATCTGTCCGTGGAGGAAAACCTCACCCTGGACCGCATCGTTACCGATGATCGAAAGAGCCATCAAGCCTTACGGTTACGGCATAGTGGAACTCTCAATGAAAGCACCAATGTCGGTGTCAAAACTGGCAGATCTCGGGCAGGGGGTGCCGAACTGTGCGTCTAAGGCGGATGGTAACAGGAGGCAGGGGGACACGATGTTTACCGAGGTTCGGGCCCTCTCGATGTAGGTAATACCCTACGTCCTGCTTGATTGATCTTGATGATATGAGTATTACAAGAGTTGATCTACCACGAGATCGTAGAGGCTAAACCCTAGAAGCTAGCCTATGGTATGATTGTCTGTTGTCCTATGGACTAAACCCTCCGGTTTATATAGACATCGGAGGGGGCTAGGGTTACACAGAGTCAGTTACAAGGGAGGAGATCTACATATCCGTATTGCCAAGCTTGCCTTCCACGCCAAGGAAAGTCCCATCCAGACACGGGACGAAGTCTTCAATCTTGTATCTTCATAGTCCAACAGTCTGGCCAAAGGATATAGTCCGGCTGTCTGGAGACCCCCTAATCCAGGACTCCCTCACAGACTACCAGACATTTTCTATGTTGTCTAGGAGCCTAGGAGAACTGAAGGCGAAGGTTATGGTACTCCATCGGACAATACAACATGAAAACGTAACAGTCAGGTCAAATGAACTGAGCTTCTGAACTTCTGGTGGTGCATTTATCTGCTAGACCGTTAAATTTTATGCCAACCTTCCTTTTGTTTTATAGTTGTAATTTGTTTTGGTGTGATACAAAATTTGTTCTTAACGTAAAGCCACCGGCTGAAGAAAATAGCAAGCCATTTTTGTATAGTGTAGGGTGTTCCCTATATGTGCACTGGTGGCGAACTTTGATGCCCACCGGCTGTAGTTAACATGGGCCTCCTACGGGCCGTAGAAACAATGGGCCTTCTAAGGGCTGTAGAAACAATGGGCCTTCTACGTGGCGTAGAAACAATGGGCCTGATACGGGCCGTAGACACAATGGGCCTTCTACGGGCCGTATCATCAATGGGCCTTCTACGGGCCGTATCATCAATGGGCCTTCTACGGGCCATATCATCAATGGGCCTTCTACAGGCCGTATGATCGATTGGCCAAACATGGGCCAATAACAGACCACATTATGGCCATAAATGGGCTAGAGTTGAAATTGTTCGTTCATGGACTGACCATAATGGGCCGTCGTTAATCGGCCGTATTTGATGACGCTATGAAAATGACCCAACATATTAACGGGCCACAAATGGGCTGACTATAACCACGGGCTGAATTTGGCCCACAAGCAAAAAATGACAGTAACGGGCCGTAAGTAAACGAATGCTGGAAATGAGCCCAAGAATAAATGGGCCCTGAGAAGGCCGAAATATAACATGGGCTGGTAACAACCCAACGGAATAATGGGTAGTTAATGGGTATAAAGTGATATATTGTTCATTGCGGGCTAGTTTCACCACGTGCCGTTAATGGGTATAAAGTGATACACTGTTCATTACGGGCCAGTTTTACCACGGGCCGTTAATGGGCCGGGATTAATAAGGGCCTCATATGGGCCAAAAGACGTCATGGGACATACATGGGCGAGAAGTTAAAACGGGCTGGAATTATATTGGACGGCCCAGATGACGCTACTGGGCCTAATTCAGATAGGCCGTAAACGGGCCCTGGGTTAGCGGGCTGTAAATGGGCTATATGCGAACAGGCCATTAACAGGCTTGCCATGGGCCGGCCCGCCACCTTTTGACCAAGTCAAACGGGCCGGCCTTTTCACAGGAATGGGCCTCTGTTGGGCCGTGCCACGTGTCGACGTATCATAGGCGCTTTGGGTCCAATGAGTGGATGACATCTATCCCAACGGTGAGCCGACACGTGTTTCCTCCAGCCAATGATGATTTAACACGTGGAAAATCCCCATTGGTCGGGGCTGCTAACGGGTTATCGGATCCAAAACCAGACCCGATAGCATAACGGCATTCCGTTACGGTGGATGCCACGTGTCGGTCACCCTTGACGAAAGCACTTCTGTGACGCGTGATTTATTGTCATGGAAGTGGACACTTCCGTGATGATAATTTTGGTAATGTCATGGAACACTTCTACGACAGCATAAGTATGACTATCTTGATTCTATCATAAAATCATCATGGATGTACATGCATGACAGAAAACGTGACCTACTATGACAAACACGTATCATCACGAAAGTGTATTTTTTGTAGTGCATGTTGGCACGCAAGGTAAACCATTATAAACTCCTAGCAAATTAAGCATGGCATAAGCAACTATAATCTCTAATTGTCATTGCAAACATGTTTCATTCATAATAGGCTGAATCAGGAACGATGGACTAATCATATTTACAAAAACAAGAGAGGTCGAGTTCATACCAACTTTTCTCATCTCAATCAATTCATCATATATCGTCATTATTGCCTTTCACTTGCACGACTGAATAGTGTGGATAATAATAATAGTGCACGTGCATTGAACTAAGCTGGAATCTACAAGCTTTCAATTCAAGGTAGAAGACAAGGTAATATGGGCTCTTTGTTAGATCAACAATAATGCATATGAGAGCCACTTAACATTTTCATTATGGTCTTCTCCTCTTGACCCCCAAAGGAAAGAAAAGAAACAAAACTAATTACACGGGAAAGCTCCCAACAAACAAAAGAAGAACGAGAAATCTTTTTGGGTTTTCTTTTTAATTACTACTACTACATGCATGAAAAGTAAACTAGCTAGAAGCTACAACTATTTTTTTGGTTTTCCTTATGGTTTTTCAAACACACAAGAAGAAAGCTTAAAAAGAAATTAAACTAGCATGGATGATACAATGAAAAAGTATGAGCACCGTTGGCATGAGTGTGTGAACATGAATGTAATGTCGGTGAGAAATACATACTCCCCCAAGCTTAGGCTTTTGGCCTAAGTTGGTCTATGCCCATGGGTGGCCTGGTGGATATCCGAAGTTGAATCTGGGGTCGTACTGAGATGCATCAGCTACTGCTTGAAGAGCTGCAACTTGGAGGCGGTCTGCCTCCGTCCTCCTCTCATACTCGTGTTCCGCCTCCTCCCTGGTTATAACATATCTCCTTTTTGCCTGAAAGTCAAAGAAAGTACGAGCAGGGAGAGCGACAGATAGGTGCGCCGTCTATCAAAGATTAGTCGATACTGGAGGGACTGATCGTTCCTCTCAACAAACTGATGACGAACCATGGCATTATAATCTAAGAAAGCAGGAGGCAACTCAATATCATATCCACATATGGGTACCTCAAGAAAATTAGCTAAACGGGTTGCGTAAATTCCACCGAACAAATCTCCATTAATACTTTTATTATGCAAGCTACGTGCAACAATGGCCCCCAAGTTATATTGTCTATCTCCTAATACAACACTCTTGAGAACACTAAGATCTGGAACACACATGTGACATGCCTCATCCTTACCATTTATGCATCTACCTATAAAGAGAGAAAAATAATGCATAGCAGGAAAATTAATGCTCCTTATGGTAGCTTGCGTGATTTCCCTAGATTCCCCCACAGTTATACTAGCAAGAAAGTCTTTATACTCAGATTTGCAAGGCTCACTAACATTACCCCACTGCGGGAGTTTACAGGCAGTATTAAAATCTTCTAAGTCCATGGTATAAGATTTATCATAAAGATCAAACAGGACAGTTTGAGAATTGCGTGATGATGTAAATTTAAATCTTCTCACAAAGGAATCAGTTAGGTAATAATATTGGAGGCACTTATCTGCCTCGAAGCTCTCAAGATCAGCGTTATGCACATATGCGTCAAATTCTTCCTTGAAGCCTGCCCGAACCATGAAGTCTTTGGACGGCCATTCACAAGGCCGCACTTGAGCATCTCTTAGTAGTTCATTTTTCGGCTCACGTATCGCGGGCCTGGGTCCTTGCTTCCTTGACGAACCACCTTGCTACATTTTCCTGAACATATTTCTTCCTCTAAATTTTTTTTCTGAAATTTTTAGTGACTCAAAATAAAAGTGAACCAAACCCAACAAAATTGATAGCAACCACTGCTACAACTACTCCTACATGCATTAAAACTACTTTTGACCACATAAATTTGACATGCAAGCTCAAGAACAGGGTCACCTAATCAGAAAAAATTTGCAATGAATAAAGCACTAGAAAAAAACCTAATTGGACCATTGGAGGAGTCACATACCAACGAACAATCCCCCAAAGCAGTTTTCTGAATGGAGCATTGAGCAAGGAGATCGAAAATGGCAGCAAGATGAGCTAGAACTCAGGTTTGAGCTTGCTAGTGATTTTTCTGGAGCAAGACAAAGTGTGTGGGTGCAAGGATAAGTGGAGGGGACCCATGTGGGGTCCACGAGGCAGGGGCGCGCCCTCCACCATAGTGGGCACGTGGTGGGTCCCCTGGTGTGTTCTCAGTGCCAGATATTCTCAAATATTCTAGAAAAAATCATATTTAATTTTCAGGGTATTCGGAGAACTTTTATTTTCGGGGTATTTTTTATTGCATGGATAATTCAGAAAACACACAGAAAATACTATTTTTTGCTTTATTTAATATAAATAACAGAAAGTAAAAAGAGTGTACAGAGAGTTGTGTTTTCTAAATTAATCCATCTCATGCTCATCAAAAGGAATCCACTATCAAGGTTGATCAAGTCTTGTTAACAAACTCTTTTCGAATAACATGAAACCGGAGAATTTTTCGAATATCACTAAGTTACCTCAACGGGGATATGCATGTCCCCAACAATAAGAATATCATATTTCTTCTTGACAGTAGTAAGAGGAAATTCAAAACCTCCAATAGTAATCGTTGAAATTTTCTAATAGAATTGATACTGTGGACTTGAGGTTGTTTCCTCGAAAAGTGTACCGTATGCTCATTACCATTAACATGAAAAGTGACATTGCCTTTGTTGCAATCAATAACAGCCTCTGCAGTATTCAAAAAGGGTCCTCCCAGAATAATGGACATACTATCTTCCTCGGGAATATCAAGAATAACAAAGTCCGTTAAAATAGTAACGTTTGCAACCACAACAAGCACATCCTCACAAATACCGACATGTATAGAAGTTGATTTATCGGCCATTTGCAAAGATATTTCAGTGGGTGTCAACTTATTCAAATCAAGTCTATGATATAAAGAGAGAGGCATAACACTAACACCGGCTCCAAGATCACATAAATCAGTTTTAACATAGTTTCTTTTAATGGAGCATGGTATAGTTGGTACGCCTGGATCTCCAAGTTTCTTTGGTATCCCCCCCTTAAAAGTGTAATTAACAAGCGTGGTGGAAATTTCAGCCTCCGGTATCTTTCTTTTATTTGTAACAATATCCTTCATGTATTTAGCATAAGGGTTCATTTTAAGCATACCAGTCAAACGCATGCACAAAAAGATAGGTCTAATCATTTCAGAAAAGCGCTCAAAATCCTCATCATCCTTTTTCTTGGATGGTTTAGGTGGAAAAGGCATGGGTTTTTGAACACATGGTTCTCTTTCTTTACCGTGCTTCCTAGCAACAAAGTCTCTCTTATCATAACATTGATTCTTTTATTGTGGGTTATCAAGATCAACAGGAGGTTCAATCTCTACATCATTGTCGTTGCTAGGTTGAGCATCAACATGAACATCATCATTAACATTATCATTAGGTTCTTGTTCATTACCAGATTGTGTTTCAGCATCAGAAATAGAAATATCATTGGGATTCTCAGGTGTGTCAACAACTGGTTCACTAGAGGTATGCAAAGTCCTGTCATTTTTCTTTTTCTTCCTTTTAGAAGGACTAGGTGTATCAACATTAGTTCTTTGAGAATCTTGCTCAATTCTCTTAGGGTGGCCCTCATGATACGAAGGTTCCTGAGTCATTTTACCCCCTCTAGTCATAACTCTAACAGCATTATCATTCTTCTTATTATTTAATTCGTTGAGCAAATCATTCTGAGCCGTAAGTACTTGGTCTACTTGAGTGGTAACGATAGAAGCATGTTTACTAATAAGTTTAAGTTCACCTTTAACACTAGCCATATAATCACCCAAGTGTTCAAGCATATCAGCATTGTGTTTCAGTTGTCCACCAACATAAGCATTAAAGTTTTCTTGCTTACCATAAAGTCATTGAACTCATCCAAGCATTGGCTAGCAAACTTAGTAAATGGGGTTTCACATTTATCGAATCTATAGAGAGAATTTACCTTTACTACCTGTGTTGGGTTATCAAGACCATGTATTTCTTCAATAGGTGGTAAATTCTTAACATCTTTAGCTTTAATACCTTTTTCTTTCATAGATTTCTTTGACTCTTGCATATCTTTAGGACTGAGAAATAGAATACCCCTTTTCTTCGGAGTTGGCTTAGGATTTGGTTCAAGAACTGTCCAATTATTTTCATTAGTCAACATATTATTCAATAGCAATTCAGCTTGATCAAAAATTCTTTCCTTGAAAACACAACCAGCACAACTATCCAGGTAGTCTCTGGAAGCATCGGTTAGTCCATTATAAAAGATATCAAGTATTTCATTTTTCTTGAGAGGATGATCAGGCAAAGCATTAAGTAATTGGAGAAGCCTCCCCCAAGCTTGTGGGAGACTCTCTTCTTCAATTTGCACAAAATTATATATTTCTCTTAAAGCAGCTTGTTTCTTATGAGCGGGGAAATATTTAGCAGAGAAGTAATAAATCATATCCTGGGGACTACACACACAACCAGGATCAAGAGAATTAAACCATGTTTTAGCATCACCCTTTTATGAGAACGGAAATAACTTAAGGATAAATTAATAGCTAGTTTTCTCATCATTAGTGAATAGGGTGGCTATATCATTTAATTTAGTAAGATGTTCCACAAAAAGGATCAGATTCAACCAAAGTAATTAACTCAAGATCGACAGAGAAATCATAATCCTTATAAGTGATAAAGATAGGTGAAGTAGCAAAAGCAGGGTCATATTCCATTCTAGCATTCAAAGACTTTTCTATAAGCTTAGCGAATAATTTCTTAAGATCAGATATATCATTGCAAGCAAGAAAGTCTCTAACAGTTTCTTCATCCATAACATAACCGTCAGGCACAACAGGCAATTCATATTTAGGGGGAGAATCTTCATCATCACTTTCATCAATATTATCAGTTTCAATATTTTCATTCTCTCTAGCCATAGCAAGTTGTTCATCAAGAAATTCACCTAGTGGGACAGTAGTATCAAGCATAGAAGTAGTTTCATCTTAAATATCATGCAAAGCAGAAGTGGCATCATCAATAACATGCGACCTATCAGAATCAATAGCATGTGTAGGTGTCGCAAGTTTACTCAAAACAGAAGGTGAATGAAGTGCAGAGCTAGATGGCAGTTCCTTACCTCCCCTCGTAGTTGAGGGAAAAATCTTGCTTCTTTGATCTTTCAAGTTCTTCATACTGACCAGCAGATATAAGTCCCAAGTGACTCAAAGAATAGAGCTATGCTCCCCGGCAACGGCGTCAGAAAATAGTCTTGATAACCCACAAGTGTAGGGGATCACAACAGTTTTCGAGGGTAGAGTATTCAACCCAAATTTATTGATTCGACAGAAGGGGAGCCAAAGAATATTCTCAAGTATTAGCAACTGAGTTTTCAATTCAACCACACCTGGAAACTTAATATCAGTAGCAAGGTATTTAGTAGCAAAGTAATATGATAGTAGTGGTAACGGTGGTAAAAGTAATATTTTTGGTTTTATAGTGATTGTAATAGTAGCAACGGAAAAGTAAATAAGCGAAGAACAATATATGAAAAGCTTGTAGGCAATGGATCGATGATGGAGAATTATGTCGGTGCGATCAATCATGCAACAGTTATAACATAGGGTGACGCAGAACTAGCTCCAGTTCATCAATGTAATGTAGGCATGTATTCCGAATATAGTCATACGTGCTTATGTAAAAGAACTTGCATGACATCTTTTGTCCTACCCTCCCGTGGCAGCGGGGTCCTATTGGAAACTAAGGAATATTAAGGCCTCCTTTTAATAGAGTACCTGACCAAAGCATTAACACATAGTGAATACATGAACTCCTCAAACTACGGTCATCATCGGTAAATATCGCGATTATTGTCACTTCGGGGTTAACGGATCATAACACATAATAGGTGACTATAGACTTGCAAGATAGGATCAAGAACTCACATATATTCATGAAAACGTAATAGGTTCAGATCTGAAATCATGGCACTCGGGCCCTAGTGACAAGCATTAAGCATGGCAAAGTCATAGCAACATCAATCTTAGAACATAGTGGATACTAGGGATCAAACCCTAACAAAACTAACTCGGTTACATGGTAAAGTTCATCCAACCCATCACCGTCCAGCAAGCCTACGACGGAATTACTCACGCGCGGCAGTGAGCATCATGAAATTGGTGATGGAGGAAGGTTGATGATGACGATGGCGACCGATTCCCCTCTCCGGAGCCTCGAGCGGACTCCAGATCAGCCCTCCCTAGAGAGTTTAGGGCTTGGCGGCGGCTCCGTATCATAAAATGCGATGAATCCTTCTCTCTGATTTTTTTCTCCCCGAACATGAATATATGAAGTCAAAATGGACGTCGGTGGAGCATCAGGGGCCATGAGGCAGGGGGCGCGCCCGGGGGGTAGGCTTGCCCCCACCCTCATGGACAGGGAGTGCCCCCCTTGACGTTGATTCTTTCGCCAGTATTTTTTATATATTCCAAAAGTAATCTCCATTGATTTTCAGGTCATTCCGAGAACTTTTATTTCTGCACAAAAATAACACCATGGCAATTCTACTGGAAACAGCGTCAGTCCGGGTTAGTTCCATTCAAATCATGCAAGTTAGAGTCCAAAACAAGGGAAAAAGTGTTTGGAAAAGTAGATACGTTGGAGACGTATCAGCATCATCGTGTCGAGTTGCTGGTCTTGGCGTCTAGTTACCTTAGATGATGAGGACATCAATACCATTGCTACACCCACAGCCCCTGCTGCTATACATACTGGACCAAATACTAGAGCTTGTGCACGCCAATTGAATTACCACGTACTTTCCTTTCTTGGTAACGATTCTAATGTTCATGAGAATATGATGCTGCCTAAATTTTATACATTTGTTTTTTCTTACAAATGAAGGGCCTAGCTTGGACAAGAAAGATGAAGCTTGGAGCAAGTTCAAGAATGGAGATGATGGCATGCGCAAGGGGAACAAGCACAGAGTGACAAGTGATGATTTCAGGATTTTGAAGCCAGCATAATGAGTGCATGAAGCCTTGGACGGAATATACAAGATGCCACTTCATAAATTTCATCCAGAGGCTATTCTAGGTGCTGTGTCACATTATTATTGGGTCAAGACCATGTAATTTTGAAATACTTGAGCATAGGCTATTTTTAGAGTTCGTATGTGTGGTGAAACAAGAGTTAGGGTTGGTTTCGGACCCCTCCTCCATGGGACACAAAATTCCCCCCTCTCCCTCCATATATACAGCCCTTAGGGCATCGTTTAAACTTGGGGTTTTGTTTAGATTAAAAGTTCGCCATACTTCGCCTGCTTGGTTTCTGTTCAACGACCAGACCATGGCATCATAGAACCCCACTTGATCAATAAATCTTTCCTATTTTATTTGGAATATCCAGATTGCAATTTCAGTTTCTTGCTTGTTCTTCATTTGCTTGCAGGAAATAGACATTCGTGGTCAGGTTGATCGTGCTCCAGCATGGATAATAACCTCTCGGAGTTGGTTTAGCGATTGTTAAGGCGCGTCGTCCTCGCATGTTCGTAGTCGGATCGTCAAAGTCTACTCCACCATAAACGATAGCCACAATCTCATCGAAATACGGGACACCTTCGCCTCTATCAAGTGGTATCATATTTCTAGGTTACTCGGTGAGATTATCTAGTCTTTTCTTCATACCTATGGTCCACGAAAAAGCCAAAAAAGGGTTAGTTCATCATATTCGAACCAAGCTGACCCTTTGCATAGTCCTTTTAGAGTTTTGCTTTGTTGAATTTGCGGTTGCATTGTCGTGTTGAGTTGCTGGTCTTAGGGTCTAGTTGCTACACCCACAGCCCTTGCTGCTATACATACTGGACCAATTACTAGAGCTTGCGCACCCTAATTCAATTACCAGGTGCTTTCGTTTCTTGGTAACAATTCTAATGTTCATGAGAATATGCTGCCTAAATTGGATACATTTGTTTTGCTTACAAATGAAGGGCCTAGCTTGGACAAGAAAGATGAAACTTGGAGCAACTTCAAGCATGGAGATGATGGCATGCGCAAGGGAACAAGCACGGAGTTACAAGTGATGATTTCAGGATTTTGAGGCCACCATAATGAGTGCATGAAGCCTTTGATGAAATAGACAAGACGCCACTTCATAAATTTTGTCCAGAGGCTATTCTAGGTGCCGCGTCACCTTATTATTGGGCTAGGCCAATTTAATTTCGAAATACTTGAGTATAGGCTGTTTTTAGAGTCCGTATATGTGGGGAAACAAGAGTTAGGGTTGGTTTCAGACCCCTCCTCCAAGGGCCACGAAATCCCCCCCTCTTCCTCCATATATACAACCCTTAGGGCATATATTAGACTTTGGGTTTTGTTTAGATAAAAAGTTCACCATAACTGCAACTTCATGTACTTTGTTTGTGTTCGACGACCAGACCAAGGCGTCACATGACCCCACTTGATCAATAAAGCTTTCCTCTTCTATTCACAATATCCAGATTGCAATTTTAGTTTCTTACTTGTTCTTCATTTTCTTGCAAGAAATAGACCTTCGTGGTTAGGTTGATCATGCTCCAGTGTGGTCAATAACTTCTCGGAGTTGGTTTAGCGATTGCTAAGGCGCGACGTCCTCGCACGTTCGTAGTCGAATTGTCAAAGTCTACTGCACCATAAACGATAGCCACCATCTCATCGAAAGACGGGACACCTTTGCATCTATCAAGTGGTATCCGATTTCCAGGTTGCTCGGTGAGATTTTCTAGTTTTTCATAGTTTAGTTCGAGTATGTTCTTCATACCAACGGTGCACGAAAATGACAAACAAAATTATGGTTAGTTCATCATATTTGAACCAATCTGAGCCTTTGCATAGTCCATTTAGAGTTTTGTTTTTCTGAATTTGCGGTTGCATCATCATCGTGTCGAGTTGCTGATCTTAGCGTCTAGTTACCTTAGATGATGAGGACATCCATACCATTGCTACACCCACAGCCCCTGTTGTTATACATACTGGACCAATTACTAGAGCTCGCGCACGCCGATTGAATTACCAGGTACTTTCATTTCTTGGTAACGATTCTAATGTTCATGAGAATATGATGCTGCCTAAATTGGATACATTTGTTTTGCTTACAAATGAAAGGCCTATATTGTACAAGAAAGATGAACCTTGGAGAAAGTTCAGGCAAGGAGATGATGGCATGCGCAAGGGGAACAAGAACGGAGTGACAAATGATGCTTTCAGGATTTTGAAGCCACCATAATGAGTGCATGAAGCCCTGGACGAAATATACAAGATGCCCCTTCATAAATTTCATCCAGATGCTATTCTAGGTGCTGCGTCACCTTATTATTGGGCCAGGCCCATGTAATTTCGAAATACTTGAGTATAGCCTGTTTATAGAGTCCGTATGTGTGGGGAAACAAGGTTAGGGTTGGTTTCGGACCCCTCCTCCAAGGTCCACGAAATCCCCCCTCATCCTCCATATATACAGCCCTTAGGGCATCGTTTAGACTTTGGGTTTTATTTAGATTAAAAGTTCGCCATAGCTGCAACTACGCATACTTTGTTTGTGTTCAACGTCCAGACTAAGGCGTCACAAAACCCCACTTGATCAATAAAGCCTTCCTCTTTTATTCGCAATATCCAGATTGCAATTTCAGTTTCTTGCTTGTTCTTTGTTTTCTTGTAGGAAATAGGCCTTCGTGGTCAGGTTGACCATGCTCCGACATGGTCAATAACCTCTCGGAGTTGGTTTAGTGATTGCTAAGGCGCTACGTCCTCGCATGTTCGTAGTCGTATCGTCAAAGTCTACTCCACCATAAATGATAGCCACCATCTCATCGAAAGACGGGACACCTTTGCCTCTATCAAGTGGTGTCAGATTTCCAGGTTGCTCAGTGAGATTTTCCAGTTTTTCATAGTTTAGACCGAGTCTGTTCTTCATACGTACAGTCCATGAAAAGCAAAAAAAATAGGGTTAGTTCATCACAGCCAAAAAAAATTACAGTTGCATCGTCGTGTCGAGTTGCTAGTCTAAGCGTGTAGTTACCTTAGATGATGAGGACATCCATACCATTGCTACACCCACAGCCCTGCTGATATACATACGGGACCAATTACTAGAGCTCGCGCACGCCAATTGAATTACCAGGTAGTTCTGTTTCTTGGTAACGCTTCTAATGTTCATGAGAATATGATGCTGCCTAAATTGGATACATTCATTTTGCTTACAAATGAAGGACCTAGATTGGGCAAGAAAGAAGCAACTGGGAGCAAGTTCAAGCGTGGAGATGATGGCATGCGCAAGGGGAACAAGCACGGAGTTAGAAGTGATGATTTCGGGTTTTTGAAGCCACCATAATGAGTGCATGAAGCCTTGGACCAAATATACAAGATGCCACTTCATAAATTTCTTCTAGAGGCTATTATAGGTGTCGTGTCACCTTATTATTCGGCCAGGCCCATGTAATTTTGGAATACATCAGTATAGGCTGTTTTTAGAGTCCGCATGTGTGGGGAAACAAGAGTTAGGGTTGGTTTCGACCCCTCCCTCCAAGGGCCACTAAATTCCCCCTCTTCCTCCATATATACAGCCCTTTGGGCATTGTTTAGATTTTTTGGTTTTGTTTAGATTAAAAGTTCGCCATAGCTGCAACTTCGCATACTTTGTTGTGTTCAACGACGAGACCAAGGTGTCACAGAACCCCACTTCATCAATAAAACTTTCATCTTTTATTCACAATATCCAGATTGCAATTTCAGTTTCTTGCTTATTCTTTGTTTGCTTGTAGGAAATAGACCTTCGTGGTCAGGTTGATCATGCTCCGGCGCAACATCCTCGCACGTTCGTAGTCGGATCGTCAGAGTCTACTCCACCATAAACGATATCCACCATCTCATCGAAAGATGAGACACGTTTGCCTCTATCAAGTGGTTACCATATTTCCAGGTTGCTCGGTGAGATTTTCCAGCTTTTCTTACTTTAGATCGAGTTTGTTCTTCATACCTACAGTCCACGAAAAATCCTAAAAAATAGGGTTAGTTCATCATATGCGAACCAATCTGAGCCTTTGCATAGTCTTTTTAGAGATTTGGTTTTTTGAATTTGTGGTTGCATCATCGTGTCGAGTTACTGGTATTAGCGTCTAGTTAACTTAGATGATGAGGACATTCATACCATTGCTACACCCTTAGCCCCTGTTGCTATACATACTGGACCAATTACTAGAGCTCGCGCATGCCAATTGAATTACCAGGTACTTTTGTTTCTTGGTAATGATTCGAATGTCCATGAGAATATGATGCTGCCTAAATTTTCTACATTTGTTTTTCTTACAAATGAAGGGCCTAGCTTGGACAAGAAAGATGAACCTTGGAGCAAGTTCAAGTATGGAGATGATGGCATGTGCAAGGGGAACAGACACGGAGTGACATGTGATGATTTCAGGATTTTGAAGCCACCTTAATGAATGCATGAAGCCTTGGATGAAATATACAAGATGCCACTTCATAAATTTCGTCCAGAGGCTATTCTAGGTGCAGTGTCACCTTATTATTGGGCCAGGCCTATGTAATTTTGAAATACTTGAGTATAGTCTGTTTTAGAGTCCGTGTGTGTGGGGAAACAAGAGTTAGGGTTGGTTTCGGACCCCTCTTCCAAGGGCCATGAAATCCCACCTTCTTTCTCCATATATACAACCCTTAGGGCATCATTCAGACTTTGGGTTTTGTTTAGATTAAAATTTCGCCATAGCTGCAACTTCGCGTATTTCGTTTGTGTTCAACGACCACATCAAGGCGTCACAAAACCCACTTGATCAATCAAGCTTTCCTCTTTTAGTCAAAATATATAGGTTTCAATTTCAGCTTCTTGCTTGTTCTTTGTTCGCTTGTAGGAAATAGACCTTCGTGGTCAGGTTGATCATGTTCCGGCATGGTCAATAACCTCTCGAAGTTGGTTTAGCCATTGCTAAGGCGCGACGTCCTCGCACGTTCATAGTCGGATCGTCAAAGTTTACTCCACCATAAACGATAGCCACTATCTCATTGAAAGACGGGACACCTTTGCCTTTATCAAGTGGTATTAGATTTTAAGGTTGCTCGGTGAGATTTTTCAGTTTTTCATAGTTAAGATCGAGTTTGTTCTTCATACCTACAGTCCATAAAAAAGCCAAAAACAGTTAGGGTTACTTCATCATATCCAAACCAATCCGAGCCTTTGCATAGTCTTTTTAGAGTTTTGCTTTGTTGAATTTGTGGTTGCATCATCGTGTCGAGTTGCTGGTCTTAGCTCTAGTTCACTTAGATGATGAGGACATCCATACCATTGCTACACCCACAACCCCTGGTACTGGTAGCGACCCGACCTCAAACGGTCAAGTCTCTGTGCTTCAGTGTCATCCCTGGATCGGTAATGCTGACACACACAGTACTCGAGGATTTATAACAAAGTAGCAATCATACACTTATTACATCGAATATCTCAAAAGAGAACTTATTACAATAAATATGGCTTAAGGCCATCTAATGCGATAACATCGGAAGGCTTGGAAGATAAAGTGAGTCCATCAACTCCAACGGCATAGCCGAGCTGCACAACAACGACCTAACAAACCTTACTCCTCGTCTGAAAAGTCTGCAACATAATACGTTGCAGCCCGAAAACGGGTCAGCACATGGAATATGCTGGCAAAGTAACACAGTAGAGCAAGAACAGAATAATGCTAACACTACATGCATAGTTGGCTGGTGGAAAGCTCTATGGTTATAGTTTTTGCGAAAAGCCAATTTTTTCCTACAACAAAGGAATAGATTTTTATTTTAACTATCATGGTAGTTGAAACATCATTGAGAAGGTTCCTCCAACTCAATCCCAATTAAAGTAATTAACAACCCAACAATATTAAATTAGAGAGTGATGAGATACTTAAGATACTCCAAGTACTAGATACTCAAGATTGTCCATAACTGGGGACACGGCTAACAATGATTAGCTTATACACTCTGCAGAGGTTTGCACACTTTTCCCCACAAGACTCGATCGTCTCCGTTGAATTTCTCGCGCTACATGGTGTTTGAGAAACGGATGACTAAGACACAGTCTTTCAGAAATATTAACTCTTTACTCCGGGTAGACCATACCAAACCTACAAACCACTACCTGCTGATATACCTCTTCGAGAGCTTCACGTAACTTACTCAACTACGCTAGAGCCCATAATAGCTTGTGGCTACACACGGAAGTTTCTAGCATGAATCATCTCAGTTCCCTTTGAGCCTGGGTGGCGGTCCATAGGAAGATAACACGGAACCCCGGGATTTCCAAAAAATACAGGCAACACTGGGTTCTCGAGGTGCCTCAATCCACCCAGATGTGTATTAAAATTGCCACCTTAAGTTGGACCATTAATTAACAATATCACATCTGTCATGGATTTCACTCACCCAAACCACGTCTACGAGCATAGCATAGCAATATAAGCATTACGTAGAAGTAACTCCCAAAGGTTTAAATGTAACAGGGCAATAGGTTCTACCTCATCAACTACCCAACCCACAATTTAATGACATCCTAATCATGCAATGTTTTGAGGATTGAAACTAATGCATAAAACTGGGTATGGAAAGAGTATGTTCAATGTGTTACTTGCCTTGTCGATGATACAAAAAACCTAGGGATTCGTAGTAGCACGCTTCGCACTCCGGGTGTTCTGTCGCAAACAAGCAATAGCATACATAAGCAATCAAGCGAAGATGCACGGGAAAACTCATGTAAGAAGAATTAACCAGAAAGTTCAACTTAAGAACTCCGGTTTGCAAAAAGAATCAAATCAAACGGAGCAACGAAACTGAAACGGCGAAAGAAACAAGATCCATTTACTAATCTGGATCAACGTCAAATTTTACAGTACCAAAATCTTGTTCAAGTTGATTAAACAAAAAGAGGGTCTCGATACGAAGATCTAGACGCTTGAATCGCCTGATTCCGACAAATGAGCGAAAAGACAAACTGAAACGAAAATCAGATCAGAAATCGCGACTGGAAATAATCGCGGAAAAAATCCGACAAAAGAAAACTAATGAACAGGCTAACGAATGAGCGTTCGTTGTCTGTAACTATCGAGCAAAAACCGTCCGTTAAAACGAACGTACGGACGAACGTCCGCTAAAAAGAAGAACCGGGAAAACCGGCGAACCGACCTTAAAAAACGAACTAGGGTTTTTTCTTACAAAAAAAACCTAATCGGTTTTTCTAAAAAAACCGGCGGCGGTGAACGGCGCGTTACCTCTCCGGCGAGGCTCCGGCGAGGCGGGGCTCGGGCGGCGGGGCGACGGCGTCGCGACGCGGTGAGGGTCGGCGGTGGCGAGGTGCGGGAGGCGGCTGCACGGCTCGGCTCGGGAGGCGGGGCTGCAGGGTTTGGTGGTGGTAGCGGGGGCGTGATAACCCACAAGTATAGGGGATCAATTGTAGCCTCTTTCGATAAGTAAGAGTGTCGAACCCAACGAGGAGCTAAAGGTAGAACAAATATTCCCTCAAGTTCTATCGACCACCAATACAACTCTACGCACGCTTGACGTTCGCTTTACCTAGAACAAGTATGAAACTAGAAGTACTCCGTAGGTGTTTTTGGGTAAGCTTGCAAGAAATTAAAGTGCACGTAAATAAAAGCTAGGGGATGTTTAGATAAAGACACAACTAAATTAGTTTTAGTAAAGAGCTCCATATATATGATCCGATTTGCAAGAAATATTATTTTCCATATTTTCCAAAAATAAGCTCCGTCCGTTTTTATCCCGTTTGGACTCCGTTTGATATGGATATTCTGCGAAACCAAAAACATGCAATAGGCAGGAACTGGCACTGGGCACTGGATCAATATGTTAGTCCCAAAAATAATATAAAAAGTTGCCAAAAAGTATATGAAAGTTGAATAATATTGGCATGGAATAATCAAAAATTATAGATACGACGGAGACGTATCAGCATCCCCAAGCTTAATTCCTGCTCGTCCTCGAGTAGGTAAATGATAAAAAGATAATTTTTAATGTGGAATGCTACCTAGCATAATCTTGATCATATGTCTAATCATGGCATGAATATTAAGACACGAGTGATTCAAAGCAATAGTCTATCCTTTGACATAAAGACAATAATATTTCAAGCATACCAACCAAGCAATTATGTCTTATTGAAATAAGTTAGCCAAAGAAAGCTCATCCCTACAAAATGATATAATCTGGCTATGCTCCATCTTCACCACACAAAGCATTCACATCATGCACAACCCCGATGACAAGCCAAGCAATTGTTTCATACTTTTGACGTTCTCAAACCTTTTCAACTTTCACGCAATACATGAGCGTGAGCCATGGACATAGCACTATAGGTGGAATAGAATATGATGGTGGGGGTTATGTGGAGAAGACAAAAAAAGGAGAAATCCTCACATCAACTAGGCGCATCTATGGGCTATGGAGATTCCCATTAATAGATATCAATGTGAGGAGTAGGGATTGCCATGCAATGGATGCACTAGAGCTATAAGTATATGAAAGCTCAAACTGAAACTAAGTGGGTGTGCATCTAACTTGCTTGCTCATGAAGACCTAGGGTATTTGAGGAAGCCCATCGTTGGAATATACAAGCCAAGTTCTATAATGAAAATTCCCACTAGTATATGAAAGTGATAACTCAAGAGACTCTCTATATGAAGAACATGGTGCTACTTTGAAGCACAAGTGTGGTAAAAGGATAGTAACATTGCCCCCTTTTTTGCGGGCTTCTTTGGCCCCCCCTTTTTTTATTTAGGCTTCTTTGGCCTCTCTTTTTCTTCTTTTTTTTTGGGAAATGCTCTAATAATGATGATCATCACACTTTTATTTACTTACAACTCAATATTACAACTCGATACTAGAACAAAGATATGACTCTATATGAATGCCTCCGGTGGTGTACCGGGATGTGCAATGATCTAGCGTAGCAATGACATCAAAAAACGGACAAGCCATGAAAACATCATGCTAGCTATCTTACGATCATGCAAAGCAATATGACAATGAATGCTCAAGTCATGTATATGATGATGATGAAAGTTGCATGGCAATATATCTCGGAATGGCTATGGAAATGCCATGATAGGTAGGTATGGTGGCTGTTTTGAGGAAGGTATATGGTGGGTTTATGGTACCGGCGAAAGTTGCGCAGTACTAGAGAGGCTAGCAATGGTGGAAGGGTGAGAGTGCATATAATCCATGGACTCAACATTAGTCATAAAGAACTCACATACTTATTGCAAAAATCTATTAGTAATCGAAACAAAGTACTACGCACATGCTCCTAGGGGGATAGATTGGTAGGAAAAGACCATCGCTCGTTCCCGGCCGCCACTCATAAGGAAGACAATCAATAAACACCTCATGCTCCGACTTTGTTACATAACGGTTCACCATACGTGCATGCTACGGGACATGCAAACCTCAACACAAGTATTTCTCAATTTCACAATTACTCGACTAGCATGACTCTAATATCACCACCTTTATATCACAAAACTATTGCAAGGAATCAAACATATCATATTCAGCGATCTACAAGTTTTATGTAGGATTTTATGACTAACCTTGTGAATGACCAGTTCTTGTCATCTCTCTAAATACATATAAGTGAAGCAAGAGAGTTTAATTCTTTCTACAAAAGATATGCCCGTGCTCTAACAAATATAAGTGAAGCAAAAGAGCATTCTGCACATGGCGGTTGTCTAAGTAAAGAGAAACAGGCGATCCAAACTTCAAATGATATAAGGAAAGCACATGAAGCATTCTATAAAGCCATACTCAAAAAGTATAAGTGAAGTGCAAAGAGCATTCTATAAATCAATCAAGGACTATCTCATACCAGCATGGTGTGCAAAAACAAAAAGAAAAACCTAAATGCAAAAGACGCTCCAAGACTTGCACATATCGCATGAACGAAACGAATCCGAAAACATATCGATATTTGTTGAAGAAAGAGGGGATGCCTCCCCAGCATCCCCAAGCTTAGACGCTTGAGTCTCCTTGAATATTTACTTGGGGTGCCTCGGGCATCCCCAAGCTTGAGCTCTTGCCTCTCTTCCTTCTTCTCACATCGAGACCTTCTCGATCATCGAACACTTCATCCACACAAAACTTCAACAGAAAACTCGGTAAGATCCGTTAGTATAACAAAGCAAATCACTACTCTAGGTACTGTTGCAAACGAATTCATATTTTGTTTTTGCATTGTGTCTACTGTAATATAACTTTTTCATGGCTTAGTCCACTGATATAAATTGATAGTTTCATCAAAACAAGCAAACTATGCATCAAAAACAGAATCTGTCTAAAACAGAACAGTCTGTAGCAATCTGAACATTCACCATACTTCTGATACTTTAAAAAATTCTACCAAAATTATTAAAAATAAAAAATTTGTATAGGAAGACAGTGCAAAAAGAATCAGAACCATTTGACGTTCCAGCTAAAAATGTAAAATCGTGCACTACAGCCAAAGTTTCTGTCCTGCACCGTACAAACCATCAAGCAAATGTAAACATCCTAAAGGCAAACCTTGGCACATTATTTTTATAATACAATGGAATTGTACAAGGGGATAATTATTTTTATTGAAAAGTTTCTGTAATCAAGATTCACAATGTTTCTGTGAGCATGAACAAAGTTCAAGGAGCTCTCCCACTTCAACAATGCTTGTCTTTCTCACTTTCGCTTTCCTTTTTGAAAAAGTTTTGGGTTCCCCTCTTTATTTTTGTTGTTTTTAAACTATATGAAAGCACTCAACAGAAATAAATGAGTCTCTAAAACTTCCGGGTTGTCTCTCTGGCAGCACTTCCTTTAAAGCCATTAAGCTAGGCATATAGTGCTCAAGTAGTGAATCCCCCGGATCCCAAGGTATATCAAAGCCATTTTTAATTAGCAATGATTTGTAATTTAGTAATGAGAACAAAGCAACATATATCAAGAAATGACGAAGTCTAACTCTCTTCCTATGCATCGGCATGTCATAAAAGAACAATTCATGCACACAAAGTAAAGGCCAATGCATAGTATAAACAGTTTCTTGCAATTTTATCATGTTGGAAATATAGAGAGGTGGAGATATAGTTCCTCTCTCATAATAATTGCAAGTAGGAGCAGCAAGCACATGCATATTATGTCTATCAAAATCATCATGTGCAACGGAAAAAGGAAACCCATCAATATAATCCTTAATAAAAGCAAACTTCTCTGATATAGTGTAATTGGGAGAATTCAAAAAGATAATAGGACTATGATGCGTGGGTGCAATAGAAACAATTTCATGTTTAACATAAGGAACTATAGCAAGTTCATCTCCATAAGCATAATTCATATTGGCATCTTGGCCACAAGCATAGCAAGCATCATCAAGAAGGGATATTTCAAGAGAATCAACGGGATCATAATAGTCATCATAGCAATCATCCTTCGGTAAGAACGAAGGGAAATTAAACAATGTATGAGTTTAAGAGTTACTCTCATTAGAAGGTGGGCACGGGTAGCTAATCCGCTCTTCCTCCTTTTGTTCTTCGCTCTCCTCCTCATCTTTTTCACCCAATGGGCTCACAGTTTCATCAATTTCTTCTTTCATAGACTCCTGCAAAATATTAGTCTCTTCTTCGACAGCAGAGTATTTCTTCTTTCATAGACTCCTGCAAAATATTAGTCTCTTCTTCGCACATAACAAGCATGCTCATCTAAAGATTTGCCATCAACTAAGCTAGTTGGGGTTTCAGCACAAGCACATAGGGATCAAAGATGATCCAAGCAATAAGCTTCAGCAGTGTGATATATTTTGAGTGGTTCTTCAACCATTGGTTCAGTAGGTACAACTAATTTTTTTGGTATTTTTCATTTTCTACCCATAACTAAAGATAGAAAACAACTAAGAATAGCAAATAAAAATTACTTAGTGATAAAGCAAACAAGCACACACGAGAATATTCACCCCGCGCTATTCCTCCCCGGCAACAACGCCAGAAAAGGTTCTTGATAACCCACAAGTATAGGGGATCAATTGTAGCCTCTTTCGATAAGTAAGAGTGTCGAACCCAACGAGGAGCTAAAGGTAGAACAAATATTCCCTCAGGTTGTATCGACCACCGATACAACTCTACGCACGCTTGACATTCGCTTTACCTAGAACAAGTATGAAACTAGGAGTACTCGGTAGGTGTTTTTGGGTAAGCTTGCAAGAAAGTAAAGAACACGTAAATAAAAGCTACGGGCTGTTCAGATAAAGAAACAACTAAATTAGTTTTAGTAAAGAGCTTGTTGTCACGAGAAAGTTATTTGTCCCTAGGCAATCGATAACTAGACCGGTAATCATTATTGCAATTTTATTTGAGGGAGAGGCATAAGCTAACATACTTTCTCTACTTGGATCATATGAACTTATGATTGGAACTCTAGCAAGAATCCGCAACTACTAAAGATTCATTAAGGTAAAACCCAACCATAGCATTAAAGTATCAAGTCCCCTTTATCCCATACGCAAACAACCTAGTTGCTCGGGTCTGTGCTTCTATCACTCACGCCACCCACCATAAGCAAATCATAAGCATATTGCAAACCCTACAGCGGGAATCCCTCATGCTTGCGTGACACAGAGAGCACCACAGGACAACACCAATAATAAAACATACAACTCAAACCAATCACGATCATCAAATAGCCATTAGGACAAAACAGATCTACTCAAACATCATAGGATAGCCATACATCATTGGGAAATAATATATAGCGTTGAGCACCATGTTTAAGTAGAGATTACAGCGGGTAAGAGAGAGGTTACACCGCTGCATAGAGGGGGGAAGAGTTTGTGATGATGGAGGTGTAGTTGTTGGTGAAGATGGCGGTGATGATGATGGCCCCGGCAGCGCTCCGGCGCCACCGAAAGCGAGGGGGAGAGAGCCCCCCTCCTTCTTCTTCTTCCTTGAACTCCTCCCTAGATGGGAGAAGGGTTTCCCCTCTGGTCCTTGGCTCCCATGGCGTGGGACGGGCGAGAGCCCCTCCGAGATTGGATCTATCTCTCTGTCTCTCTGGTTCTACGTTCTCTCCTGGCTCTGTTTCACCGTTTCGTATATATATGGAGATCCGTAACTCCGATTGGCCTGAAACCTTCGCTGTGATTTTTTCTGAATATTATCTTTCTTGCGGCAAAAGAAGAGCGTCAACCGCCTTACGGTGGGCTCACGAGGGTAGGGGGTGCGCCCTAAGGGGGGCGCCCCCCTGCCTCGTGACCACCTCGGGCACTGGTTCGCATTGATTTTCCTTCCGATTTTTCCATATTTTCCAAAAATAAGCTCCGTCCGTTTTTACCCCGTTTGGACTCCGTTTGATATGGATATTCTACGAAACCAAAAACATGCAACAGACAGGAACTGGCACTGGGCACTGGATCAATATGTTAGTCCCAAAAATAATATAAAAAGTTGCCAAAAAGTATATGAAAGTTGAATAATATTGGCATGGAACAATCAAAAATTATAGATACGACATAGACGTATCAGGGCCGCGGCAGTATTTAAGGAGGGGGCAAGGCGGCAGGGAGGAGGAGTCCGGCTCGGACTCCGGTCCGAGTCGGCGGCGGCGGTGCGCGGCGTCCTGGCGGGAGACGGCGGCGCTAGGAAGACGAGCCGGCTCGGCTGGGCCTTGGCCCATTCGGGCGCTGGAAGTTTTTTTTTTAAATAATAATTCCGCCGAACAGAAAATAAATCCTAGAAAATGAAATAAATATTTAAAAATGCCAAAACAAATTTTCACCGTCTAAATAAAATATTTAGAACGAGATGAACATTTTCTGGGCCCTAAAGTGCAATTTTGAAAACGTGCAAATTTTTCTAATGCAAATAAAATTGCAATAAAATTCAAATAAAGTCAAATATTTGATTTTAATATTTTTCCTCCAATATTTCAATTATTTTGGTGAAGTCATATTATCTCCTCTCATATACTTTAATATGAAATATTTTCGGAGTGAAAAATAATTAAAACCAAAATCCTCGTTTCCATATTTGATAAAAATCAAATATGAAAATCAGGAAATGCCCAACTCTCTCCGAGGGTCCTTGAGTTGCTTAGGATTGCTACCTCTTGAGCACTGCGTTGGTTTTCCCCAAAGAGGAAGGGATGATGCAGCAAAGTAGCATAAGTATTTCCCTCAGTTTTTGAGAACCAAGCTATTAATCCAGTAGGAGGCTGCGCGCGAGTCCCTCGCACCCGCACAAAACAAATAAATCCTTGCAACCAATGCAAATAGGGGTTGTCAATCCCTATAGGGCCACTTACGAGAGTGAGATCTGATAGATATGATAATATAATATATTTGGTATTCTTATGATAAAAGATGCAAAGTAAACTAAAGGCAAAGTAAATAGCAAAGGAAATAACTAAGTAGTAGGAGATTAATATGATAAAGATAGACCCGGGGGGCATAGGTTTCACTAGTGGATTCTCTCAAGAGCATAAGTATTCTACGGTGGGTGAACAAATTACTGTTGAGCAATTGACAGAATTGAGCATAGTTATGAGAATATCTAGGTATGATCATCTATATAGGCATCACGCCCGAGACAAGTAGACCGACTCCTGCCTGCATCTACTACTATTACTCCACTCATCGACCGCTATCCAGCATGCATCTAGAGTATTAAGTTAAAAACGGAGTAACGCCTTAAGCAAGATGACATGATGTAGAGGGATAGACTCATGCAATATGAAGAAAACCCCATCTTGTTATCCTCGATGGCAACAATACAATACGTGCCTTGCTGCCCTTACTGTCACCGGGAAAGGACACCGCAAGATTGAACCCAAAGCTAAGCACTTCTCCCATTGCAAGAAAGATCAATCTAGTAGGCCAAACCAAACTGATAATTCGAAGAGACTTGCAAAGATAAGCAATATTACATAAAAGAATTCAGAGAAGATTCAAATATTATTCATAGATAGACTTGATCATAAACCCAAATTTCATCGGTCTCAACAAACACACCGCAAAAACAAGATTACATCGAATAGTTCTCCACAAGAGAGGGGGAGAACATTGTATTGAGATCCAGAAAGAGAGAAGAAGCCATCTAGCTACTAACTATGGACCTGTAGGTCTGAGGTAAACTACTCATACTTCATCGGAGAGGCTATGGTGTTGATGTAGAAGCCCTCCGTGATTGATGCCCCCTCCGGTGGAGCTCCGGAACAGGCCCCAAGATGGGATCTCGTGGATACAGAAAGTTACGGCGGTGGAATTAGGGTTTTGGCTCCGTATCTGATCGTTTGGGGGTACGTAGGTATATATAGGAGGAAGGACTACGTCGGTGGAGCAACAGGGGGGCCATGAGGGTGGAGGGCGCGCCTGGTGCGGGTGGGCGCGCCCCCCTACCTCGTGCCCTCCTGTTTTCTTTCTTGACATAGGGTCCAAGTCTCCCGGATCATAATCTTCCTAAAAATCACGTTCCTGAAGGTTTCATTCCGTTTGGACTCCGTTTGATATTCCTTTTCTTCGAAACCCTAAAACAGGCAAAAAACAGCAATTCTAGGCTGGGCCTCCGGTTAATAGGTTAGTCCCAAAAATAATATAAAAGTGGATAATAAAGCCCAATAATGTCCAAAACAGTAGATAATATAGCATGGAGCAATCAAAAATTATAGATACGTTGGAGACGTATCAAGGATTTTGAGGGTTGCGAAACGAAAATGCAATAAAATATGATATGCATGAATGATCTATGTATAACATTCCAAATTGAAAATTTGGGATGTTACGAACCTACCCCCCTTAAGATGAATCTCGCCCTCGAGATTCGGGTTGGCTAAAAAATAGGTGTGGGTGGTCTTTGCGAAGATCATCCTCTCGTTCCCAGGTGGCTTCATCTTCGGTATGGTGACTCCACTGAACTTTGCAAAACTTGATGACCTTGCTGCGGGTGACTCGACTGGCAAACTCAAGAATCTTGACTGGCTTCTCCTCATAAGTCAAATCACAGTCCAACTGAATCGCCTCCAAGGGTACTCTGTCTCTTAATGGTATATCGGCCATCTCAGCGTGACACTTCTTCAACTGTGAGACGTGGAACACATCATGAACTCCTGACAGTCCTTCAGGTAACTCCAACTTGTAGGCAACTTCTCACATACGTTCCAAAACACGATATGGTCCTACAAATCTCGGGGCTAACTTTCCCTTAACTCCGAAACGTTTCACTCCTCGCAAGGGTGATACTCGCAGATATGCTCTATCTCCAATTTCATAGGTTACCTCCTTGCATTTCGAGTCTGCATAACTCTTCTGCCTGGACTGAGCTATCTTTAGTCTATCTCAAATCAGCTTAACTTTCTCTTCAGACTCCTTGATCAAGTCTGGCCCAAACAACTGTCGGTCTCCAACTTCATCCCACATCAACGGTGTTCTGCACCTTCGTCCATACAGGTCTTCGAACGGTGCCATCTTCAAACTGGCTTGGTAACTATTGTTGTATGAGAACTCCGCATAAGGCAAATTTTCATCCCAACTAGATCCATAATCTAGCGCACAGGCTCTCAACATGTCCTCTAGAATCTGGTTGACTCTCTCGGTCTGTCCATCCGTCTGCGGGTGAAATGATGTACTGAACTCCAATCTCGTTCCCAAAGTCTGGTACAGCTGATGCCAAAACTTTGAAGTAAACTGTGTTCCTCTATCTGATACGATGGTCCTCGGAACTCCATGCAGACATACGATCCTGGACATATATATCTTGGCCAACTTCGCACTTGTAGAAGTTGTTTTCACTGGGATAAAGTGAGCCACTTTGGTCAAGCAATCGACTACTACCCATATAGAATCATATCCTGATTTGGTCCTGGACAATCCGGTGATAAAATCCATGCCAAGTTTATCCCACTTCCATTCGGGTATCGGCATAGGTTGTAACAATCCTGCTGACTTTTGATGCTCTCCCTTCACTCTCTGACATACATCACATACGGCTACATACTCGGCGATATCCTTCTTCATCCCTGTCCACCAGAAATGTTCCTTAAAATCCAAATACATCTTGGTGTTTCCGGGGTGTATCGAGTATGGTGAGTCATGAGCCTCCTGAAGTATTAACTTCCTGATCTCTGTGTTATTGGACACATAAACACGGTCTTCAAACCATAAGGTGTCGTGCTCATCCTCACGAAAACCTTTGGCCTTTCCTTTGCCCATTCTCTCTTTTATCTTGGCAATCTCTTTTTCATCCTTCTGAGCTTCTCGAATCTTTCCTAACAATGTAGACTGAACCTCCATTGTTGCAACAAAACCTCTAGGAACAATCTCCAATCGAAGTTCCCTGAGATACTCTGCTAATTCCTTTGGCAATCTCGTGCTTACTAGGGTATTAGCATAACTCTTCCGACTCAAAGCATCAGCTACAACATTGGACTTGCCTGGATGATAGTGAAGCTTCATGTCATAATACTTTATAAGCTCCAGCCATCTCCTCTCCCTAAGGTTCAACTCCTTCTCTGTGAAAATGTATTTCAAACTCTTATGATCCGTGTACACATCACAACGGTTTCCAATAAGGTAATGTCTCCAAGTCTTCAACGCATGCACTACGGCTACCAACTCCAAATCATGTGTGGCATAATTCAACTCGTGCTGTTTCAGTTGTCACGAGGCATACGAAACAACTCTTCCATCCTGCATAAGCACACTTCCAAGACCTAAGCGAGAGGCATTGCAATACACTTGAAACTCCTTACGTATATCCGGCAGAATCAGCACTGGGGCTGTGGTCAAACATTTCTTCAACTCCTGGAAACTTGCCTCGCGATCTTCTGTCCATTAAACTTGGCATCCTTCTTCAATAATTCCGTCATTGGCTTCACAATCTTGGAAAAATTCTCAATGAATCCCCGATAGTATCCTGCGAGTCCAAGAAAACTGCGGATCTCGCCAACTGAAGTGGGTGCCAACCATTCAGTGACTGACTGAACCATGGTGGGATCTACTGCTATACCTTCTCCTGATATAACATGTCCAAGGAATCCGACTTCCTTCAACCAAAACTCGCATTTGCTAAACTTGGCGTACAGCTGATGTTCCCTGAGTTTCTCATGAACTAAATGCAATTGCTCTTCGTGCTCCTCTCCATTCTTCAAGTATACCACTATATCATCAATAAACACCACAACAAACTTGTCCAAATATTCCATGAACACCTTGTTCATCATGCTCATGAAATAGGTAGGGGCGTTAGTCAGTCCAAACGACATGACCGTATATTCATATAACCCGTACTGTGTGGTGAATGCTGTCTTTGGTATATCCTTCTCTCGAATCGTCAACTGATGGTATCCTAATCGCAAATCGATCTTCGAAAACACCTTAGCTCCTTGCAGCTGGTTAAACAGATCATTGAGCATCGGCAATGGGTACTTTTTCTTGATCGTCACTTCATTCAAGGCCCGATAATCAACAACCATTCTTAGAGACTTATCCTTTTTCTCAACCAAAAGCACTGGGGCTCCCCATGGTGATGAACTCCGTCGAATGTAACCTTTCTCCAATAACTCTTTGATCTGTTTCTTAATCTCCTCCAGATCATTCGCGGGCATCCGATAGGGTCTCTTGGATATTGGCCCTGTACCTGGCAATAGCTCTATCAAAAACACAATGTCTCGATCCGGTGGCATGCCTAGTAACTCATCTGGGAAAACATCCGGGTAATCCTTCACTACATGCACTTCCTCCTGAACAACTCCCGTGAGGGTATTCACTTGACTACTCCTTGGTGCATGCCTAGATATATACTTGATCATTTTTCCCTCCGGAGTGGTGAGACAAATTGACTTACTAACACAGTCAATGCTTCCTCCATACTTTGACATCCAGTCCATTCCTAATATCACATCCAATCCTTGTGACTCCAAGATAATTAGGTCGGACGGAAAAACATGGTTGCCAATGGTTAGGGGTATCTGGTCGCACCATCGGCTAGCCATATACTCTGCTCCAGGTGAACTTACTAACAGAGGGGTCCTAAGGGTTTGGATCGGTAGTTTAAACTTATCCACGAATTCCCTTGATATGTATGAATGCGATGCACCAGTATCAAAAAGAACAAGAGAGGTAAATGACTTAACCAAAAACTTACCTATAACCGCGTCAGGCTGCTCTTCAACCTCCTCCACGTTAACGTGGTTTACTTGTACTTTGTTGAATGGGTTGGGCTTCTTCCCAGCGCTCCCATTTTCGTTTCCATACTTCCCTTCAGGGCACTCCATGGCATAGTGTCCAGTCTTCCCGCACTTGAAACAAGTAACATGGCTTAGGCTCTCTTCGCTGGTGTGTCTGGATTGGAACGGTTCTGATTGTTGCTTGCTCCATTCCCATTCCCATTCCCATTCCATGGGCAAGTATGATTATGGTTACTTCCTCCATTATGGGTGTGGCCTCCATGGTTATGAACAAGTCCTCCCAAGTTCGGGATTAGGCAAGGCTTCTGCTGAGCTCCTGAGGTATACCTCCCTTGTCCATACTTCCCCTTACGGATCTCAATCTACCGCTGCTTCCCTTCAATCATAAGAGCCTTATCTACGAACTCCTGGTAGTTATTGAACGTTGCCACCATCAACTGCATGCTCATATCATCATTCAGCCCTTCCATAAACTTCTCCTGCTTTGCGGCATCTGTGGCCACATCATCAGGGGCATAGCAAGATAACTTGCTAAACTCATCCACATACTGAGCCACAGTATGGTTCCCCTGGCGTAAGTTGTGAAACTCATGCTTCTTCATACTCATAGCTCCAGTCGAGACATGGGCTGTACGGAAAGCTTGCTGAAACTGGTCCCATGTAACAGTGGCTATAGGGTAGGTGATAGTGTAATTCTCCCACCATGAGGATGCTGGTCCATCCAACTGATGTGTGGCAAAACGCACCTTCTCAGCATCTGTACTGTGACGCCCGGATAGTTAAGCTACAGTAACCACATACGAATAGAGCCATGTCATCACGATTAATTTTCTAAACCTCACCTTGATCCAAATCGAACTTGAATTCAAATTCAAATGCAAGTCAAATTATTAAATTTTCGAATAATAAAATAAAAATGTAGGCTGGGTTGCAAAAATTCACTAACTAATGGTCATGAATAATCCAACATTATTTGAATTATTAAAATGCCCTTAAACTATTTTCAAACTGGTCCAAACAGCCCCAAAATAAATCCTTTCATTTTAAACCAAATTCAAATGAGTTCAAATAATCTTCGAACTTTTTGAGGCAATGCAGAATATTGCATAATAATTATTTTGACAAGTTATACATCCTACTAAATTCATTTAGTAACCCAAAGGAATGCAAAACATCTGAGAAAATACAAATCAGAAATAAGAAAAGACTCTCTTTCACTTTAGCCCAACCGCTACTATGCACTGGCCCAGCCCAATGGGGGTCATCCCTTTTCCCTGTACGAGACAGAGGTCGTGGCACACATCCAACCACCATGGCTGCCGCTGGGCATGCGTGTCAGCCATCCTGCGCTTCCCCCGATGGATAAGACGCCATCGACCCCCCTACGAACCCTAGCTACCTCATTCCTCCCCCACGCGCCGCTCTCTTCCTCCCCCGCATTAGACCGCCACGACCGTCACCATGGCCGTCGTCGTCTACGTGCTCACTGTCACCCCCGCCGCCTAGGACCGCGCCAGGAGCCTCGCCGTCGTCCGCCTCGTCCTCTCCGACCACCACCTCGAGCTCGGCGGCACCTCACCGACGGGATCGACGCGTCTTCCTCGCCTACGGCCATCGCTGCCCCGCGCCCGATCTACCTCACTGGAGCTCCTCCGCCCCGTCGGACGCGTCCTCCGCCTTCCCTTGTGAGCGCAACACCCATTCCCCTCGTTTCCCCCTCTGTTCGTCGCTCTGTGGCGCTGCCCAAATTCTGGCCGATGGCTGCGGCCACCACGACCGCGTCACGCTCACCGCGCTCGAGCCCTGCGTCCTGGCCGCCCAGTGTGCACGCTCGGCCGCCGGCCACCCCCGCGTAGGCGTCCTGCGCTCCCACACGCGCGAGAGGCCGCGCCCCTGCTCGCCCGCTGGCTCCTCCCCGTGGTCGCGCCTTCGTCGTGCTCGTCGATGTTGCCTGCTACTGCTTGTGCCGCTGCTGCGTACTGCCGATGCGTGCTGCTATTCCTGCCGCTAGGTGCCCCCTGCTGCTCTCGTACTACTGCTGCCACTAGGTGCCGCCGCTGCCCGCTGTTGCCTGCTGCTGCTGGCCACGGCCATGGCCGTGTGCGCCAGTGTGTGTGCGTGATGTGTGCGTAGTTGTGTGTGTGAGCGCGTTGTGTGTGTGCGTATGTGTGTGGATGAGGCTGATCCTGGTTAGGTAGGTTAGCTAATTAGTAGTTAGGCTAAGTAGTGGTTAGGTATAGTGTAAATGACATGTGGGACCACCCTAGTTAATTACCATTTTATTAAACAAAAGACAATGACACACGGGACCCACTTACACTATTCATATGTTGACCAGTCAACCTTTGACTGGGTAAACCCAACCCCACTGGCCCCACTGTCATACTCACATGCTAGGGTAGCACTAGGTGACAAAAGTATATTCTGTTTTTAATTTCGAATTAAATTAAATCCAGAAAATCTAGGAAATGATTAAATCTTTATAAATTAATATAAAATAATCCGTAACTCGGATGAAAAAACTTTGTACATGAAAGTTGCTCAGATCGGCGAGACGAATCTAGGTACGTAGCCCGTTCGTCGGCCACGCATCCCTAGCATAGTGAACCTGCAACATTTCACTTTCGGTTCATCTGTCTGAAAACGCGAAACGCCGGGGATACTTTCCCGGATGTTTCCCCCCTTCACCGGTATCACCTCATACCGCGTTAGGGCACGCCTAGCATCACGCTTTGCTTTGTCATGCATCGTCATGCATTTGTTTGCATTGTATTCATTGTTTCTTCCCCCTCTTCTTCCGCTAGACACCGAGACCGACGCCGCTGCTACCCAGTACGACTACGGTGTTGACGACCACTCTCTCTTGCCAGAGCAACCAGGCAAGCCCCCCCTTTGATCACCAGATATCGCCTACTCTTTTCTCTACTTCTTGCATTAGAGTAGTGTAGCATGTTACTGCTTTCTGTTAATCCTATTCTGATGCATAGCATGTCCTTGCTACTACTGTTGTTACCTTTACCTGCAATCCTAATGCTTAGTATAGGATGCTAGATTATCATCAGTGGCCATACATTCTTGTCCGTCTGCCATGCTATATTATCGGGCCGTGATCACTAGGGAGGTGATCACGGATATATACTATATACTTTATACATGATACATGTGGTGACTAAAGTCGGGTCAGCTTGTGGAGCACCCGCGAGTGATTAACTGATTGGGGGCTGAAAGGACCTTTGTCCCAACGGCCCTCTGTGTGGACCTTTGTGGCGAAGCGACAGGGCAGGTTGTGACCACCTAGGAGAGAGGTGGGCCTGGCCCTGGTCGGTGTTCGCGGATACTTAACATGTTTAACGAGATCTTGGTATTTGATCTGAGTCTGGCTACTGGCCTATACGCACTAGCCATCTACGCGGGGACAGTTATGGGAACTCGACGTCGTGGTATCAGCCGAAGCCTTCGTGACGTCAGCGACTGAGTGGCGCGCGCCGGATTGGACCGTAAGCCTGCTCTCCTATTAAGGGGGCTAGTTCTTCTTCCGGCCACGTTCGCAACATGCAGGTGTGCAAAGGGCGATGGGCCCAGACCCCTGCGCCATAGGATTTAGACCGGCGTGCTGACCTCTCTGTTGTGCCTAGGTAGGGCTGCGACGTGTTGATCTTCCGAGGCCGGGCATGACCCAGGAAAGTGTGTCCGGCCAAATGGGATTGAGCTGTTGGGTTATGTGGTGCACCCCTGCAGGGAAGTTAATCTATTCGAATAGCCGTGATCTTCGGTAACAGGACGACTTGGAGTTGTACCTTGACCTTATGACAACTAGAACCGGATACTTAATAAAACACACCCTTCCAAGTGCCAGATACAACCGGTGATCGCTCTCTCACAGGGCGACGAGGGGAGGATCATCGGTTAGGATTATGCTATGCGATGCTACTTGGAGGACTTCAGTCTACTCTCTTCTACATGCTGCAAGACAGAGGCTGCCAGAAGCGTAGTCTTCGAAAGGACTAGCTATCCCCCTCTTATTCCGTCATTCTGCAGTTCAGTCCACATATAATAGCCTTATTCCAGTTGATGCCAATGCGTACATATGTAGTGTAGCTCCTTGCTTGCGAGTACTTTGGATGAGTACTCACGGTTGCTTTCTCCCTCTTTTCCCCCTATGCCTTCTACCTGGTTGTCGCAACCAGATGTTGGAGCCCAGGAGCCAAACGCCACCTTCGGCGACAAATACTACTACTCGGGAGGTGCCTACTACTACGTGTAGCCCGCTGACGGCGACCAGGAGTAATTTAGGAGGATCCCAGGCAGGAGGCCTGCGCCTCTTTCGATCTGTATCCCAGTTTGTGTTAGCCTTCTTAAGGCAACTTGTTTAACTTATGTCTGTACTCAGATATTGTTGCTTCTGCTGACTCATCTATGATCGAGCTCTTGTATTCGAGCCTTCGAGGCCCCTGGCTTGTAATATGATTCTTGTATGACTTATTTTATTTGTAGAGTTGTGTTGTGATATCTTCCCGTGAGTCCCTGATCTTGATCGGGGCGTCACAAGTTGGTATCAGAGCCGACTGCCTGTAGGAATCCCCCTTTCCAACTCCTTGGCCGAAGTCGAGTCTAGACATTACAAAACTTTTACTAACATGGCTGTGTGCCTTACGGGCCCACGTCGCCATTGGGTGGTAGTAGGATCTTTTACTCCTTGACCTATACTCTGGGACTCTGACATCTCTTCTATTCGGGTTAAATGATTTTGCTAAAATCTAACTCTAGGTTCTCGTTACCACTTCCTGCCGGAGACCCCTTCAATACGGATGATCGACTGCTTCAATAGAAGATTCTGACAATAGTCTCGGATGTTCCCTCGATACTTTGTGCCATCCCTCTTGCAATTCCATTCCATCGATAAACCCCAATGGATAACCAAGTACACTTGCCATTCATGCAATTACTCCCCGTTGATCTTGTTATTACAAGATACCCCGAAATTCTCTCTAATGTTTCGAGAATACGTTGTGCCTACTGCCTTGCAGTTCTTGCCACATGAATATCCCTACGGATAATTTCTCGCCCTTGTCGAGTATCCGCTCATCCCTAGTTGATTCAGGTACTTCACAAAAGTCTTCGTAATACCGTTCGTTCTTATGAAAATCCTCAACAGCCTAATGCTCTTGAAATTCTTGCTTGCTAGCATTAAGGTTAATCCAATAAGTTTGGTAATCTTATTGACATCCTTTGTCATTATCATATAGAGTCTATTGATTCGATATGCTGCGGATGCTGGCAATCCTCGGGATTATCCTTCCGGCCCAGACATCATTTTAAACATGAGCTGGTTCTCGACCAATGGATTGCCATCGATTGTACCCCTAAGCATACACAACTTATCTATCTTTAATCTGAGTGTTTGCTTTTGATCCCTTGATCAGAAATCATAGTTCTTTTGCATTTGGG
The DNA here is from genome assembly GCF_002162155.2 of Triticum dicoccoides. NCBI lineage: Eukaryota > Viridiplantae > Streptophyta > Magnoliopsida > Poales > Poaceae > Triticum > Triticum dicoccoides. The sequence continues at coordinate 286,728,030 of NC_041380.1, read as the reverse complement.
CTTTGAATTAGTCAGTTGTTTCTATAGTATGATCTCCTTGCATTGTTTCTTCCTCTGGTTGAGTACCGATGCTCACATCAGATCCTTTGAGGACCACCGGATCCTTTGTTGGATTTTATCCGATAGCGTCCTGCATATTCAATAACTTTGGAAGTTCTTTCACCATTGGTGAATCCTATCCTCTGATTGACCAACCATGCTCTACTTCCGAGCTTGTGTTATTTACTCTTGAAACTTGTGGTATATGTTTCTAAGAAGCCATTATGGGTTGAACATATGCCTTTTCTAAACCGTGTGAACCCGAAAGTTTTCACGAGTCATACTCTTCTGGTGCTTCGCCAGATAAAATTTCAATACTGCAACTTCATCGAACGCGAGAAGTGAATGAAAGTTTATGCATTGAAGAAGTGGGAGTCGACCTTGAACTTGGTGTTCATTCCCATGGACATGATGTAGATCTTATCATTAAAGCTTCTCTTAAATTAATTATTCCCTTGGTATAAGTTCATCTTATATCTGGGATCTGGCCTTTTGCGATCATGGTCCCGACCATGTTCTCCTTTAAATATCATTTCTCGTGCAAGTTTAAGCACTTGTCTTCTGCAGAGCAATACCCTAGTCCAACCTTTATTTGATCTGTCGTCGAGTATTACCCCCTGGTATCTCGAGATTATCTTGGAACTGCATAACTTCTTATGAGTTCTCCATCAAGTACTACATTCTCATTGATTCCAATTTTTCCACGGGTTCTGAGTCATTAAAACGCTCAAGGACACCGATAACTGAATCGAGTCCGCTTCGTGATTAAACAACTATTGGGAATCTTCTTTACTTACGAGTTTGGACTCGATCACGTCATTTCTAGCCTGAATGGCTATATCAATAGCGTGCTGATTTTGACCGTGCCACCTGGTCCTTATTCCCGAAGCACCACTTTCGACGATGAGCTAATCTTACGTCGATTTTCCTCGACATATCATTTTGCCTTGAACAGCAAGCTTGATTCCGAGTTTGTGTCGTACTCGTGGTTCAAACAACTTTTCGCTTCATCCTTCCTTTGACTTGATGTCATCACTGATTGATTACATCTTCATGAAATCACTACAAAATTTGTCGTGATCCTCATCAACATTTTGACTCCTTTCAGGATATCAATCGAATTCATGATGAGAAATACCATCGTTGCCCTCGATGATTTGTGTTATCATTGACCACTTTATTGCCTTTCCTCGAACACAAACTTGCCCGTGTTTTCTGTTATACCTTGAGTTCCTTGCTATCAAGCATTGTTCTTCTTTACCTTGGAGTATTACCATCTTTTATGTCAAGAATGTGGTGAGAATTTCACCACCTCTTAAGAATCCTTGATATAATAATACTTCTCGCCATCTTCGTTCATTTCTTGGTCCCCGTGTTGTTTTTAAACGGAATACCGACAATTGCGCTATGACGTGTGAATTCAAAACTTCTAGCAACCCTATTGCTTTGAAGTGTATGGGCAATAGTTTCATTCGAAGTCTTTCGATAATTGAATCACCATTCTAACATTGGTCGTGCAACCCAGCCCATATTTCGAGTGCACCTTTCCACCAATGATTAATTGTGTATGTGTTCCTCCAGCATACATCATTAAGTCATTTGATCTGACAAATGATATCTCTATGTTCACGCAATTGTGGAAATCCATCTTTTTGGAAATCTCGATGAATTATCACCGAGTCCATCAGCCACCCTCTCCTTGATTTAATGATGAACTCTTGTTTCGGAACTCGCTTCCATAGTTCATTTCTCGAGAATCTTACAATGTCGTCTTGTCAATTTGTGTCGCACCTTTTCTCCTCGAGCATCGTGAGTTTGAGGTATCCTGACACCAATCAGATCTGAATCTCGGTCAGATATGATGGTTGGAACATATTTCCAAGAGTTATAACAATGGTCTATATGTGACCCGGTAAGGTGATGTCATGCCTAGCACACCTGGTCGGAGGCCCTATTGATATAGATTCCTTTTCAGCAAGGTTATCCATTCTTCCATGAGGAAATTGTAGCACTTATCCTATAAGTTGTTTCCCATGAATCCTTTTTGTTTCCATAGTCTGATCTTCACCTGTTAACCATGTCAATGCTATCTCGAAGCATGTCTATGGTACTCCAATTTTTCAACAAGAACATTTGAAGCCCAATGCTAAATGTTTTCTTGCTCAATTATCCAAACACCGTTGTATGGGTAATGTCATGAAATTTCTCTCCCCTTACCTAGAGAGTTTTCTACATTATATCCTGCCATGGAAATCTTGCTCTGCTTGTCCTTGGGAAGGATATACCTTTGAATTATGTGATTAAACACATTTTCCTTTCCATTGTTCTGTTTAATCTAATGATCACCTTTTTCCTTTCCATTGTTTTGTTTAACCTTACTGGTGATCTATATGATCTAAGCAGTAATAATTTCTTGCTTATGTAAACACCTCGGTGTACAATTCTGTCAGCAACACCCTGTTACTATTGTTGATGACATTCCTGTAACCACCGATGGATGAGAACTTTGCCTATTGGTCCACCTCATTTCAACGAGCAGGAAAATGGTTCTCTTCGTCCCTCGCCCTTGGTACCGATGGTGTTGCCGACATAACTGATAGACTACCCTCTGACATGCCTTGCTTACATGATCGTGTAAGACGTCATCGCCTTCCTACTCTTAACCCACATGGTGGGCCCATAACCCACAGATCCATTGGATCAAAACCTGACTCTCCTGTACGCCCTGTTGCCAAAGTTATTCCTCGAGCTTGACTTAGTATGTAATTCACGGGCCGCCTGCCTATTGATCTATTCTGGTATAAGACGCAATACTTATTCCCGATTGCTTTGAGCCCCTTTCACGCCCTGTTTCAGGCATCGAACGGTTGCCTGCCCGTTTGAAACTTCTCATGGTACCTTCTTATTTTGCTCTCGATAATTTCTTCAATTTCAATTCGAGAGTTACTTCCACCACCTTCCCTGATGTTATCAACTAGATAGCCAACCTTGCAGAGGTCCGTTTTCCCGGAGTTACCCCTTGTCCTTCGTATGTACGATGAAGACTCCGAAGAAAAGATGACGATTTCATCATGATGACCCGAAGCAGCAAAATGAAGACCTCACGTAATGGATCAACCTCTTCGAGAAGACCAACCAAGACCGAGAACACTCACTAGAATTTTGTAACCAGAACCTTCCCCCTTTACTGCGCCTCTTAAATCTCAGGATGAGATTTCTTGTAGTGGAGGAGAATTGTGACGCCCGGATAGTTAAGCTACAGTAACCACATACGAATGGAGCCATGTCATCACGATTAATTTTCTAAACCTCACCTTGATCCAAATCGAACTTGAATTCAAATTCAAATGCAAGTCAAATTATTAAATTTTTAAATAATAAAATAAAAATGTAGGCTAGGTTGCAAAAATTCACTAACTAATGGTCATGAATAGTCCAACATTATTTGAATTATTAAAATGCCCTTAAACTATTTTCAAACTGGTCCAAACAGCCCCAAAATAAATCCTTTCATTTTAAACCAAATTCAAATGAGTTCAAATAATCTTCGAACTTTTTGAGGCAATGCAGAATATTGCATAATAATTATTTTGACAAGTTATACATTCTACTAAATTCATTTAGTAACCCAAAGGAATGCAAAACATCTGAGAAAATACAAATCAGAAATAAGAAAAGACTCTCTTTCACTTTAGCCCAACCGCTACTATGCACTGGCCCAGCCCAATGGGGGTCATCCCTTTTCCCTGTACGAGACAAAGGTCGTGGCACACATCCAACCACCATGGCTGCCGCTGGGCATGCGTGTCAGCCAACCTGCGCTTCCCCCGATGGATAAGACATCATCGACCCCCCTGCGAACCCTAGCTACCTCATTCCTCCCCCACGCGCCGCTCTCTTCCTCCCCCGCATTAGACCGCCACCACCGTCACTATGGCCGTCGTCGTCTACGTGCTCACTGTCACCCCCGCCGCCTAGGACCGTGCCAGGAGCCTCGCCGTCGTCCGCCTCGTCCTCTCCGACCACCACCTCGAGCTCGGCGGCACCTCACCGACGGGATCGACGCGTCTTCCTCGCCTACGGCCGTCGCTGCCCCGCGCCCGATCTACCTCACTGGAGCTCCTCCGCCCCGTCGGATGCGTCCTCCGCCTTCCCCTGTGAGCGCAACACCCATTCCCCTCGTTTCCCCCTCTGTTCGTCGCTCTGTGGCGCTGCCCAAATTCTGGCCGATGGCTGCGGCCAACACGACCGCGTCACGCTCACCGCGCTCGAGCCCTGCGTCCTGGCCGCCCAGTGTGCGCGCTCGGCCGTCGGCCACCCCCGCGTAGGCGTGCTGCGCTCCCACACGCGCGCGAGGCCGCGCCCCTGCTCGCACGCTGGCTCCTCCCCGTGGTCGCGCCTTCGTCGTGCTCGTCGATGTTGCCCGCTACTGCTTGTGCCGCTGCTGCGTCCTTGCTGCTGCGTACTGCCGATGCGTGCTGCTATTCCTGCCGCTAGGTGCCCCTTGATGCTCTCGTACTACTGCTGCCACTAGGTGCCGCCGTTGCCTGCTGCTGCTGGCCACGGCCATGGCCGTGTGCGCCAGTGTGTGTGCGTAGTTGTGTGTGTGAGCGCGTTGTGTGTGCGCGTATGTGTGTCGATGAGGCTGATCCTGGTTACGTAGGTTAGCTAATTAGTAGTTAGGCTAAGTAGTGGTTAGGTATAGTGTAAATGACATGTGGGACCACCCTAGTTAATTACCATTTTATTAAACAAAAGACAATGACACACGGGACCCACTTACACTATTCATATGTTGACCAGTCAACCTTTGACTGGGTAAACCCAACCCCACTGGCCCCACTGTCATACTCACATGCTAGGGTAGCACTAGGTGACAAAAGTATATTCTGTTTTTAATTTCGAATTAAATTAAATCCAGAAAATCTAGGAAATGATTAAATCTTTATAAATTAATATAAAATAATCCGTAACTCGGATGAAAAAACTTTGTACATGAAAGTTGCTCAGATCGGCGAGACGAATCTAGGTACGTAGCCCGTTCGTCCGCCACGCGTCCCTAGCATAGTGAACCTGCAACATTTCACTTTCGGTTCATCTGTCTGAAAACGCGAAACGCCGGGGATACTTTCCCGGATGTTTCCCCCCTTCACCGGTATCACCTCATACCGCGTTAGGGCACGCCTAGCATCACGCTTTGCTTTGTCATGCATCGTCATGCATTTGTTTGCATTGTATTCATTGTTTCTTCCACCTCTTCTTCCGCTAGACACCGAGACCGACGCCGCTGCTACCCAGTACGACTACGGTGTTGACGACCACTCTCTCTTGCCAGAGCAACCAGGCAAGCCCCCCCCCTTTGATCACCAGATATCGCCTACTCTTTTCTCTACTAGTTGCATTAGAGTAGTGTAGCATGTTACTGCTTTCTGTTAATCCTATTCTGATGCATAGCCTATCCTTGCTACTACTGTTGTTACCTTTACCTGCAATCCTAATGCTTAGTATAGGATGCTAGATTATCATCAGTGGCCATACATTCTTGTCCGTCTACCATGCTATATTATCGGGCCGTGATCACTAGGGAGGTGATCACGGGTATATACTATATACTTTATACATGATACATGTGGTGACTAAAGTAGGGTCGGCTTGTGGAGCACCCGCGAGTGATTCACGGATTGGGGGCTGAAAGGACCTTTGTCCCAACGGCCCTCTGTGTGGACCTTTGTGGCGAAGCGACAGGGCAGGTTGTGACCACCTAGGAGAGAGGTGGGCCTGGCCCTGGTCGGTGTTCGCGGATACTTAACACGTTTAACGAGATCTTGGTATTTTATCTGAGTCTGGCTACTGGCCTATACGCACTAACCATCTACGTGGGGACAGTTATGGGCACTCGACGTCGTGGTATCAGCCGAAGCCTTCGTGACGTCAGCGACTGATTGGACGGTAAGCGTGCGCCGGATTGGACCGTAAGCCTGCTCTTGTATTAAGGGGGCTAGTTCTGCTTCCGGACGCGTTCGCAACGTGCAGGTGTGCAAAGGGCGATGGGCCCAGACCCCTGCGCCATAGGATTTAGACCGGCGTGCTGACCACTCTGTTGTGCCTAGGTAGGGCTGCGACGTGTTGATCTTCCAAGGCCGGGCTTGACCCAGGAAAGTGTGTCCGGCCAAATGGGATCGAGCGTGTTGGGTTATGTGGTGCACCCCTGCAGGGAAGTTAATCTATTCGAATAGCCGTGATCTTCGGTAACAGGACGACTTGGAGTTGTACCTTGACCTTATGACAACTAAAACTGGATACTTAATAAAACACACCCTTCCAAGTGCCAGATACAACCGGTGATCGCTCTCTCACAGGGCGACGAGGGGAGGATCATCGGTTAGGGTTATGCTATGCGATGCTACTTGGAGGACTTCAGTCTACTCTCTTCTATATGCTGCAAGACGGAGGCTGCCAGAAGCGTAGTCTTCGAAAGGACTAGCTATCCCCCTCTTATTCCGGCATTCTGCAGTTCAGTCCACATATAATAGCCTTATTCCAGTTGATGCCAATGCATACATATGTAGTGTAGCTCCTTGCTTGCGAGTACTTTGGATGAGTACTCACGGTTGCTTTCTCCCTCTTTTCCCCCTATCCCTTCTACCTGGTTGTCGCAACCAGATGTTGGAGCCCAGGAGCCAGACGCCACCTTCGGTGACGAATACTACTACTCGGGAGGTGCCTACTACTACGTGTAGCCCGCTGACGGCGACCAGGAGTAATTTAGGAGGATCCCAGGCAGGAGGCCTGCGCCTCTTTCGATCTGTATCCCAGTTTGTGTTAGCCTTCTTAAGGCAACTTGTTTAACTTATGTCTGTACTCAGATATTGTTGCTTCTGCTGACTCGTCTATGATCGAGCTCTTGTATTCGAGCCTTCGAGGCCCCTGGCTTGTAATATGATGCTTGTATGACTTATTTTATTTGTAGAGTTGTGTTGTGATATCTTCCGTGAGTCCCTGATCTTGATCGTACATGTTTGCATGTATGATTAGTGTACGGTCAAATCGGGGGCGTCACATGTACATCCTGCAGTGGTTAACTCCCTTCCAATCCTGCGGAGCCAATCATCTGCCACTATCGGCTCGGTGCTACTGGAAAACACCGGTGGCTGCGACCTCAGAAAACGGGATAAGTTGTCAACTGGTGGTGGTGTTGGTGGATTGTTGTCGTTGTTGTTGTTGCCTTGGTTCTGAACTAACAACTGCATCAGGGTATTCTGCTGCTGGATCAACTGAGTGAGCTCCAGTGGGAAGGTAAATCCGGGGTCACATCTCGGATGCATCTGATGGGTTTTAGAGGGGAGAGATTAGAATAGAATGAGGTCTAATGAGAAAGCACTACCCATATGCACATGAGACAAACACAATCATTTCACTCAATCAATCAAGCAAGGGCATACAATCAATCTAACTATCGTTACAAAAGTGATCGGGCTATTCTATATACATGGTGGAAATTCTACTACTGATGTGGTGGTCTACTAAAAATATACTTCGGTTGAAGACTCCAAGATATCTGCTCCAGCTTCGTCTTCAAAGTCATCATCACTAGGGTCGGAGTCGGTGTCGTCGATGATGATGTAGTCCTCCGGGCGAATCTCCTTGTGTTCTTCGTCTTCTCCTCCTAATGCGGGGTCTACCAGGAATACTCCTAGCTTCCTTTCCAGATCATCATTTTTCTCCACTAGTACGACGATTTACTCCTCATAATCCTCACGAGTAGCCTTGAGTTTTCCTCTAATTCCGTGATCCTAGTCATTGCCTTCTTTAGGTCTATCATTCCTGCGCACATCTGATTCTCCTGATGTCGAATGTGCTGGTTTAACTCCTGGATGAAAGCTGCAATGGACCTGTCCTTGTTGGTGCTGATCATCTCCCATTGCTCGTCTCGGCGCCCACATATCTGGTACATAGTGTCCTTAAGATCCTTGTTGTAGACTTCTCCAATGCGTCCCATGGTGATGTGGGCTGCCATGCTCTTGCCTAGACTCCAGGTTGGTGCATCAAAGGAAAACTCTATGGGCTCAGTGACTGGCCTGAATGTCCTTCTTGGAAGTTCAACTTGAATCATGCATCGATCCTCTTCTGGTAAAGTGGCGTTGTAAGTCCCGGTGAAGCTTGGTATTCCTATGTTCAGGTACCTAGTGACTTCCTTCAAGTGTCGTCCAAAAGGTGCTTCTTCATCCGGTTGTGCAAACTTGTTCCTTGCGTCCGCCATCCTAAAGAGTAGAAAATGGAGAGGAGCCAGAAATGAGAAGAGAATAGTGATCTAGGGCTTTAGCTTAGTGGTCATGTCCTACACTCAACCTGTCTCTGGTACCATCTTGTAGCGACCCGACCGCAAACGGTCAAGTCTCTGTGCTTCAGTGTCATCCCTGGATCGGTAATACTGACACACACAGTACTCGAGGATTTATAACAGAGTAGCAATCACACACTTATTACATCGAGTATCTCAAAAGAGAACTTATTACAATAAAAATGGCTTAAGGCCATCTAATGTGATAACAGCGGAAGCCTTGGAAGATAAAGTGAGTCCATCAACTCCAACGGCATAGCTGAGCTGCATGGCAACGACCTAACAAACCTTACTCCTCGTCTGAAAAGTCTGCAACATAATACATTGTCGCCCAAAAACGGGTCAGCACAAGGAATATGCTGGACAAGTAACACAGTAGAGCAAGAACAGAATAATGCTAACACTACATGCATATTTGGCTGGTGGAAAGCTCTATGGTTATAGTTTTTGCGAAAAGCCAATTTTTTCCTACAACAAAGGAATATATTTTTATTTTAACTATCATGGTAGTTGAAACATCATTGAGAAGGTTCCTCCAACTCAATCCCAATTAAAGTAATTAACAACCCAACAATATTAAATTAGAGAGTGATGAGATACTTAAGATACTCCAAGTACTAGATACTCAAGATTGTCCATAACCGGGGACACGGCTAACCATTATTAGTTTATACACTCTGCAGAGGTTTGTGCATTTTCCCCACAAGACTCGATCGCCTCCGTTGAATTTCTCACACTACATGGTGTTTGAGAGACGGATGACCGAGACACGGTCTTTCAGAAACATTAACTCTTTACTCCGGGTAGACCATACCAAACCTACAACCCACTGCCTGCTGATCTACCTCTTCGAGAGCTTCACGTAACTTACTCAACTATGCTAGAGCCCATAATAGCTTGTGGCTGCATACGGAAGTTTCTATCATGAATCATCTCAGTTCCCTTTGAGCCTGGGTGGCGGTCCATAGGAAGATAACATGGAACCCCAGGATTTCCAAAAAATACAGGCAACACTGGGTTCTCCAGGTGCCTCAATCCACCCAGATGTGTATTAAAATTGCCACCTTAAGTTGAACCATTAATTAACAATCTCACATCTGTCATGGATTTCACTCACCCAAACCATGTTTACGAGCATAGCATAGCATAGCAATATAAGCATTACGTAGAAGTAACTCCCAAAGGTTTAAATGTGACAGGGCAATAGGTTCTACCTCATAAACTACTTCCCAACCCACAAGTTAATGACGTCCTAATCATGCAATGTTTTGAGGATTGAAACTAATGCATAAAACTGGGTATGGAAAGAGTATGTTCAATGTGTTACTTGCCTTGCTGATGATCCGCAAAACCTAGGGATTCGTAGTAGCACGCTTCGCACTCCGGGTGTTCTATCGCAAACAAACAATAGCATACATAAGAAATCAAGAGAAGATGCACGGGCAAAACTCAAGTAAGAATAATTGACCAGAAAGTTCAACTTAAGAACTCCGGTTTGCAAAAAGAATCAAATCGAACGGAGCAACGAAACTCAAACGGCGAAAGAAACAAGATCCGTTTACTAATCTGGACTAACATCAAATGTTACAGTACCAAAATCTTGTTCAAGTTGATTAAAATGAAAGACGGTCTCGAGATGAAGATCTAGGCGCTTGAATTGCCTGATTCCGACAAACGAGCGAAAAGATAAACTGAAACGAAAATTGGATCAGAAATCACGACTGGAAATAATCACGGAAAAAATCCGATAAAAGAAAACTGGCGAACAGGCTAACGAACGAGCGTTCGTTGTCTGTAACTATCGAGCAAAATCCGTTCGTTGAAACGAACGTACGGACGAACGTCTGCTAAAAATAAGAACCGGGAAAACCGGTGAACCGATCTAAAAAAAATGAACTATGGTTTTTTCTTACAAAAAAACCGAATCCGTTTTTCTAAAAAAAAAACAGCGGCAGTGAATGGCGCGTTACCTCTCCGGTGAGGCGGGGCTCGGGC
>NC_041380.1:286698793-286717381 GCF_002162155.2 Triticum dicoccoides | reverse complement strand
GGCGGCGGGGTTTAGTGGTGGTGGCGGGGGCGGCGGCGGTATTTAAGGAGGGGAGGGGCGGCTTGCAGGAGGGGGCAAGGCGACGGGGAGGAGGAGTCCGGCTCGGACTCCGGTCCGAGTCGGCGGCGGCGGCGCACGACGTCGTGGAGGGAGACGGCGGCGCGGGGAAGACGGGTCGGCTCGGCTGCGCCTTGGCCCAGTCGGGCGCTAGAAGTTTTTTTTTAAAATATTCCGCCGAACAGAAAATAAATCCTAAAAAATAAAATAAATATCTAAAAATGCAAAAACAAATTTTCGCCATCTAAATAAAATATTTAGAACGAGATGTACATTTTCTTGGCCCTAAAATGCAATTTTGACAACGTGCAAATTTTTCTAATGCAAATAAAATTGCAATAAAATTCAAATATTTGATTTTAATATTTTTCCTCCAATATTTCAATTATTCTGGAGAAGTCATATTATCTCCTCTCATATAATTTAATATGAAATATTTTCGGAGGGAAAAATAATTAAAACCAAAATCCTCGTTTCCATATTTGATAAAAATCAAATATGAAAACCGGGAATTCCCCAACTCTCTCCGAGGGTCCTTGAGTTGCTTAGGATTTCGAGGATTGCGAGACGAAAATGCAATAAAATATGATATGCATGAATGATCTATGTATGACATTCCAAATTGAAAATTTGGGATGTTATAGTACTATACATACTGGACCAATTACTAGAGCTCACGCACGCCAATTGAATTACCAGGTACTTTCGTTTCTTGGTAACGATTCTAATGTTCATGAGAATATGATGCTTCCTAAATTGGATTCATTTGTTTTGCGTACAAATGAAGGGCCCATATTGGACTAGAAAGATGAACCTTGGAGCAAGTTCAAGCATGGAGATGATGGCATGCGCAAGGGGAACAAGCACGGAGTGACAAGTGATGATTTCAGGATTTTGAAGCCACCATAATGAGTGCATGAAGCCTTGGACGAAATATACAAGATGTCACTTCATAAATTTCGTCCAGAGGCTATTCTAGGTGCTGCGTCACCTTATTTTTGGGCCAGGCCCATGTAATTTCAAAATACTTGAGTATAGCCTGTTTATAGAGTCCGTATGTGTGGGGAAACAAGACTTAGGGTTGGTTTAGGACCCCTCCTCCAAGGTCCAAGAAATCCCCCCTCTTCCTCCATATATACACCTTAGGGCATTGTTTAGACTTTAGGTTTTGTTTAGATTAAAAGTTCGCCATAGCTGCAACTACGCGCACTTCATTTGTTTTCAACGACCAGACCAAGGCATCACATAACCCCACTTGATCAATAAAGCTTTCCTCTTTTTTCGAATATGCAGATTGTAATTTTAGTTTCTTGCTTGTTCTTCATTTTCTTGCTGAAAATAGACCTTTGTGGTCAGGTTGATCGTGCTCCGGCATGGTAAATAACCTCTCGGAGTTGTTTTAGCGATTGCTAAGGCACAACGTCCTCACACATTCATAGTCGGATCGTCAAAGTCTACTCCACTATAAACGATAGCCACCATCTCATCGAAAGACGGGACACCTTTGCCTCTATCAAGTGGTATCAGATTTCTAGGTTGCTCGGTGAGATTTTCTAGTTTTTCATAGTTTCGATCGAGTCTGTTCTTCATACCTACAGTCCACGAAAAAGCCAAAAAAATATTAGGGTTAGTTCATCAAATCCGAACCAATCTGACCCTTTGCATAGTCTTTTTAGAGAATATGATGCTGCCTAAATTGGATACATTTTTTTTGCTTACAAATGAAGGGCCTAGCTTGGACAAGAAAGATGAACCTTGGAGCAAGTTCAAGCATGGAGATGATGGCATGCGATAGGGGCACAAGCACGAAGTTACAAGTGATGATTTCTGGATTTCGAAGCCACCATAATGAGTGCATGAAGCGTTGGACGAAATATACTAGGTGCCACTTCATAAATTCTGTCCAGAGGCTATCCTAGGTGCTGCGTCACCTTATTACTGGGTCAGGCCCATGTAATTTCGAAATACTTGAGTATAGCCTGTTTTTAGAGTCTGTATGTGTGGGGAAACAAGAGTTAGGGTTGGTTTCAAACTCCTCCTCCAATGGCCATGATATTCCACCCCCTCTTCCTCCATATATACAGCCCTTAGGGCATCGCTTAGACTTTGGGTTTTGTTTAGATTAAAAGTTCGCCATAGCTGCAACTTCGCGTACTTCATTTGTGTTCAACGACCAGACCAAGGCGTCACATAACCGCACTTGATCAATGAAGCTTTCCTCTTTTATTCGCAATATCCAGATTGCAATTTCACTTTCTTGCTTGCTCTTCGTTTGCTTGCAGGAAATAGACCTTCATGGCCAGGTTGATTGTGCTCCGGCATGGTCAATAACCTCTCGGAGTTGGTTTAGCGATTGCTAAGGCGCGACGTCCTCGCACGTTCGTAGTCAGATCGTCAAAGTCTACTCCACAATAAACGATGTCCACCATCTGATCGAAAGACGGGACACCTTTGCCTCTATCAAGTGGTATCAGATTTCTAGGTTACTCGGTGAGATTTTCCAGTTTTTCATAGTTTAGATCCAGTCTGTTCTTCATACCTATAGTCCATAAAAAAGCCAAAAATATTAGGGTTAGTTCATCATATCCGAACGAATCTGACCCTTTGCATAGTCTTTTTAGATTTTTGCTTTGTTGAATTTGCGGTTGCATCATCCTGTCGAGTTGCTGGTGTTAGTGTCTAGTTACCTTAGATGGTGAGGACATCCATACCATTGCTACACCCACAGCCCCTGCTGCTATATATACCAGATCAATTACTAGAGCTCACGCACGCCAATTGAATTACCCGGTACTTTTGTTTCTTCGTAACGATTCTAATGTTCATGAGAATATGATGCTTCCTAAATTGGATATATTTGTTTTGCTTACAAATGAAGGGCCTAGCTTGGACAAGAAAGATGAACCTTGGAGCAAGTTCAAGCATGGAGATGATGACATGCGCAAGGGGCACAAGCACGGAGTTAAAAGTGATGATTTCAGGATTTTGAAGCCACCATAATGAGTGCATGAAGCCTTGGACGAAATATACAAGATGCCACTTCATAAATTTCGTCTAGAGGCTATTCTAGGTGTGGTGTCACCTTATTATTGGGCCAAGCCCATGTAATTTCGAAATACTTGAGTATAGCCTATTTTAGAGTTCGTATGTGTGGGGAAACAAGAGTTAGGGTTGGTTTCGGACCCCTCCTCCAAGGGCCACAAAATTCCACCCATCTTCCTCCATATATACAACCCTTAGGGCATCGTTTAGACTTTGGGTTTTGTTTTGATTAAAAGTTGCTATACCTGCAACTTCGTTTGTGTTCTACGATCAGACCAAGGCGTTTCCACTCTTAGGATGGAGGAGTGCGAAACCTGGCAGCCACTTGAACTTACACAGTGCTCCTACTACTAGGCATGTGTAGTGGTTCATACGTCAGTACTACATAATCTTGTTGCTAGTGTAGTAAACCACAAAAAAAGACATATGTGATGGCCTGGCTTATTAGGGATGATAGACTACTCATATCAATAAGGAATTCCTTCTTTTTCGGGAGCCCAATCGGACAGAACTCCAAAGTTAAGCGTGCTTAGCTTGGAGTAGTGTCAGGATGGGTGACCGACCGGAAAGTTTCTCCCGGGTGCGCATGAGTGAGGACAAAGTGCGCAGAAAAGACTAGTATTGATCTGTGAGGCCAGTCTAGATCCCGCCAGGAGTAACGACCACCCGCGGGTGTGTCTGGGGCGTTACAAGTTGTTATTAGAGCCGACCCTCGCGGTTACACAGATGGTTGCGGATAGGTGCGTGGTCATGTTGTTCATGACGTTTGTGACCCGTCGTGGCACCCGACATGGCGCATGTACCGGACTGGAAGCACAGACGTTTGTGCCAAGAGGGAACGTTCCTGTGGCCCGACGAGGACGTCGGTTCCTCTGAGTGGGGGTGTATGTGATGGCCTGGCTTATTAGAGATGATACACTACTCATATCAATAAGGAATTCCTTCTTTTTCGGGAGCCCATTCGGACAGAACTCCAAAGTTAAGCGTGCTTAGCTTGGAGTAGTGTCAGGATGGGTGACCGACCGGAAAGTTTCTCTCGGGTGTGCACGAGTGAGGACAAAGTGCACAGAAAAGACTAGTATTGATCTGTGGGGCTAGTCTAGATCCCGCCAGGAGTAACGACCACCGGCGGCTGTGTCCGGGGCGTTACAACACATTTGTGACATTTTGGGCCAAACGAAATTTTTTTGTGTCATGCTTATGACACTTCTTTGATGATAGTTCTGACTAAATCTGGTATCATCATAGATGTGGTGGGCTCCTACTTCTATGACAAAAAATCATGACAAAAATGGGCTTTTCGTCCTGGGAGGGCCGGAGATGCAGTTGCATGACATTCTTTGGGTCGTCGATGATGGAAAAACAGTGGTAGAAGCGAGGGCGAGGAAAATATCAGGGACTTCCCGGTTATGGTGGGTGGTCGGGGCCGAGCGATGTGTGTTTCTCTCCTACACGTACGCGCGTGGGTGCGAGGAGTTGGGCTCTTACTGAACCCGAGCGAGGCATTCGCCTGCTGAGCCCAAGCGATTTCACTATAGGCTACACATTACTGAACCCGAGCGATCGATCGATCTAGCTGTTAACTAAACTCGATCGAGCAATTTCTTCGCTACTGCTGCTAACTGAAGCCGATCGAACATGCTGCCTCTTGATGAACAGTGAGCATTGTTGGGGGGTTGGATGACAGTTCCCGGTGGGGGTTGGATGAATAGGACCCCGTGGTAGTAGAGGTCGTTGCCACTGGATGAACAGGACCCCGTGGAGGGCTGGTTGAACAGGACCCCGTGGAGAGGGTTGGTTGAATAGTAGCCAGTGTAGGACTGGTTGAACAGTAGCCGGTGGAGGGCTCGATGAACAGTAGCCTATGGACGGGTGGTTGAACAGGACCCCGTGGAGAGGGCTGGTTGAATAGTAGCTGGTGGAGGAGCGGTGGAGGCTGGATGAACAAGAGTCCGTGGATGAACAATAGTTGGTGGAGGTAGGAGGGAGACACCATGGATGAACAGTCAAAGGTGGAGGCTGGAGGAGGTCGACAGTGGAGATGAATAGTAGCCCGTGGAGTCCCATTTTGCGGTACGCCACACCCCTCCCGATGAAAAGTACTCCCATTTCGACCGTAGCGCTCCAACACAAGTCCGTTTCCTCCATTTTGTGGTACGCCACACCCCTCCCGATCAACAGGACCATGTTTCGACCGTAGAAGGTCGAAAAGAAGTCTGTTTCCTCCGTTTTACGCTACGTCAGACCCTTCCCGATGAACAGGACCCTGATTCGACCGTACGCGGTCGAACACAAGCCATTTTCCTTCATTTTGTAGTACGCCAGACCCCATTTCGGCTGTTTCATCCAAGCCAATAGGCTCCCATTGAACACGACCCAATTCGACCCAGTCTGTTGCCTCCCGATGAACAGGACGTGTTCCGACCCAGTCACTTGGCTCTTGGTGAACACAACGTTGTTTCCTCCATTTCGACCTAGCCGGTTGGCTGCCGGTGAATAGGACACCGTCGCTGCCCCTCCATGTACACGAGCCCTGGCAGTACGTATGCGCGAGTAGGCGTTCGAGACCCCGCCCGTATGTACGTATGTGGCCGTATTTACTTTCTTGCACCCTGGCTGTACGTACGTGTACACGATATTGACGGGACTACATAACATGCTACGTGCGCTCCTCTACTATGACACGTGCCCTTCCTTACTCAGCCACGGTTCATCGCTGCAGCCCACAGATAGATCGATTGTATGTACGTACACATTCGCGACCAGAATGACAACGCTACGTACGCTTCGACCAGGTGGGTCCTGATTGTCAGGGAGGATAGGAGGCACTTCCTTGTGTGCGAAGATGTAGCTGGTGGGTCCCAACAGTCAGGGGGAAACATTTTTTCCGTGAAATACGGTGGCCCGTCTGGTGGGTCCCTGCTGTCAGGTGGAGGAATAATTATTTTGCGCGTAATAAGGTTGCACTTCCTTGCTACGGTCATGGACCCAGTTGTCAGCTTCTCCACGTACAGTACTCTTCCGATGGAAGTCGTTCCTTAACCACATTGACCATGCCGCACCGAGAGCACCAAGGCAGTGGAGGACGGCGAGGCCTAGGAAGGGGACGACGCAGAGCCGGGGAAGACGCGGCAGTTTATGCCCATGCGGAGAGGAGTGCGAGGGTTGACTGGTTCGGCTGCAGTGTGAGGCTGCTGTCGCCGCAGAATAACAGGGGTTGTGGGTGAGTAGAGGGATGGCCTGGCCAGCGATGGGAGTAGTAGGGGTGGTGAGGCCTCCGCGGCAGCACAACCGGCCACAGGAGGCAGGAGCAGGTGGCACGACCGGTGCTGGTTTGGGCGGCTGGAGCAAGAAGACCAAAGGTTGAAGAAGCACTACTGCCATTGGATGGACATCATATGGTCACTGGAGCTAGAATCATTCATATTGACTAAGTTGACAAAGCCCTCCATCTGCGTCAACTTAGTAGGCCCACAAGTCATCCTCCAACTACGGTGGGTCCCAGCTAGCAGGGGAAGTATTCATTTTTTGTGCGTAATAAGGAGGCACTTCCTTGCGTGCGAAGATATTGCAGGGGGGCCATTTTTTCACGAAATGCAGAGGCCCTTCCGGTGGATCCTGGCTGTCAGGTGGTGGAATCATTATTTTGCGCATAATAAGGAGGCATTTCCTTGCGTGCGGTCGTGGACCCAACTGTCAACCTCTCCACGTACAGTCCACTTTCGATGGATGTCATTTGTTAACCAGGTTGACCATGCCGCGCCAAGAGAACTAGGGCAGTGGACGACGGTGAGGCCTAGGAAGGGAATGACACGGAGCCAGGGACGACTCGGCAGTTGTTTCCCACGCGGAGGGGAGTACGAGGGTTTACTGGTTCGTCTGCCGTCGTCGGAGAATAACAACAGGTGTGGGTGAGTGGAGAGACGGCTAGGCCAGTTATGGGAGTATGGTGGGGTGATGAGGCCTGCGCGGCAGCACAGCCGGCCGTGGGAGGAGGGAGCAGGCAGTCCCATTGGCGCTTGTTTGAGCAGTTGGAGCAGGAAGAGTAGGGATTGAAGAAGCACGATGGCCGTTGGATGGACATCCAACAATCACTGCTCCCGTGTGTTGACTAATTTGACACGACGTTGTGTGTGCGTCAACCTTTTTTTTAGGAAAGCGCACACGTCAACTTATCACTACTAGGGAAAGGGCTAGCAGCAGCGCGGGTTTTAGGTGTATCAGTAGCATGGGGACCGACGCTACTAATAAGGCGCTACATCTAACACGTAGCAGTAGCGCGTGCTCACCAGTGCTACTGCTACACAAGTGTAGCAGCAGCGCGCTTCATGGAAGCTTACTACTGCTAATAGCTCTAGCGCGCTTTGCCTGGACACGCTACTGCTATCGTGGCGCTGCTGCTAACTTTTCTCCACACGCTACTGCTAATTTTTAGTAGTTTTTGTTTTTTTCTGCATATTTGTTTTGTATTTGAACATGCTTTATAGAAGAACCTTTAGTAGATACAAATGTCATCATGATACACATACCAATGGCTGCGAGACCACAAATGTAATCATAGCATAAACATACAAATAGTCTCATCATAATCATCATCCTACACAAAGTGGTATCTCATCATCATCTCGAAAATAGCAATACATGCAAGTCTCAAATACTTGCAACTACAACGTCATCCATCTAAACAATGGTATATGCGAGAAGAGCTATCACTATGAGTGAGAGCGGAACTATGCAGTACATGAGGCGGCGGTTACGAGTGCTCTCTCACGCTAGCGTGAACCTCAAGTAACTAGCTTCTCCTTCTTGTCTGCTTTTGAAGCCTTTATGGATGGAGCCCGAGACCCCATTCACTTGCGCCTGACACTCAGGCCACTCGTTGTACACCCCCGGAACCTTCCCTTTGCACACGACATAGAACCGCCATCTCGCCATCAAGAAACTAGGTACCTGTTAGAGATGCGTGTTCATCAAGAGGATGTACAATCATATGCAACAAAATATATTAGAGCAACACGAAAAAGAAAGGGTTAATTAGCAACTAGATGCAACATACAGTCGCAAACTAATTAAATAGAGGTACGCAGGTTATCGTACCCAAACAAACAAAGTAGCGTTACGCAAGTTCTGCAGGGACCGTGGACATCACAAAGTTTCATCGCTACAGAAAGTATACAAGTTCAACCGACACATATCATCATCATCGGCATCGTAAATCACTAGAAGTTCCATCCTTCCATATCATCGAGGATGGACCCTAGCTTCTTGAACAGCGTGAGGTCTTGACATTGCATGCCTATTCGAGTTCGGACGTCAGCTCGCGATATAGGGACGTGGTGGAACATCCCCTTCTCATTGACGACTTCTTTCATGATGATCGTTGCAATGTCCCTTTGGATGCGAAAGAAGTCATCTCTAAGTTTATAATCCGCTTCTCCATGAGAGTCTAGCCACTTGTGGATATGTTCATCATTTCTGCTTGTCATGTGAAGTTTTTGGTGATCCGTGTTGAACTCAATCATGAGATGGAGGATGTAGAATCCATCCTTCTTGCTTGGTTTTGGGACATGGATGCAGCAGAAGTTAGTTTTATGCGCGAAACCCTTCTTCTTGTTCTTTTGTTTCCTGATCTGCATGTGGCCACCTCTAATGCTGAAGCCTTGGAGAGCATCATCCAGAATATTCATTATGTGGGTGTAGTCCTTCTTCTCGTAGTCTCTGGAAGGGTAGAAATACACGGCGTGGGAGACTCGCGGGTAAAGAACGATAAGGACGGCGCGCCCGTTGCTCCGGGGAGAAGATACCTCTAATTATTCTTCATATGAGCGAGAAGGAATGATTGAAATGTACGAAAATGTGGAAAAAAAAGTTCAGAACTGACTTACTTTGGATGATAAGGCAGGAGGACAATTTCCTGGTCCTTATTCTGTACCCTGAAGTTTTGGAGGTAGTCCCTAGCAGTTTCACGCTCAAAGTCGCCGAGACTCAAGAAAGACTCGTGCATGTAGTACGGATCCGCCACACAGATTTGCAAGACTTCTCTCTTCATGATGGAGCTCATATGTAGCGCAAAAAGGCGGACGATTGTAAAATCGAGCCGCCTTGTCAGAAACATCTCAAAGATATGGTCAAACCGCAGGAAGAACACCTCCGCGGGCCGTGTGTCGACGTAGCACTTCCCCTCAGGCACACGTGCCGCGTATGTCGGATATCTTGGATCCTTCGAGGCTAGTAGGCTTTTCTCAGTCGACAGCACATGGTCGTGCAGTCTCCTGAGATCCCCTGATAGTGCCTCCAGCAGTTTCGACGGTAGCATCGGCTCGCCTGTGAGATGGAACATGGCCGCACCTTTCACGGGTACACGCTCTTCAGAATCCATCATCTGGCTGCTATGTGCTCTGGCTTGTTTGGAGGCAGCTATCTTCCCCGATCTCTTCCTCTCCTTTTTCTTGGGCACACCTTCCAGACCATTCCTTAACCCCTGGCCCAGTGTTCCCGGGCTAAGCACTGTATGGCCCTCGGCTAGTTGATCCTGTGTTGAGGCGGCATCTTCAGGCGTGTCCTGTGAGGATTTCATGAAGAGAGACTTTTTGCAATCCCTGCTACGACCTTCCTGCCCGGGCAGATCATCCATATCCTCATTAGCATGCTGATAGCCCGATTCGTCATATGGTTGACTCATCATATCTATGTCACAGTCATACACGTTTGTATTGAGGAAACCCATTGGGTCAATCTCCGCCTCTTCATCCATTATATGTTCTACAGGGCCGATTACATCAGCCAGTACTATGGTACCCCCTTCATCACATCGTCTGCCGCTCTCACCCGACACTACAGGAGTTGGTAATTGCTTATGCGGGGTGGTGGTCTCCGCACATGGTTGTTGATGTGTGGTTATTGGTGTGCTCTCAGCCAGCTCTAGACGAATAAGATTGTTCGGCCGTAGCAGCACCGAACCCTTGCAGTTTCCAGTCCACAGCGGGGTCTCGTCGTCCTCTCCCACATGATATATACTGGAGGAGGCAAATGCTCGTGCCCCGATTTCACACTGGACGAGCTAACCCTGAAGTGCCCATCGGGGATTGACTGGTTGTGGAACGTGGGTTGCAAGGGGTTCATTATCATCCCCTTTCCCACGTCCACCTTCTGGAATTTAATCAAGTAGAGTATGGTGCACGGGGTTTCTTCGGCCCGCAAACACATATGTCTGTGGCGTAAAACATCCGAAAGGCAACGAAAAATGGAATATTCTATGTTGGTGTGACATGTAATTACCATGATGGCGTCGAGCTCAGCCAAAGATGAAGGCCCACCTAGCACGCCAGAGACTGAGGATGGGCTGCTATGAGCGGGAGCGACTGCGAGAGGAGGCCCGGTTGTGTAAGCAAGTGATGGTGCGGTGGTGTTGTTGTTCACGGAGTTGCTCCCGACGAAACTGGGCATCGAGAAATCATGCACCGTCTTGTGTGGATTTTCCTTCGTCCAGTTGATGATAACTGGAACCAAGTTAGTAGCAAAATCATTTCTGCAGGCAGTTACAGCTGCATTGACTGCTTGCAGTAGTAACTCATTTTTCTCCTCGGCTGTTTTTTTCGCGTCCTCAGCTGTTTTTTTCTCGACCGCAAGCTTCACCTTCTTGTCGATGTCCGACTGACTAAACTTATTTTTCTTCTTCTTGGCCTCCGGGCCCTCGTTGTAAAACACCTTCCACGTGGTGCCGTCTCCAGCGCCGTGCACACGACCATATTGCGGTCGCTGGCCCAAAGGGAGTCCCTTAAGTTAGTTCAAGGCCCGGTTGAGAGGGGTGTCCTACTTGGGCCTCATCGGATAAGTAGGGCTTTTGGCTGCAAGCTGGTGTTGCTTCTCCTGCAGAAGGAGCGTGAACCGTTTAGGAATGTGTAGTCGACTAGATCTGGAGCTAAATGTAAGGTTGTAAAAGAATAATTACCAGTAGTCTAATCAATTTCCTTGTGATCTGGTCCGAGTAAAAAACCTTCTTTTCCTTGTCCCACTTGTAGGAGGCCCTGATGAAGTCATGCTCCAAGGGGTTGGTGAACTTCGCGAAGGGGTCTGGGAGACCCGCGGCT
This sequence comes from Triticum dicoccoides, assembly GCF_002162155.2. Taxonomy (NCBI): domain Eukaryota; kingdom Viridiplantae; phylum Streptophyta; class Magnoliopsida; order Poales; family Poaceae; genus Triticum; species Triticum dicoccoides. The sequence goes on along the minus strand of NC_041380.1, from coordinate 286,706,192 downwards.
TCACGTTCCGCGTCCTCCTTATCCCATATGGGCCTTTTACCGAGGTAGCCACGGCTTCCGAGGCGATGCTTCCCCGTGTTCCTTTGCTGAAGGCTCTTGAATTTTAGCCTTAGACTTGGCTGCCTCGGTAGTGCAAGTGTCCTTGAACTTTTCGAACTCCTCTACCGTAAGTGTCGGATTTTCCTCCAGAATCTTGGACAGGGGTTCCTCGGCCTCAATAGCTCATTTCACCCTCCCTTTCCAGGAGGCCAAATCATTGCCGAACATGCCCATGGCGTGATTGTTAATCTTTTTCATCTTCGGATCATCCCACGGTTCTTCTATGTTATCATCCCGGTCGGGGAACTTGAATCTCTTGTGCAACTTCATACGAGCAACTGCGTCAAATGTTCTTTACTCCTTAAGTCATCGTCATTGATGCTCATGCATTCCCGTAGGATGCATCCTACTTGGTTCCCATAGCACTTGCGAGGTTCTTCCGGCTCTAATGGCTCAAAATTGCCAGGTGCCATCTTTGTGATCACCAGTTGTCCAATCCCTAGTTTGTTAGGTTTACGTATCCTCTGCTTCTTCTGCTTCTTCTTTTCGGTAGCGGCATCGGTACCTTCCCCGCCGATATATTCCTCGCCGGTACCTTCACCACTGGTGTCGGCGCCGCCATCGGTGCCGGCACCGTTGGTGTCGATGTTGGCGTCAGTACCATCATCGAGGCCGACCTGCAAACCTTGACTTTGCATTTTCTTAGCAGTCAAATAGTCGAGGTACTCTTGTTCACCCTAATAATCCATCGCGTCTGCATCTTGGTCAGAAGGGCCAGTTTCTTCGTTGTTCGACATGTTTCCTATGATTAAGTCTCCTCGTTTAATTCTAAAGCTATGAAAAAAATGAGAAATGACATAAAAAGAAATCTATGTTTGCCGAAATGTCATTTCCGAGCACTCGATCTGCCTACTATCTAGCACAAATCATGCCAAAATTCACGGAAAATTTTGGCATGAACTTTGCTAAAAAAATGGACATATCGAGCGCCTGAAATTCACCGGAACAGAAATGAATCAACATTCCGGCGTAACATAAGCCACTCGGATCATTTACCCTACACATAATCATCATGTCCAAATGACATGTCCAAATTTCCAAATATGACACGTCCAAAACATCACATGTCCACATATATAATCTAATTAACCATCTGCCCTAACTAAAACCTAACTAAATTAACCAAAAAACCTAACTAAAACCTTACCGAGGGTGCAGGCCCGACGGCGGCCGAGGTTGGGATGGGTTGGGGTCGGGGTCGAGCGTCGGGGCTAGAGCCGGGGTCTAGGTCGGGGCCGGGGCCGTGGGCGAGCGCCGGGGTCGGGGCCGGGGCCGTGGGCGAGCGCCGGGATCGGGGTCGGGGGCTGGAGCCGGCGCCGGGGTCGGTCGGGGTCAGGGTCAGGGGCCAGAGCCGGCGTCGGGGTCGGGGCGAGCGCAGAGGCACGGCAAGGGCTCCGGCGGCGCGACGGGGGAAGGGAGAGTGTGGGGATTTGGGGGAAAAGAGGCGGGGTGAAGAGAGGAGTGGGGATTTTGGGGGTTAAGTGGGCATAGTAGTAGCGCGTTTAGGAAAAACGCGCTATAGCTACTCGAGGTAGCTATAGCGTTTTCCTGTAGAAACCGCTACTGCTACCTTGACTAGCTGTAGCTCTTTTCTGAAAAACACGCTGCTGCTATAACCAGTACCTATATAACAGTTTTCCCGTTTGTTTCCTTCTGTTTTCTTTTCCTTTATTTTCTCACTTTTTTTCCAAGAGTAGTTAACTAAGGGAATTGAAGGCGGTATATATTGCATCATTTGACGGTTAAATATGTATACAAAATAGGAACATATATATTACATCATTGGACCCATGCATAATAATGGCTAAGTGTGTATACAAAATAGGAACATATGTATTGCATCATTTGATCAATAACATATGTAGATCTAGAGTTTGCCTGGAATTCGCCGAAACGGAAATAAATCGACATTTCAACAAAACATAGGCAACTCAAAAGCACAATTTGGCATCAACTAATGCCACACACACAATTTCCATCATATTTTCCAATTATCATATCACACACTCACATACACATATTTCCATTTTGCAAAAGCTTGAAATTTTAATCACCTCTAGCTACGAGATCGAGCACACGGTGTGGATGATGATGTAGGGAGATCAAAAGTGTACAAAGCTCTTCTTGACAAAGAAAGATCTAGTTAGGGCGCAAATAGGTCACTTAACAAAATGCTACATCTAGCTAGCTAGCTAATCTGGGAGGAGACAAGTTCAACTAGTGGAGGGGAAGGAAAAAAAGAAAGGAGATGCATTAATGGAGGTGGTGTAGTTATCTAGGACTAATGAAGAGAGAGAAAGGTAGGTAGAAGAGGGACAGTAATGGGGGGAGAAGTATTGAGGAAGAAGAAGAGTGAGAGAGGGAGGATGTGGGAGGTAGGGGAAAGGGAGGAGAGGAGATGGGGAGGGGGAGTGGGAGGTGGAAAAAGGTGGTGGGTGGTGTGTCTTAGCAGCAGCGCGGGAGCAAAAACGCGCTACTGCTATGATCGTAGTAGCAGCACACTTTCCTATCACGCGCTACTGCTAAACGGGCCAACCATGTGGACAATTTCAAAATTAGCAGCAACGGCGTGACTAAAAAGCGCGCTACTAGCATTAGCAGTAGCGCGCTTCTTGACGCCTCGCTGCTGGTAAAGTTAGGTCGTTGTGTACTGTCGGTGGATTTTTGTAGCAGCGCAGTTTGAACATCATGCTCTACTGCTAAATTTACATCAGTAGCGCGCTTTTCCCCAACCGCACTGCTTCTAATTAATAGCAGCGCCTCTTTTTGTGCCGCGCTGCTGCTATGATTCTATGTATAAGGTTTTCCCTAGTAGTGTATAGTAGGCACACAAGTCATCCTCAAAGCTATGGAAAACAACATACAACCCATCTGCCATTATTTCTAATAATTTACAACCCATTTTCTAATTCTTAAGGATTTTTTTGGAGCCCATCTTCTTTTTGTTAGCGTTACAGCCCATACTGTGGCCACAGTTAAAAATTATACGAAATTTTGCATATTTCGGTGCAGTCAACTGTTTTTAATCCCGAAATTTTGAGTCACATTCAAACTAATTTGAAAAATAATTTATATAAATATAAAATCCAAATAATTGTCCATGCATAAAAATCAATGGAATTTAAAATCTTGTAATGAAAAAAATGAAACTAATTCCCGGTTTGATGTGTTTTAAAAATTTACAACCCATTTCTCATTACCGATAGCCCATTTTCTGGGCAAGCCGAATGAAGCTCTCCTTGTCTTGAAAGATTTGCAGCCCAGCAGGGCTGACAAAGCAAGTAGGCCTCATTCGGGTATTTCTTACAAAAAGTAGAGCTAGGCTAGCCATTTTCAGCAAGAAAAAAACACAACTGGGCTCATGATGTGGTGAACATAAATAAAGCCCTAGCTAGACGGGCCACAGCCCCTGCACAGCCCTGTTGTTACCCTGATCCGTTGCTAAAACTAGTATAAATAACAACTGCTTGTTCCTTGAAAAAAGTAAATAACAACTGCTCGACCTGTTGGGTCCCTGGTGTCGGCCGCTCGTTGTGTAATTCTCTTGTTTATTGACTACATTGACAATGGCATGAGCCCCACATGCTCAACCATTAGGAGGAACTATTTTTTGGGCTTGTAATAATGATGCGCTTTCTTGTGTACTTCCATGACGCTGGTGGGTCCCTACTGTCATCCTCTCCACGTACAATCATCTCCTTGTACCTCTCGGTTGTTGACGATGTTGACAAAAAAAGAGGGTGGCACACCGCGCATGGCGAGCAAACCAATGCGGATGATGATGGCGAAGGCCTCGGACCGAACGAACAGTAGCCGTGCAAGATGCGTCGGTCCACTCGCAGGTGGAGCGGAGTACGAGGGTTGACTGGTTCGGGTGCGGGTGAGTGTTGGGGCTGACATCACCGGAGAATAACAGGACATGTGGGGGAATGGAGGGAGGGACTGGCCAACGTTGGATGGTACGGTAGGGCAGCGGAGACGCAGCCAGCCGTGGGAGGTAGGAGAAGGTGGAACCGACGGGGTGGTTTGGTTTGGGCAGCTGGAGGAAGAATACAAGAGATAGAAGATACACGACGGATGTTGGATGTCAATCCAACGGCTGGTAGGCAGAATCGTTTGTTGACTAGGTAGTAACTCGACACCACCTTGGATAGGCTTTTTCCTCGTGGGTCCCAAATGTTAGAATCCAAATCTGTCACGGTCATGCAACCTTTCTCATGAAAATTTACAGCCCATTTGGTGTGCTAGTTCAAAATAAGTTTGTGAGTGCTGGTGGGGGCTAATCACTTGGGTTCTATAATGCACAGTGAGCTCAAGCAGCCGGCGAGAGTGATGTTATTTCCCTTGGTTGGGATTTGTTATAATATTTCACTCTTAATTAAATGAATGGCAAGCCATTTGCCTTGTTTCAAATAAAATATGATAGTCACAGCCGAGTTGAAAAGGGCAACAACATCTAACTCCAGCTTACAAACTGTACAAAAGCACGAGGGTCAATTGTTCATCAGGTTTAGACAAAACCTAGATTGAAAAGGGAAACAAAATCTAACTCCAGCATAGTTTTCAATAGTCACAGTCAAATGGATCGGTCAGGTCCATAGAATGAACATCCTGGGTCGTAAAATTTACTGGATTATGACCACAAGATGTTGTAAATAGAAGCCCGGCACGTTTAGAAGCTCTTTTGTCCACCTGAAACTCCTTTTTTGCTCTTCAACATACCGATCCATCAAAACCATGCTGCTATAAACTTAAGCCTGAAGGACAATAGTAACCTCGGATTCAACAGGAAGAATGTGACAAATCTAGTGTTTGCATGGTTGGCTACATATCGTTCTAGCATTATTGTCTTCAATCGAATGTCACGAGAAGTGAGAAAATACCGGTGCTTACGAATCCACCGATTGGTTATAACTTTCTTACCCCGTCCTGTTGCCTAAATAGACATGAAGATTGAAAATAGTTAAGGTCTAAAAAAAGAGTGTCGAAAGAGCAACAACTGAATGGTTAATTCTAGTACACTATATGCGGGCTTCCAATGTGCGTGAAATTGTCACCTTTATATACAACTTCTCCAGACATGGAAAGCATTGCAGCAAGCCAATAATCTTGTTTAGATCAAAACTGTTCATTTGGATATATAAGATCTTGACAGAATCTAGCACCATTGATAGGCTATCCATGGAGAAACTCTTCATTGAGCATATAACATAATATTAGTACAAAATGTGTACTCCAAGGTGATATATAGCTTATGTGCAGAAATTTAAAATGCAGCTTATGGTTACAAGTGTAGATGATAATATATAGTACTTGAAGAACTGTGGAGCCAAACACCATCTTTAAATGAGCACAAAGATCATGTATTACACCCAAGGTCTCCAGTTTAGGCGCAAAGAGGACGGTTATTTGCGACGGTGAATAACTAGAATCAAGGATCAACCTTTGAAGTGAAGGGGCATCTTGGATGATGAGCAGCCTTCCGTCAAAAGAAATTCCAATACTTACAAGGTTAGGCGACTATATTTTGAGACAACCGATTCTAACTATGAAAACAAGAACCAAGCACTCTAGGGCAGGGCAACTGGAGTGGATGATGTTGTGCAATGAGGCCTCCGATATACGAACCCAAACAAGTGAAAGTTTTTTGAGAAATGGGAGTCAAAGGTTTAGTACCAGATTGATGGTAGGTAGCACAACGCAAAGGTGGTGGTGTGGAGAGAGGAGGAAAACGCGAGATGACATCAGTGTTGAGGGCACAAGTACATGGCGTTCGGTATCTGGTAGGTGATTTACTGGGGAATAGTAGAACTCAATCAGCTATAGTTCTGTGAATTCAGGGGATTTCAGCCAGGTGTCCACCGTGCAGGGCATGGTATGCTTTCTCAGGTAGCATGACGGGATGAAGAGGCTTTGAACAGATCCCTGGTGGGAGGAGATGATGGCTCCGGGGAGTTCAAAATCATTAAAGAGAGATAGCTGACGACAATCGAGATTAAGGGGCACGACGTGCCATAGAGGGCACCACCGAATTGAGTGGACTTGGATGCGGCAGCAATCCTTGGTAGGGAGAAGCGAGATGATCTCCCCAATGATGGCATTCGGGAGATCGCTGATGCGGTCCACCCGAGATTCTACGGGTTGTTGGGATTCGGTGGGTGCAGGCTCGCCGCTTGTCCCCACATTGCCGAGTGCGGGATCTACAAAATGCGTCACCGCTGGCGAGAGCCTGGTCTTCTTGGCGCTGGGGTCAGCCGACTCCATTTTCCTCGAGGGTGTCGCGTCAAGCTCATGGATTTGATTAGAGTAACGAATGACGAGCCTAGTTGTAGTGCGAGTGAAGAAAAAGGGGATCTGGGGTTTTTCTGTAGTAGGGAGGAAGAAGGGGAGATGGGGTTTTTTGTAGGAGTGAGGTGAGGTATTTGGGGTACGAGTGGAGCGAGCTGACGTGAGGTGGGCGGGAGTGAGGAGGAAGAAGAGCACCTAGGTTTTTTTGGGGGGCGGTATGTTGGGTGTGTGTAGCGCCTCTCATTAAGTAAATTTATGGGCTTTTAGTTGATTTTATTATTTACTAGGGTGGATGGGCTGTTTTGTCTTGGGACCAGAGAAACAATTACTACTAGTACAATGGAGACACTCAACAACTACCCAGAAAAACAATTACTACTAGTATAGTGGATACACTACCGCTTCTGGCTCCTCCGAGGTCATCGAAACGTCTCCCTCTACTGAATGACGTTTTATTTTTGTTCACCAACATGCGGGCCATGCAGCGCGAGGGCCTAAATGCTATCCACCAAATTAGAAGGCAGTATGCAGGTGGAGAGTCACCCCAGTCGTAGTGCGGCAGTAACAAGCCATTGTATCACAAAACCCCACCCCCCATAGTCTAAGTTTGATGCACGAAGCAACCATCATTTCACTCTTCGCTAAATCCCCTTCTCCCTCACCGTCTTCAAGAAATCCAACACTCGCATTTGCCACTGTTCTTATCTCCCAATGAAGGGAAGGTAAGCGGATCCGTGATGTTGGTATATTTTCGTTTAGAAAAAAAGAAGGTTTGCAAAGTAGTAACCGATCCTCACTCTCTTTTTCGTTTCATTGTCATTGCGATTGTGTTTTCCTTTCAGTGGTCTCCTAGGATTCGTCAGTTTCATGATGGACCAAGGAGAACCAGGCAAAGATCTATCGATGTTGGAGCAGACGCGGGAGGCTGATCCCCACGAGACAGAGAGATCCAAGAAGATGGATGCAGCCACCGAGCTGACCCAGATACGCTCACGACCACTACTAAGATGGT
>NC_041380.1:286597318-286698270 GCF_002162155.2 Triticum dicoccoides | reverse complement strand
TGCCCAAGGTAATTTTCTTCTTTGCCGTTCTTGATTGTGGTTTTTCATCTAACTATGTCGTGACAAGTAATGCAAAATTTTATTAGCTTCGATGCCATGCTACCTTCCCTGTCATGCATACTTTTGACTCTACATAGTGGTTTAAATAACTTGTGTTTCTTATATTGGAAAGTAATTCAAAATTTGTTTTTGTTTCAATTAGAGCCCTGATGCAGATAAGGATTGTCTGTTTGTACATGTCACTCGCTATGAGGCCGATGACCTGAATATACACACTGGGAAAACAGAGTTCTTAGGTTGTTGGATCCTGGAAGCCATTTGCACTTATACCAATGTCAAGATATATTCCAGCCTCACTATTGTCAGGCGTGTTGTCCAGGGTGTACTGAAGCACAAGAAGTTCAAAGCTACTCCTTAGTTTGTGAGGCATACTGTTCTTGTCAAGCTTACGTAGGAAGATGGCGTGGCATGCCTCCACAAACAAGTTTATGAGTGGCAAGGCCACAAGGTTATCTTCAGGAAGGTTCACATGATTGAGCTACTTCCGGACGTCCTCGATGATGTTCATGGCAAGGTCCGTCTTGTGTCCATCACAAATTAGATCGAGGCATGAAATAGTTGCCCCAGCTAGTGTTTAATAGTAGTTTGGATTGTGTCTAATTATCCAAACCTTGCCTATTATCGAGCCCTCTGGGGCTAGTACTCTGTTTGAATCCGTCTATGGGAACTGCTGCTACTTTTGTGTGCCCGTGAATCATGTGAGAACCACCCTAATTGTTGCCGAAACAGATGTGTCCTCACTAGTTTTTCATAAATATGGCATGGTAAGACATAAGTTGTCATAGTTTATCATACGAGCAGTGTGTGTTTGATGAAATCGAGTACTCATTCGAGAACTATGCGCCAACATATACATAGGGTACGTAAGGCTGGTTAAGTACTTGTAAACACTGTTGGTGCCACCCCACTTGTAAGCAGTTGTGCAAAACACGACACATTGGCTCAGCTCGCTTCAACACTAAAAAATTCGGCTATCGACCAGCTAACAATCAATAATCTGCTGTCTGACATATAAGCAACTACGTATCTTGTTATAGTGGTTCATGCAGTTAACTGAGGCCACAATGTAAATTCCAAATGTTCACACGCTAGTCTAGCGTTCATGTGGAACATTCACATTAAACTCGGCTTCATAAAATACTTGAAAAGCCTAAGTTAAGCAATTTTATACATATCAATGATTCATAGAACCTAACAAACATATACTAGTTCACAGCAAAAGCCAAAGTTGTGAGAAGGTTTACAAATCAGGAAAAATAATGCAAGGCTTTTCTGAGCAAAGGGCCTCCCTAGGCAGGCTTTAATTTCCTAGAATTCACTCTGGTTTTTCTTGTTGCCACGATCCAGGGTTAGGTTCCCTTATTCTAGAATAACCAATTATAATTGTGTTCTCAAGTGGAATGTAGAACTGAACCATGTAGTGTACTGACCATCTGAAATTCTTGTGCGTTCCACTAAATTTGCAGAAATAAGCAGACCACAATGCCTCTTGTCCACGCACCTGTCCCAAAAACCTCCGTGCAGCCGTGCCAGCTAGTCCTCGGTCCATGGATGAACTGGTAGAAAGTGCATCCAGGACTAGGATGTAGTTGTTTTCGCACATCCCTGCACTGCAATCAGGAAGTAAAATGTACGAATCAACTTCTTTTAGATTGCGTCATTCATTCTACCTAGGTACTACCAATGTTGGAATACCTAGAATACGGGTGGTTAGCGGACGGCAGCTAGGAATAGCCATCTCATTTTGTGCGGTTCTACTAAAACTAAGGTGTGTACTTTTGATTGCGCAGATAGAAACGATATGGAGACAAACATCCCTGTTTGCGCAAATATGAGATATGGTTATTTAAACAGTGATAGTTATTTGCAGTGGCATATGATTAACAACATCATCTATTGTGTTATAATTGCCACTATATTGACAGTATGAAAGTGCCCTTAAGTAAGTAGCATCACATCACATCAACACTGCCACTAGATTAACATGCAGAACAATAGCATTAGTATTACTGTCATGAGAGTAGCACATGGTCAGTAAATGTGCAATCAAAGTTGTGCAGTTCCACTAGGATGAAGCAATGTTAGCGGTGTGAGATTTATGTGTAACTACAAAAAAACAATTCATGGGTAATAAAGCAACACGGAAGGACTTCGTAAAATGGTGGTGGCATTGCTTCAATTTATCGACGACACTAGACCACTACTTAATAGTGACATTAGGTGGCATTGCTTAATGCTTCATGTGATTTTACATTAACGATAGTGATATGGGCATAGGGACAATAGGGGCATAAAGTGGTGAGGCAGATGTGGTTGCAAAGAGTGGCAAACACTCAGGCAGCAAGTCTGCATTTGTCCCATTTTTTTATCTCCTTGGCAACATTTTCATATGTGAGCATAGGAAATCTAGACCCGCTCGTTCTCATTTGCGTTGTCCCCCAACACCCCTCACTTCCTTTCCTTTTTTGACCAAGAGATAGGTCCACTTACCCCCACCCTTCACCATCCACCATGCTTTCTTCTCCTTTTCAACCAAGAGACCGGTTGGGTAGCCATTATCTACTACTTTCCCCCGTTTTGTGTTAGAACCAAGTCCTAGATTCATGCTACAGCTTTTCCACTTTCTTCCCTATTTGAACAAACTCTTAGATTCAACTGTATGAACTAGCTTTACCTCTAATAATAGTAAAAGTCTAGGTGGCTTTGGAAAAACCGACGGAAGTAGAAAAAGATCCACGCGCAGCCACGTGAGTAGCTGGGGCAGTAGAGCAAGGCAGATTTCGAAGGAATATATACCTGAGGGTCATCGGCATGTGGCAAAGACGGCGCCGGGAGGCCGCATCTTGGCCACAATACCGCAGGGAGGAAGAAGGGGTCGAAGGCCCTCCCGAGCTAGCGCTGTATCAGAGATAACAACACGGCCGCCGATCGGGACACTAGGCAGCCATTGGTCTCCTCCCTTGTCGTCGACAACGGCGTGAACGATGCACCTATACCCGTGCCCCGGTCGAGGTGGTCCAGCCGGATTTGTAACCAGCCATGAGCAGAGAGAGTGTGGCCACCTATGTCTTGCTTAGATCTGGAGAGCATGAGAGAGTGAAAGAGAAGAACCCTAGTAAAGCAAGCGGTGAGGCTCCTGCTTATATATATAGTTGAGTGATTTTATTGTACCAGCTTCAAAAAATGCGCTCCTACGTGTACCGTCAGTGGGTGTGAGAGAACTAGTGCGTGCGTGCACCACTTCTCTTCGTGAGAGTACAATATACTATGCCCAAAGAACGTTCGCCACAAGAGTAATAGTATAAGTGTGTGACGTGTGAGTTAAAATAAAAGGTGCACGATGTCTTTTGTTTTTTAGAAGTTCTGAGGGTAGGGTGTGAAGAGCACATATGTGTGGGACGTCTACCTACAAATAGACAGTGGGTGTGAGAGGACTCGGGAGAGTCGTGACTCGTGAGGGTGCGTGTGTGCGTGAGAGAGAGGGGGCCACGTATCAATGCAATGCATGTGTCCATAAATCATATCTCACAAACTTTCACCAAAAGCCGTTTCCTAACGAACGCCATAAGAACCGTTAGATCGGCATGCGACAGTGTCAGTTTTGCCATGTCATTTAACAGAACAACCACTCCCCCGACACACAAATCTTCCATGTGAGTGTTAGCAACTGCCGTATGCTCCTCCCTCCGTTCCAAAATGTAGTGCATATAGCTTTATTGAAAATCCGAGCCTCGCAAAATTTTACCGAGTTTTCGTCTACCAAAATGCACATATAGAATACCCAGTATATATCATTTCATTCATCTTCGAGGACGGCAACTATACAGATGGGGGAGGAGTGTACAAATAAAGACCGTTGTATGACCTGCAGCAATTTCAACCATCCTTTGGTGTGGAGGAATATCATAGGAACTTTGTATGATATGATTTTTATATGATTTTTCCTTTAGAGCCAATTGGTTCATAGGAATAGATTCATATACTCCACATTTCAAAGGAAAATAAACATGATTTTATAGCTTTAGAGCCACTTGGTTCATATGAATGGATTCCTATACTCACACAATTTCAAAGGAAAATAAAGACTAGCGTATATTCAATAGAAAAGTTCCTATGATGTGAACCAAATGACATCTCTTTTCTAATCCCTCCTCATAGGAATTGAGATACATGTCATCTCTAGATTCAATAGAAAAGTTCCTATGATGTGAACCAAATGACATCTCTTTCCCAATCCCTACTCATATGAATTGAGATACATGTCATCTCTTTCCCTACAACTTCCATGTATACATATTCTATTCCTAAATAGCTAGTACAACCCACTAGTAGCTTTTTTCCTGGACATGCAGCTATGGCACAAGAACACGTCATGCATGCAAGTTATAAATCACATTGTTTTTGTACTCTATGAATGCAAGCACCACATCATCAATTCGTGCATGTTACTCATAAGTTATTTCTTTCATTAAATTTTGTACTGACAATGTATGTGTTGGTCACATGCACACATATGTAGTTCTCATTCACATTGTTGTTAAAAATTTCATTCTTTTAACTGCAATTCATTTTTTCTCTTTGTACTCTGATACGTCTCCATCGTATCTGCTTTTCCAAACACTTTTGACCTTCTTTTGGACTCTAACTTGCATGATTTGAATGGAACTAACCCGGATTGACGCTGTTTTCAACAGAATTGCCATGGTGTTATTTCTGTGTAGAAATAAAAGTTCTTGGAATGACCTGAAAATCAACGGAGACACGTTTTGGAATAAATAAAAAATACTGGCGAAAGAATCAACACCAGGGGGCCCACACCCTGTCCACGAGGGTGCAGGGCGCCCCCTGCCTCGTGGGCCCCCTGAGGCTCCACCGACGTCAACTCCAACTCTATATATTCACGTCCGGGGAGAAAAAAATCAGAGAGAAGGCTTCATCGCGTTTTATGATACGTAGCCGCCTCCAAGCACTAATCTTCACTGGGAGGGCTGCTCGGGAGAGCGTTCGGGGCTCCGGAGAGGGGAATCTATCGCCATCGTCATCTCAACCTTCCTCCATCACGAATTTCATGATCCTCACCGCCGTGCGTGAGTAATTCCATCGTAGGCTTGCTGACGGTGATGGATTGGATGAGATTTACCATGTAATCGCGTTAGCTTTGTTAGGGTTTGATCCCTAGTATCCATTATGTTCTAAGATTGATGTTGCTATGACTTTGCTATGCTTAATGCTTGTGACTAGGGCTCGAGTGCCATGATTTCAGATCTGAACCTATTATGTTTTCATGAATATATGTGAGTTCTTGATCCTATTTTGCAAGTCAATAGTCACCTACTATGTGTTATGATCCGGTAACCCTGAAGTGACAATAGTCGGGACCACTCCCGGTGATGACTATAGTTTCATGAGTTCATGTATTCACTAAGTGTTAATGCTTTGGTCATGTACTCTATTAAAAGGAGGCCTTAATATCCCTTAGTTTCCAATAGGACCCCGCTGCCACGGGAGGGTAGGACAAAAGATGTCATGCAAGTTCTTTTACATAAGCACGTATGACTATATTCGGAATACATGCCTACATTACATTGATGACCTGGAGCTAGTTCTGTGTCACCCTATGTTATAACTGTTGCATGAGGAATCACATCCGACATAATTATCCATCATTGATCCATTGCCTATGAGTTTTTCACATATTGATCTTTGCTTAGTTACTTTTTTGTTGCCACTATTACAATCACTACAAAACCAATACTATTACTTTTGCCACTATTACTGCTGATTCAATATTACTTTGCTACTAAATACTTTGCTGCAGATATTAAGTCTTTCAGGTTCGGTTGAATTGACAATTCAACTGTTAATACTTGAGAATATTCTTTGGCTCCCCTTGTGTCTAATCAATAAATTTGGGTTGAATACTCTACCCGCGAAAACTGTTGTGATCCCCTATACTTGTGGGTTACCAAGACTATTTTGTGGCGCCGTTGCCAGGGAACATAGCTCTATTCTTTGAGTCACTTGGGATTTATATCTGTTGATCACTATGAGGAACTTGAAAAATGAAAGAACCAAGATTTTCCCCTCAATTACGAGGGGAGGTAAGGAACTGCCATCTAGCTCTGCACTTGATTCACCTTCTGTTTTGAGTAGACTTGCGATACCTACACCTGCAATTGATTCTGATATGTCGCATGCTATTGATGATGCCACTCTGCTATGCATGACGCTTATGGTAAAACTACTTCTATGCTTGATAATATTGTGCCATTAGGTGAATTTCTTGATGAACAACTTGCTAGGGTTAGAGAGAATGAAATTATTGAAACTGATAATATTGATGAAAGTGATGATGAAAATTCTCCCCCTAGATATGAATTGCCTGATGATCCTGAGGGTTATGTTATGGATGGAGAAACTGCTAGAGATCTTTTAGCTTGCAAAGATAGATATGATCTTAAGAAACTATAAGCTAAGCTGAAAGAAAAATCTTTGAATGCTAGAATGAAATATGACACTGTTTATGCTACTTCACATATCTGTATTTCTGATAATGATTATGATTTCTCTTTCGATCCTCAGATAATTACTTTGGTTGAATTTGATCCTTTTTATGGCTATGAATCTGAAACTGTTGTGGCACATCTTACTGAATTGAATGATATAGCCACCCTATTCACTAATGAGGAAAAAATTCGTTACTACTATATCCTTAAGTTATTTCCGTTCTCATTAAAGGGTGATGCTAAAATATGGTTTAATTCTCTTGATCCTGGTTGTGTGCGTAGCCCCCAGGATATGATTTATTACTTCTTTGCTAAATATTTCCCCGCTCATAAGAAACAAGCTGCCTTAAGGGGAATGTATAATTTTGTGAAAATTTAAGAAGAGGGTCTCCCACAAGCTTGGGGGAGGCTTCTCCGATTACTTAATGCTTTGCCTGATCATCCTCTCGAGAAAAATGAAATACTTGATATCTTTTATAATGGACTAACTGATGCTTCCAGAGACCACCCGAATAGTTGTGCTGGTTGTGTTTTCAGGGAAAGAACTGTTGATCAAGCTGAATTGCTATTGAATAATATGTTGAGTAATGATAATGATTGGACACTTCCTGAACCAACTCCTAAGACAACTCCGAAGAAAAGGGGTATTCTATTTCTTAGTCCTAAAGATAAGCAAGAGGCAAAGAAATCTATGAAAGAAAAAGGTATTGAAGCTGAAGATGTTAAGAATTTACCACCTATTGAAGAAATACATGGTCTTGATAACCTGACATAGGTAGTAAAGGTAAATTCTCTCTATAGATTTAATAAGCTTGAAATCCCATCTACAAATTTTGCTAGCCAATGCTTGGATGAGTTTGATAATTTTATTGCTAAACAAGAAGACTTCAATGCTTATGTTGGTAGACAATGGAAACGTAATGCTTATACGATTGAACACTTGAGTGATTATATGTCTAGAGTTAAAGGTGACCTTAAACTTATTAGTAAACATTCTTCTATGGTACCACTCAAGTAGAACAAGTGCTTAAAGCACAAGATGATTTGCTCAATGAATTAAATAATAAGAAAAATGATAATGTTGTTAGAGTTATGACTAGAGGGGGTAAAATGACTCATGAACCTTATATCCTGAGGGCCACCCTAAGAGAGTTGAGGAAGATTCTCAGAGTACTAATGTTGATGCACCTAGTCCTTCTAAGAAGAAGAAAAAGAAATATGATAGGACTTTGCATGCTTCTAGTGAACCTGTTGTTGACACACCTGAGAATCCCAATGATATTTCTATTTCTGATGCTGAAACACAATCTCGTAATGAACATGAACCTAGTGATAATGATGATGTTCATGTTGATGCTCAACCGAGCAATAACAATGATGTAGAGATTGAACCTGTTATTTATCTTGATAACCCACAATCAAAGAACAAACGTTATGATAAGAGAGACTTTGTTGCTAGGAAGCACAGTAAAGAAAGAGAACCATGGGTTCAAAAACCCACGCCTTTTCCTCCTAAACCATCCAAGAAAAAGGATGATGAGGATTTTGAGCACTTTTCTAAAATGATTAGACCTATCTTTTTGCGTATGCGTTTGATTGATATGCTTAAAATGAATCCTTATGCTAAGTATATGAAAGATATTGTTACAAATAAAAGAAAGATACCAAAAGCTGAAATTTCCACCATGCTTGCCAATTATACTTTTAAAGGTGGAATACCAAAGAAACTAGGAGATCCAGGAGTACTAACTATACCATGCTCCATTAAAATAAACTATGTTAAAACTGCTTTATGTGATCTTGGAGCCGGTGTTAGTGTTATGCCTCTCTCTTTATAGAGTAGACTTGATTTGAATAAGTTGACACCTACTAAAATATCTTTGCAAATGGCTGATAAATCAACTGCTATACCTGTCGGTATTTGTGAGAATGTACCTGTTGTGGTTGCAAACGTTACTATTTTAATAGACTTTGTTATTCTTGACAATCCCGAGGACGATAGTATGTCAATTATCCTTGGTAGACCCTTTTTGAATACTGCAGGGGCTGTTGTTGATTGCAACAAAGGCAATGTCACTTTTCATGTTAATGGTAATGAGCATACGGTACACTTTCCGAGGAAACAGCCTCAAGTCAACAATATCAATTCTATTGGAAAATTTTCAATGATTACTATTTGAGGTTTTGAATTCCTTCTTCCTACTGTCAAGAAGAAATATGATATTCTTATTATTGGGGACATGCATATCCACACTGACAAACTTAGTGTTATTCGAAAATTCTCCGGTTTCATGTTATTCAGAAAGAGTTTGTTAACAAGACTTGATCAACCTTTTTAATGGATTCCTTTTTGATGAGCATGAGATGGATGAAGTTAGAAAGCACTACTCTCTGTACCCTCCTTTTACTTTCTGTTATTTAGATTAAATAAAGCAAAAATAGTATTTTCTGTCTATTTTCTGAATTATCCTTGCAATAAAAAATACCCAAAAATAAAAGTTCTCCAAATGTCCTAAAAATGAAATATTATTTTTTGTAGAATATTTAAGAATTATTGGCACTGAGAACACACCAGGAGGCCACACCACCTGGCCACGAGGGTCCAGGGCGCGCCCCCTGCCTCGTGGACCCCCTCCACTTATTCTAGCACCCACGCACTTCGTCTTCCTCCAGAAAAAATCATCCCACAGCTCAAACCCGAGTTCTAGGTCATCCTGCTGCCATTTTTGATCTCCTTGCTGAAAGCTCCATTCACAAAATTGCTTTGGGGGATTGTTCTTCGGTATGTGACTTCTCCAATGGTCCAATTAGTTTTTGTTCTAGTGCTTTATTTATTTCAAATTTTTGCTGCTTAGGTGACCCTGTTCTTGAGCTTGCATGTCAAATTTATGTGGTCAAAAGTAGTTTTGATGCATGATATGGCCTCTAGGCACTTGTAAGAGTAGTTGCTATCAATCTTATTGAGTTTGTTTCACTTTTATTTCGAGTCACTAAAAATTTCAGAAATTTTTCAGAGGAAGAAAAATGTTTAGGAAAATGTACCAAGGTGGTTCCTCAAGGAAGCTAGGACCAAGGCTCGCGATACGTGAACCGGATGATGAACCACCAAGGGAAGCTCAAGTGCGGCCTTGTGGATGGCCGTCAGAGGAGTTTATTGTCCAGGCATGCATCAAGGATGAATTTGACCCGTATGTGCGTAACACTGATCTTGAGGGCTTTGTGTCAGATAAGTGCCGGCAATACCGCTATCTAACTGATTCCTTTGTGAGAAGGTTTAAATTTACACCCTTACGCAATTCTGACACTGTTTTATTTGATCTTTATGATAAATCATGTACCATGGACCTAGAAGATTTTAATACTATGTCGGGGAGAACTGATCCACGAACACCTATGGGGCCGGCGGACCGGGCCCCTTTCGGTTCGGCGGGGGGCGGAGGTCGCACGAAGAGCAGATCGAGGCGAGGCACACGAGCAGTTTACCCAGCTTCGGAGCTCTCCGGAGAGATAACACTCCTACTGCTGCTTGTCTGGTTGTATTATCTGGTGTTCCTGCTCTCGAGCGAGAGAGTGTGATGTTTTCTGGGCAACGAATGAATCGAAGCAAACTGTCCCAGGCTCCGAACCCCCTCTACGTTGCGCATGGGCCTCCTTTTATACGCTAAAGGGGTCACCGACAGGTGGCAATGCAGAGGAGGGTAAAAACGTAAAAAGCGAGGTAGTTGATACAGTTGCTTGTACAGTACACCCTACCTAACCCTGACGGCAGGGGACAAGGGCATTAAATGCCCATCTGAGTCGCCCGAACAGTGCAGAAAAGGACCGTTAGGGGCGCCACCGTTCGCCACGATGGCGATCTTGTCAGCTTCGCATGCCACTGCGCACCGCTGGCTGCACAGCCTCCCGCCACGCGCGCCCGGAGCGGCCCCCAGAGCGACACGTTGGTGGATGCGC
The DNA here is from genome assembly GCF_002162155.2 of Triticum dicoccoides. Classification (NCBI taxonomy): domain Eukaryota; kingdom Viridiplantae; phylum Streptophyta; class Magnoliopsida; order Poales; family Poaceae; genus Triticum; species Triticum dicoccoides. The sequence goes on along the minus strand of NC_041380.1, from coordinate 286,687,750 downwards.
TGGAGCGTGGGCGCAGAGTGGCCGCCTGCCGCGGCAAGCGCCTTGCCGCTGTTGTTATCTCGCCGGGTCCAGAAGCTCGTCGCTCACCGGGCCTCGGGGTACCTTATTTAGTCTTCTCAGCAAGCTCCTCTTGCCGGGGCCTTGTTGCCTTGCCGGAGCGCGTGGCGCGTCACGGCAAGTTCCTTGGAGCGCCTTGGTTGGCCTTCCCGGCAAGCTCCTCTTGCCGGGGTCTTGTCTCCTTAGCTTAAATACTTTGTTCTTGGATGGCTCCAAGGGAACCTTGGGGGATCTTGGCGATCGCCCGGCAAGCCTTTGCCGCGGGGTGCTGCAACTGCCGTGCACAAGTTCGGGGTACTAGGGTACCCCTATTCTAGTACACCGACAGGAGCCCCCGGGCCTGGGCCAGACACGGTGCCGAGCGCTGTTGGGCCAGGCCCAAGACAGGGCACGGGCACACACGGGCTGGGCCATGCCAAATCTTGTTCCGTATCCACCGCGCTCTCCCATAACGGCATGCGTTGAATGCGGCATCGTGGGAGAGATGGTGGGTGGTTGTTTATTTGGAAGGCCGAAACGTCCGCCCCGTCCCTCTTTATAAGCAGAGGAAACAGAGGCAGTTCGTTCCCCCTCGCTGGTTGCTGCTATTCCTTCTTCACAAACTCCGCCGCTCCCCCCTTCTTCTCGTGGCCGAAAGAGCAGCGCTCCGCCCCCCCATTGCCACCAGCATCACCACGCCGTCGACCTTCCCCACCACCTCCGCCATGGCCCCGAAAGCCGACAAGGGAAAGGGTGTGAAGTCGGCCGAGGCGCAGCGGCTCGCGGCGCTGCGGAAGGAGCAGGCGATCTTCACCCCCCAGCTCGGCTTGCAGGAGCTGAGGGAGTACTTCTACCTCTTTTGGGCGACGGAGACGCGTGCGCATCCGCGCACGAGGGTACTCCCGGCCGCTGCCTCGGAGTTGGCTTCAAATGGGTACCCGTTCTTCCCGCTATTCTTCTATTGCGGGCTCTGCCCGCCCTTCTCGGAGTTCTTTTGTGATATTATGAACACATATGGCTTCCGCCTCCTTGACTTCACCCCTAATGCTGTCCTGACCATGGCAGTTTTCGCACACTTGTGCGAAAACTTTGTCGGAGTCCACCCTAGTGTTGCCCTTTTTCGCCACTTCTTCATACCTCGGGTAGAGAGAGGAGAGCCGCTTGCCGGAGGGATTTCCTGGGTCTCGAGAGTCGGCAAGAAAGAGGCGTACTTGGAGGGTGAGCTCCGCAGCAAGTGGGAGGAGTGGAGAGCGGAGTGGTGCTGGATCGTTGAGGAGAATCCGCAGCCCTTCACCGCCGTGCGCCAAACTCCAATAGTGCGCAGCAATGACTGGAGCAACGTGGCCCCGGAAGACGAGAGGCTGAAGATCGCCATCACTAGGATTCTTCGCCTCAGGCTTGCCGGGCTCACCGTAGGTGCTGTCGGGGCAGATTTCCTCCGCCGCCGCATTGCCCCCCTACAGGAGAGGGGGAGGCCCGCCTGGGAATTCAAGAATTCGGCGGACGTCATGAGGCTGCGGCCGGGCCTCAACTACAACTTCACCGTCTTGGAGTTGGACGCAATGCTCTTGGAATTATTCAAATGCGACCCCCAGCACCCATTCACACTACCGAGGGGCGTAGTTCCTTTGTGCAATAACTCTTCGCTTGACCGGATCCGTGCCATGATGCCGTTGTGCGATTCACACGGCATCGTCCCAACTTGGCAAGAGCCTGCGGATGACGTTGTGCGAGCGTTCTTCGACACCTTGGAGGAAGTGCCGGTCCGCGCTGACGAGCAGAAGAGCCTCACCCGTGACACCACCGACGAGGAGCTGCAGCTCATCGCTACTAGGGCGGAAGAGGCTACGGCCGCAGCTGCTGCGGGTGTGTTTGGGTTTACTGTGGAGGAGGCGGAGGATGCGGAGGCGGCAAACCTTGCCGAACGCGTAGAGTTCATGGGCGAGGAGGAACCTACCGGTTTCGAAGCCGAGCCGAGCGAGGCCGACGAGGAGGAGGCTGAGCCTTCAGAGAACTTGTCGCAGGCGGAGCCCCCGGTCCCGCCAAGGAGGCGCCTTCGCAGGGCCAGGGACGCAGCGGGGCGGCAGCCGGCTCCACAGCCACCAAGCCGCGCGACGCGCTCTACCGCGGCAAGCAATGTTGCCGCGGGAGCGCCTCACGCAACAGCGGCAACTGGAGCGAGATCTTCCCGGGCCACCGCCACTGCCCCTGCCAAGCGGGCAAGGGATCCTACTCCTCCACCTCACCGCACCGGAGGAGGGCCGGACTTCGATCTTTCCGCGCTCAGCTCCGACGAGGAGGAAGAAGAGTGAGTTTCTTTGGTGCTCTTATAATCCTTCAATCTTGCTGTTTATATCTTGTATCTGGCTTGCTCCAATCTGGACTCCTTTCTTTTCAGAACAATGGCCCAGAGAGCGGCGAAGAGGGCCAAGGCCGCGGTGATCGTCATCGAGGATGACCCCATCGTGTCAGCAGGAGGTGGGCCCGAGATCACCTTGACGGACCCGGCAATTACCCCTCAGAGCATCCCCGAGCGCAGCCCCCAGCGTAAGTTCATAGTTTAGCCTTCTGCTGCCGGGCGCGCTTGAGTGCTTTTTCCTTTGTTGATATCTTGCTTGTTGACTTGTGCAGGAGCAGAGCAGCCTCATCAGGAGCGCCCGGAGGCTGGTCCCGAAGTGCCACCTGCTTCGACTGCGCCGCCAAGGGAGGAGTCCCCGGCAAGGGAGCACTCTCCGGCAAGGGACGACACTGCTGATCCTGCGGCGACCGAGGCCGCAACTGAAGATCTTGGCGCAGGTAATCCACTTGCCCAGAAACTTTCCCATGGGTTCTGCTTCTTCCGTTTTTCCTTTCTTGGATTTTTGATTCATTTTCCTCCCTTCTTCATTCTTCAGACCCATCTACGGCTGAGCCAATGGAGACAGAGGGCGCCGACGAGGAAGGTGCCGGTGCTGATGAGACCGTCGGCGAGGAGGCCGCCGGGGCTGCTGCTGCGGAAGCCGGCGAGGGGTCGGGCGATCGCACTGACGACCCTGAGGCCACAGAAGCGCCGGGCGCTGCACCGACCGCTGAACCCTCTGCCGCTTCCGCGGAGCCGGGCTCCGAGGAGCCCCAGCCCGGCGCCTACTTGCAGGCCGGTGACAATATCTTCATCAAGCTACCCTGGGCATCGAGCTCCAGGGCGCCAGTCGAGGGGAAGACTTTTGACGGGGAGGTGCTCGCCTCTGCTGGACTGTCATTGGTTGACGCGCCCGGCAGCAGCAGCGGCGAGCCTGAGGAGGAGCAGCTGCTGCGGAAGCTGCTGTCACTCTACCGCACCCGGCAAGCCAAGCTGGCTTCCCGGGAAGCGCTTGTCGTGAAGGCGGGAGTTGACATGGAAAAGCGCGCGGAGGAGCTCCGGGGCCAAAATCAGGAAGCTCTCCGGTCCCTGGCGCATGAGCGGGAGCAAGTCAACGAGGAGCGCACGACCTTTCTTCTCGAGAAGGCCGAGGCTGAGGAGGAACAAAGGCTGGCTGCCGAGAAGCAGTCCGCGCGGGAAGGTGTACTAGTGCAGCGGAAGGCCAACCTCGACAGCTACGAGGAAGAGCTCGCCGAGCGTGAGCGAGCACTTGGCGGGGCGCTCAAGGAGGCAAAGGACGCCGCGGCAACTGCAGAGGCCGCCAAGAAAGAGCTAGAGGAGAAGGTGGCGCAGCTGGAGGCCGATATTGGGAAAAGCGGCGAGGAGCTTGCCGCGCTCAAGCGTGAGCGTGAGAAGGATGCTGCCGCCCATGGTGAGCTGCAAGGCCTTCTCGCTGAGAGGGGCAAGGAACTCAGCGCCGCCAAGGATTCCAAAGCAGACCTGGAGCTGAAGCTGGCCACGCTGTCGCAGACGCTGGAGGCTGCCAAGGAGCGGGAGAAGACCTTGTCGGAGAAGGTCAAGGCTGACGCGGCGCTGCTGGAGAGCATTGCAGTTACCCAGAACTCGTTCAGAGACACAGTGGAGCACTGGACCGAGGGTCTGGTGAACACTGCCGCAGTCATCAACGAGGAGCTGGCGCAGCTGGGGATGGAGGACTTTGGGTATCCTTCCGACGAGAGTCTTCAACCCAGCGCCAAGCTCAGCCTGTTCTTCAAGGGCATGGCGACGGCACTCCAGCAGCTCCGGGAGAAGATCCCGAAGCAGCTGGCCGACGAATCGCGCAAAATCTGCGCTGGGGTTCTCCAGAAGGTGCTGATGAAGGTGGCCTTCCGCAACCCAGGCCTCAGCTTCACCAACGTCCTCAGGTCCTTGCCGCCTGACGCTGATCTGGACGCACTCAAGGCCCTTGTCGCACCCATTGTGGAAAAGGTGAGCGAGATCAAGAGAGTCGAGGGCGGACGCGTAGATTAGGCCGCCCATTTCTTCTTTTCCCTTGTCGCTGCTAATCATGTTATGAAAACAGTCTGTTAGAGCTGCGACAAGTTATCTTGTAATATAACTTTATTTCTGTCTATCAATTGCTATGTTATTTCCTCTACTAGATTCCTTCCTTTGTATGTTATTACCCTACTCTTCTAGGGAACTTGTCGGCGCAGGCGCCCGAGCCGCGAGCGCTGAGTGCGGAACTTCAGCAGCCTGCTGGCGGCGCTGCTTCCGACAAGAAACCTTGTCGCGACTAGATGCAGCACGCTTAAGCTGTTGAGCAGACTCGAAACAAAGTAAGGGCGCAACTAGCCATGAGTTGGTTCCTCCGCGCACAGGTTTTCCATACAAAGCAGGGTCGTTTGAGGAAGATAACTCAAAAATTTTAAAAGTGATTGCTCAAACTTTGGCAACTTAGCTTTTCTGTCACTTGCTTCCCGGTAAGGCAAGTCTTTGCTTGAACGACGCCTGGCCCATACCACAATCTTCTCCTTCCCCCCCGGCAAACTTGTGTGCGAGAGAACCTTCTTTTCCTTTAAAAGGAAAAGAAATAAGAGAAAATAATAATATGGAGCTCTTCGGCTCATTACTGCTTACCGGATGTAGGTGCTGCACAAAGTGTCAGATAATCGTATGCAAGAAAGGAACTAACGCATGAAATGGACAAGCTGTGCGGAGCACATGGGGTTTTACTTATGCACGGGATCTGCGCCCGGCTTTGTACAAAGGATTACATGCAACAGCGGCAAGACTTGTACAAAAGGTGGTTGCCGGAACGGGTTCCGGCAACCGCGCCTTATGGGAAAAACTTACGAAGATGTTCTATGTTCCAGGAGTTGCTCACCGGAATGCCATCTTCGGTCTCAAGGCGGACAGCGCCAGGCCTTGTGACTTGTCTCACCCGATAAGGGACTTCCCACTTCGGCGTCAACTTGTTGGAATTCTTGGCGGACTGAACGCGCCGAAGAACAAGGTCGCCTTCCTCGAAACTTCTGGCTTTAACTTTGCGGCTATGATAGCGGCGGAAAGCTTGCTGGTATCGAGCAGCTCGTACAGCAGCCTGAAGACGATCTTCCTTAAGGAGCAGCACGTCATCTTGCCGCAGCTGTTCTTGCTCAAGCTCATCATAAGCGAGCACTCAAGGTGATCCGTATACGAGTTCCGTGGGGAGAACTGCCTCTGCTCCATAGACTAGAGCGAAAGGTGTCTGGCCAGTGGCTCAATTTGGCGTCGTTCTGATCGACCAAAGAACCACCGGCAGCTCCTCGATCCAGTTCCTTCCGCACCTGTGCAGCCTGTCGAAAGTTCTGGTCTTGAGCCCGCGCAGCATTTCAGCATTTGCCCTCTCTGCTTGACCATTGCTTCTTGGATGAGCAACAGAAGCGAAGCAGACCTTGGCGCCAAGGTCTTGGACGTACTGCATGAAGGTGCGGCTCGTGAATTGCGTGCCGTTGTCGGTGATGATCCTGTTAGGGATCCCGAAACGGCAAACAATCGACCTGAAGAACTTGACTGCTGACTGTGCTGTCACCTTCCTCACTGGCTGCACTTCCGGCCACTTTGTGAACTTGTCGATTGCGACGTACAAGTACTCAAAGCCCTCGACAGCTCGGGGAAGGGGCCGAGGATATCGAGCCCCCAGACCGAAAATGGCCAGGATAAAGGGATCGTCTGGAGAGCTTGAGCTGGCTGGTGTATCTGTTTGGAGTGGAACTGGCACGCTTCACACTTGGTTACTTGTGCAGTTGCATCCTGGAGGGCTGTCGGCCAAAAGAAACCTTGTCGGAAAGCTTTGCCGGCAAGTGCTCTTGCGCCAATGTGGTGGCCACATATGCCTCCATGTATCTCCGCCAACAGCTTTTGTCCATCTTCCCGGCGAATACACTTCAATTTCACGCTGTTGAGTCTTCTTCTGTACAGTAAGCTATCGACAAACTGGTACATACTTGACTGCCGGGCTACTCTTTCCGCTTCTTCTTGTTCTTCGGGAAGTTCTCCTGTCTGAAGGAAGTGGACAATCTGCTGTGCCCATGCTGGAGCTTGTGGCTCGACAACAAGGACTAAAGGCACATCTTCTGCTGTGGGAACATCCACTTCCACGGCAAGGACTTGTGGTCCTGCCGGAGCTTGATGTTCCCCGGCAAGCTTGCCGGGGCAAAACTTGTCGGGAGCGTCTGCTTCAATGGAACAAACCATAAGGCTTGCCGGAGCAGACTGCCCCTCAGCATCCTTGGTGTTGATCTTGGGGACTTTCTTGGCGGCGGCTTCGGGGAGCTCTGCCGGAAAGTAGTCGCCGGAAACCAACTTCCTCTTCTTGCTTTGTCCAGTTGAGTGCGTTACGGATGGTTGAGTCAACTTAAGCACAAAGATCCCTGGTTCCACAGGTAACTTTAGTGCGGCGCACTTTGACAGGCCATCAGCAATATCATTCTGAGCTCTTGGGATATGCTCCATTTGTAGGCCGTCAAAGTGCTCTTCTAGCTTCCTCACTTCATCAACATACGCTTCCATCAACGGACTCTGGTAGTTCTTGTTCACTTGTCGGACGACAAGCTGTGAGTCACCCCTGACAATGAGCTTCTTGATCCCAAGGTCTGCTGCGATTCTGAGACCGGCAAGCAATCCTTCATACTCTGCAGTATTGTTGGTTGCTTGCTCTTTGGGAAAGTGCATCTGGACTACGTACTTGAGGTGCTCTCCGGTGGGTGCGACGAGCAGCATGCCTGCACCGGCGCCTTGCAGCGAGAAGGCACCATCAAAGTACATCAGCCACTCTTTGCTTGCCTCTTTGACGGGGATGCTCGGTTCTGGAATTTCTTCATCTGGGGTTGGCGTCCACTCTGCTATGAACTCTGCCAATGCTCTGCTTTGGATAGTTGAGGTGCTCTCAAACTTGAGGCCAAAGCTTGACAGTTCCAGCGCCCACTCGACAATCCTGCCCGTTGCTTCTGGATTTTGTAGTATCCTCTTCAGCGGAAAGCGAGTGACGACTGTGATCTCATGTGCTTGGAAGTAATGGCGCAGCTTTCTCGAGGCCATGAGGAGGCCGAAAAGCAATTTCTGCACACCAGAGTACCTTGATCTAGCCCCCTGCAGTAAAGAACTGACAAAGTAAACTGGGCGCTGCACCATTCTCCTTGGCATCTTATCATGTTCCTGCGCAAACCCATGTTTGTCGGGAACAGAGCTTGTCGATGAAGCCCCCTGCTTGTCGCTGGATGGATCTGCTGTGGTTGCTGGCTCATCATCCGCCTCCCTCTCCGCCACTAACGCAGCACTTACCACTTGATTGGTTGCTGCTATATACAGCAGCAACTTCTCTTGCGGCTTAGGTGCGACAAGTGTTGGAGTGGAGGACAGGTATCTCTTCAAGTCCTGCACCGCAGCCTCCGCTTTTGGAGTCCATTTCATTGGACCTGCCTTTTTCAAAATTTTGAAAAATGGCAGGGCGCGCTCAGCAGATCTAGAGATAAACCTGCTGAGAGCAGCCACGCAACCGGCAAGCCTTCGTACATCCTTGACGTGCTTTGGTGCATCGATCTGCTCAATGGCTTTGATCTTGTCGGGATTGTCTTCAACTCCCCGCTGAGACACGAAGAACCCGAGAAGCTTGCCGGAAGGGACTCCAAACACGCACTTCTCGGGGTTAAGCTTGAGGTTGATCTTGCGCAGGTTTGCAAATGTTTCGTCTAAATCTTGAATCAGGGTCGCCTTGTTCTTGCTCTTGACTACTATGTCATCCATGTAAGCTTCCACATTTCTGTGTATTTGTGGCTCAAAAGCATGGTGGACTACCCTTGCGAATGTTGAACCAGCATTCTTCAAACCGAAAGGCATCCGTACGAAGCAGTACGTGCCACACGGGGTGATAAATGCGGTTTTCTCTTCATCTTCTTCTGCCATGAAGATCTGATGGTATCCTGAGTATGCATCAAGAAATGAAAGCAAGTCACATCCGGCTGTGGAGTCAACAATCTGGTCAATATGCGGCAAGGGAAATGGGTCTTTGGGACAAGCTTTATTAACATCAGTGAAGTCAATACAAAGTCTCCATTTCCCGTTAGCTTTGCGCACAACAACAGGATTGGCCAACCATGTGGGATGGAGTACTCCTCTGACAAGGCATGCTGCTTCCAACTTCTTGATTTCTTCTGCGATGAATTCTTGGCGCTCTACTGCCTGCTTCCTGACTCTCTGCTTGACGGGCCGCGCATGAGGACAGACTGCAAGGTGGTGCTCAATCACTTTCCTGGGAACACCGGGGATATCAGACGGTTGCCACGCAAACACGTCGACATTCGCCCGCAGGAAAGCAACGAGCGTGCTTTCCTATTTGGGGTCAAGAGTGGCGCTGATGGTAAATGTACCACCAGTGCCATCCTCCTTGGCGGACACCTTCTTGGTCTCAGGTGGAGCTGCCATTGCCTTCTTACACTTGCCGGTGGAGCTCGATGGTGCGTCCTCGACGGTAGCGCAGCACTTCGAAGAGGTGCGCTTGCCGGAGTAGGCATCAGAGCTCTTGCCGGACTTGGTCTTCTTCTTCCCCCCGGGAGCTTCAGCGGCAAGTGTCCTGCGTTTTGTTGCGGCTGCTGCTTCCCGGTAGATCCTGTCGGCACAGATAAGAGCATCCTTCTTGTCGCCAGGGACAGAGATGACACTTATTGGGCCTGGCATTTTCAGTATGTTGTACGCATAGTGAGAGGCTGCCATGAACTTGGCGAGTGCCGGACGGCCAAGGATCCCATTGTAAGGTAATGGAAAGTCGGCAACGTCAAACGTGACCCTCTCAGTCCTGAAGTTCAGCTCACTGCCAAATGTTACCGGCAACGTGATCTTTCCCTTTGGCTTGCTCCTTCCCGGGTTGATTCCTCGAAATGTGCCGGTCTCTTCGAGCTCGCTGTCAGGGATCTGGAGCTTCTGGAGCACCGCGGAGGAGATCAGGTTCAAGCCGGCCCCGCCGTCAACTAGCATCTTAGTGACCTTGAGGTTGCGGATTGTTGGTGAAACCAACATCGGCAAGCACCCGACCGCAGTTATGCGATCCGGGTGGTCCTCAATATCAAAGATGATAGGCGTGCCGGACCATTTCAGAGGCTTGCGTGACTCAACGGGTGGTTCTGCTGCATTAACTTCCCGCACCCACTGCTTGAGCTGGCGGTGCGAGGCATGCAGAGAAGCACCACCGTCAACGCACAGGACCTCTGTGGCTTTCTGGAACTCCTGCTCATCAGTCTCCTCATCATCCATATCTTCATCGTCGCCGTCATCTTCATCCTTGTCGCGAGGAGGTCTGTCTCCTTGCCGCTGCTTGGCCTTGCCGCGGCGTCCTCCTCGGCCGGGACCTTTCTTGCCGGATCCACCAGCTCCTTCCTGGGCCTTCTCCTTGTCGCGCCGCTCGTATTCAGCTTTCTGTTGCTCAACAAGCTGTTCGACTTTCTTACAGTTCTGGAGATCATGGCCCTTGGTGCGGTGGATCTTGCAATATTGCTTGTTGGGGCCGTCCTGCTTGTCGGCGACTGCTGCCTCCGCGGCAACCTCCTTACCGGAGTCACCAGCTTTGGCTTCCTTGGCGCCGCCACCATTGCCGGACTGCTCAACAACTAGCACTTCTTTGCCTTTTCTCCTCCTGTTGTTCCGCCGCCGGTTTTTCCTTGTCGGGGCAGCATCTTCACTGTCAGATCCCCCCGCTCCTATATTTTCTTCGGGGAGTCTCCTCCCTTCCTCAGCACGCGCACACTTGTCGGCCAGTGCATATAACTCACTGACGTCCCTGATCTTGCACATCGCCATTTCCTCCCGCATCCTGCGGTTCCGCATGTTCTGATGGAACGCGCTGATCACCGCGGCAGGGTGGACGTCTGGGATGTTGTGCTGCACACTACTGAATCTCTGAATGTACTTGCGCAGGGGCTCTCCTTCCTTCTGGGCGAGCAGATGAAGATCACTCTCCTGGCCATGAGGCTTGTGTCCGCCTGTAAAGGCGCCGACAAACTGATGGCACAGATCAGCCCAAGAGGATATGGACTTGTCCGGCAAGTGCATGAGCCAGGATCTGACATTGGGCTTGAGCACCAGTGGGAAGTAGTTGGCAAGGATCTTGTCATCCCATCCCCCGGCAGCCTGCACCGCGATGGTGTAAATGTTGAGGAACTCTGACGGATGCGTCTTGCCGTCGTACTTCTCCGGTACGTCTGGCTTGAAGTTCTTTGTACTGGGCCACTGGACTTGCCGCAGCTCATGAGTGAACGCAGGACAACCTACCGCGTACGGCAGATCTCCTGGTTCCCCTGGCGCATGCATGTCAACAGAGGGCCCAGCACGCTTGTCGGATTGACGTCGCGCTTCTCTTCGGCGCTCGATGCGGGTTCGAGCGTCTTCTTGTTGTCGATCATGAAGAACTTGGCGCTGATCGCGACGAGCTCGTGGATCCGACGATGCAGTGGAGTCGCTGTCGAGGTGGATCCGGCGAGTCGGCGATCTTGGCCTTCGGGGCGGTGATTGCATGGTAGTTGCACCTCCGCCCGTTTCGTCGCCACCGGCTCGCGTCCGGCGGTCTTGCCGCGGCGGCGACGCGCTTGGCCGCCGTGGAGTGTCACCGTTGGCGTAGCCGATGAGACTCTGAATGGTGGCTCTCCATTCGTCGATCTTGTCCAACGTCGGAGGGTAATCTAGGAGAAGTTCAGCTCGTGCCAAAGCTTCTGCTGGAGTGGTGGGTAGCAGTGGCGGACGGCGCGAGGAGCGGGACGTGCTCGAACTTCTAACTATGTTAGAAGGAGCAGTATCCCGTCCAGGCGACTGTGCCCCGCTCGTGCCAGCACGCTGGCGTGCATGCTGGTCTTCAGCGCCCCGAGATCCACCAGCTTGGTCTTGGGCTATCATGCGTATGGCACTGCTAGTGCCATGATGCTATTGATCTTGCGCCTCCTGAGAGTGGCGTGGAACATGTACAGTCACCGAGGTTTGTGCAGCCTTGTTCTTGGACCTGGCGGCATCATGAGCTTCCTCGTCGACGTCCTTTCTTCCGCCGGCGTCCATCCCACCACTCGTTTGCTCCAACGGTGGCGGAAGTGACGCGGATGGAGCGGCTGCCACCGAAGTCTTCTTCTTCGGTGGCATGTTGATGAAGGGAATAAAGATCTAGCTCGTGTGAATGCCGGATCTGGTTCACACAATCTCAACACCCCCTACCTGGCGCGCCAAAGATGTCGGGGAGAACTGATCCACGAACACCTATGGGGCCGGCGGACCGGGCCCCTTTCGGTTCGGCGGGGGGCGGAGGTCGCACAAAGAGCAGATCGAGGCGAGGCACACGAGCAGTTTACCCAGCTTCGGAGCTCTCCGGAGAGATAACACTCCTACTGCTGCTTGTCTGGTTGTATTATCTGGTGTTCCTGCTCTCGAGCGAGAGAGTGTGATGTTTTCTGGGCTACGAATGAATCGAAGCAAACTGTCCCAGGCTCCGAACCCCCTCTACGTTGCGCATGGGCCTCCTTTTATACGCTAAAGGGGTCACCGACAGGTGGCAACGCAGAGGAGGGTAAAAACGTAAAAAGAAAGGTAGTTGATACAGTTGCTTGTACAGTACACCCTACCTAACCCTGACGGCAGGGGACAAGGGCATTAAATGCCCGTCTGAGTCGCCCGAACAGTGCAGAAAAGGACTGTTAGGGGTGCCACCGTTCGCCACGATGGCGATCTTGTCAGCTTCGCATGCCACTGCGCATCGCTGGCTGCACAGCCTCCCGCCACACGCGCCCGGAGAGGCCCCCAGAGCGACACGTTGGTGGATGCGCTAGAGCGTGGGTGCAGAGTGGCCGCCTGCCGCGGCAAGCGCCTTGCCGCTGTTGTTATCTCGCCGGGTCCAGAAGCTCGTCGCTCACCGGGCCTCGGGGTACCTTATTTAGTCTTCCCGGCAAGCTCCTCTTGCCGGGGCCTTGTTGCCTTGCCAGAGCGCGTGGCGCGTTGCGGCAAGTTCCTTGGAGCGCCTTGGTTGGCCATCCCGGCAAGCTCCTCTTGCCGGGGTCTTGTCTCCTTAGCTTAAATACTTTGTTCTTGGATGGCTCCAAGGGAACCTTGAGGGATCTTGGCGATCGCCCGGCAAGCCTTTGCCGCGGGGTGCTGCAACTGCCCGTGCACAAGTTCGGGGTACTAGGTTACCCCTATTCTAGTACACCGACATACTACTTGTAAACTCCTGCACTGGGGCAATGTTAGTGAACCTCGCAAATCTGAATATAAAGACTTTCTTGCTAGTATCACTGTGGGGGAATCTAGAGAAATCACACAAGCTACCATAGGGAGCATTCGTTTCCCTTCCATACATTATTTTTCTCTCTTCATTGGTAGAAGCATTAACGGTAAAGATGAGGCTTGTCACATGTGCGTTCCAGATCTTAGTGTCCTCAAGAGTGCGGTATTAGGTGATAAACAATATAACTTGGGGGCCATTGTTGCACGAAGGTTGCATCACAACAGTGTAAGTGGAGATTTGTTTGGTGGAATTTATGCAACTCGTGTAGCTAATTATATTAATATACCCATACATGGAAATGATATAGAGTTACCTCCTGCTTACCTAGATTATAATGCCATGGTTCACCATTAGTTTGTTGAGAGGAATGAACAATTCCTCCAGTACCGACTAATCTTTGATAGATGGCGCACCATCCATGTTGCCCTCCCTGCTCCTACTTTCTTTGACTTTCAGGAAAAAAGGAGAGATGTTATAACCAGAGAGGAAGCAAACGAATATGAGAGGAGGACGGAGGCAGCTCGCCTCCAAGCTGCTGCTCATCAGACAGTAGCTGCTGCATTTTAGTTCGACCCCACCTACAGCCTTGGATATCCACCGGGCCAACAGTGGCCATAGACCAACTTAGGCCAAAATCCTAAGCTTGGGGGAGTACGTATTTCTCACCGACATTACATTCATGTTCACACGCTCATTCTAGTTGTCGGTGCTCATACTTTTTCATTGTACTATACATGCTAGTTTATTTTATTTTCTAAGCCTTCTTCTTGTGTGTTTGAAAAGCCTTAATAATAACCAAAAAATTAGTTGTAGGTTTTAGCTAGTTTACTTTCCATGCTTGTAGTAGTGGTAATTAAAAGAAAACCCAAAAAGATTTCTCGTTCTTCTTTTGCTTGTTGGGAGCTTTCCCGTGTAAATAGTTGTATTTCTTTTCATTGGGAGTCGAGAGGAGAATACCATGATGAAAATGTTGAGTGGCTCTCATATGCATTATTCTTGATCTAACCAAGAGCCCATATTACCTTGTCTTCTCCCTTGTATTAAATGCTTGCAGATTCCAGCTCCAACACACGTGCACTATTATTATTATCCACACCGTTCGGGCGTGCAAGTGAAAGGCAATAATGACAATATATGATGGACCGATTGAGATGAGAGAAGCTGGTATGAACTCGACCGATCTTGTTTTTGTAAATATGATTAGTTCATCGTTCCTGATTCAGCCTATTATGAATGAAACATGTTTGCAATGACAATTAGAGATTATAGTTGCTCATGCCATGCTTAATTAGCTAGGAGTTTATAATGGTTTACCTTGTGTGCCACCATGCTATTAAAATGGTTGTGATGTGGTATGATAGGGTGGTATCCTCCTTTGAACGATTCGAGTGGCTTGACTTGGCACATGTTCACGCATGTAGTTGAAACAAATCAACATAGCCTCCACGATATTTATGTTCATGGTGAATTATATCCTACTCATGCTTGCACTCAGTGTTGATTAATTTTACTGCATGTTCATGACTGTTGCCGCTCTCTAGTTGGTCGCTTCCCATTCTTTTTCTAGCCTTCGCTTGTACTAAGTGGGAATACTGCTTGTGCATCCACTTCCATAAACCCCAAAGTTATTCCATATGAGTCCACCATACCTTCCTATAGGCGGTATCTACCTACCGTTCCAAGTAAATTTGTATGTGCCAAACTCTAAACCTTCAAATGAAATTATGTTTTGTATGCTCGAATAGCTCATGTATCAACTAGGGCTGTCGATATCTTTCATGCTAGGTGAGTTATTCTCAAGATGAGTGGACTCTGCTCATCATTCACAAGAAAATGGCTGGTAACCGGGATGCCTAGTCCCATGCTTAAATTAAAATAATTGCAAACAAAACTCCCCTGGGATTGTTGTTAGTTGGAGGTACCCGTTGTTTCAGACAAGCCATGGATTGATGTTTGTAGGTTGTGGGGGTATAAACTTTACCATTCTGTTTGGGAACTGCCTATAATGTGTGCAGCATGGAAGATATCGAGATATCTTGGTTGTTATGTTGACAATGAAAGTGTACCTCTCAAAATATTATTCATCTCTATTTCAAAACTCGAGCTCTGGCACCTCTAAAATCCCTGCTTCCCTCTGCAAAGGGCCTATCTATTTACTTTTATGTTGAGTCACCATCCTCTTATTAAAACGCACTAGTTGGAGAGCACCGCTGTCCTGTGCACGCATTACTATTAATTTACATTGAGTATGACTGTGATTGGATCTCTTTTACCATGAAATACAATGTTTAGTCAGTCCTTGATCTTCAGGGGTGCTCTGCATTTATGTTTTGCGGTCTCAGAAAGGGCTAGCGAGATACCATCTAGTTATATCATATTATGATTGTTTTGAGAAAGTGTTGTCATCCAAGATTTATTATTATTGCTCGCTAGTTGATTATTCCATTGATATGAGTAAACATGAGACCTAAATGTTATTGCGGATGTGGTTGGTTCATAATCTTTGCTGAAAACTTGAATGGTGGCTTTACATATTTACAACAACAAGATCAAACAAAGTTTGTAAAAGTTTTTCTTTATCACTTTTAGTTTGTCAACTAAATTGCTCGAGGACAAGCAAAGGTTTAAGATTGGGGGAGTTGATACGTCTCCATCGTATCTACTTTCCCAAACACTTTTGACCTTGTTTTGGACTCTAACTTGCATGATTTGAATGGAACTAACCCGGACTAACGTTGTTTTTGGCAGAATTGCCATGGTGTTATTTTTGTGCAGAAATAAAAGTTCTCGGAATGACCTGAAAATCAACGGAGACACGTTTTAGAATAAATAAAAAATACTGGCGAAAGAATCAACACCAGGGGGCCCACACCCTATCCATGAGGGTGCAGGGCGCCCCCCTAGGGCGCACACCCTGCCTTGTGGGCCCCCTGAGGCTCCATCGATGTCAACTCCAACTCTATATATTCACGTTTGGGGAGAAAAAAATTAGAGAGAAGGATTCATCGCGTTTTACGATACGGAGCCGCCGCCAAGCCCTAATCTTCATCGAGAGGGTGGATCTGGAGTTCGTTCGGGGCTCCGGAGAGGGGAATCCGCCGCCATCGTCATCATCAACCTTCCTCCATCACCAATTTGATGATGCTCACCGCCGTCCGTGAGTAATTCCGTCGTAGGCTTGCTGAACGGTGATGGGTCGGATGAGATTTACCATGTAATCGAGTTAGTTTTTTAGGGTTTGATCCCTAGTATCCATTATGTTCTAAGATTGATGTTGCTATGACTTTGCTATGCTTAATGCTTGTCACTAGGGCCCGAGTGCCATGATTTCAGATCTGAACATATTATGTTTTCATGAATATATGTGAGTTCTTGATCCTATTTTGTAAGTCAATAGTCACCTACTATGTCTTATGATCCGATAACCCCGAAGTGACAATAATCGGGACCACTCCCGGTGATGACTATAGTTTGAGGAGTTCATGTATTCACTAAGTGTTAATGCTTTGGTCCGGTACTATATTAAAAGGAGTCCTTAATACCCCTTAGTTTCCAATAGGACCCCGCTGCCACGGGAGGGTAGGACAAAATATGTCATGCAAGTTCTTTTCCATAAGCACATATGACTATATTCGGAATACATGCCTACATTACATTGATGAACTGGAGCTAGTTCTGTGTCACCCTATGTTATAACTGTTGCATGAGGAATCGCATCCGACATAATTATCCATCACCGATCCATTGCCTACGTGCTTTTCACATATTGATCTTTGCTTAGTTAATTTTCTGTTGCCACTGTTACAATCACTACAAAACGAATACTATTACTTTTGCCACCGTTACTATTGCTTCCATATTAATTTGCTACTAAATACTTTGCTGCAGATATTAAGTATTTGAAGTGCGGTTGAATTGACAACTCAACTATTAATACTTGAGAATATTCTTTGGCTCCCCTTGTGTCGAATCAATAAATTTGGGTTGAATACTCTACCCTCGAAAACTGTTGCGATCCCCTATATTTGTGGGTTACCATACTCCCTCTGTCTAGGTGTGTAAGTCATCTTCCGAAAACCAAATAATCCCAAAACACTTAGGCATGGTACATTAAATCCCTTCTTGTTTCTTGTTTCGTGACATATCAACCAATAAGAGATGTGGGCCGTGCATGCTTTCAATGGCTTGAGACTTTCAAACACGACATGCAGTGGTTAATTCATTGCGTGCAATGCTATTAACTAGCAAAAAAACCTAAGATGGCTTATACACCTAGACGGAGGGAGTATTACATTTTTATTTTAATCATACATTCACTTCCCATTAGTTATAGATGTTTTTGGAGGAACTTTTATGCATTATTTTGAGTAGCAAATTTCACGCGGCCGCATGTATATCAAAATGTAGGGCCCATGCATCATTGCCTTTCGGTCAAACCTACGTCCACAATTTTTTGTACATAAATCTCCACTGGTCCCTGAACCAAAAATGCTGCCTCGTTCCCATAAAACCAAGCGGCCCACACATATTAAGGCGTCGACTCGAACTCAATCCCTCTCCCATTTACTATGCCATGGCCCCACATGCCATAGTACTCCTACAAACCCTACCGCCACACGCATCATCGGTTTTCTTCAAGAGGACGAGGGAGAAGTGGATTTGTAGTGAAGGTGCTTTCAAAAAAAGGATTTGTAGTGGAGGCTCCTACCCTAGGGTGCCCTAGGTCGCTTCCGCATGCATCATTGATTTTCTCTTTCCTTTATGCCCTTGTGCCCTAGAGTGAAATGATGGTTGCTTTGTCCGTCTAGCTTAATGCGGGAAAGGTGGGGCTTTGTGATTTGACCCCTCATCGCTCATTTACTACTACTGTGGCGCTATGACCGGGGTGCCTCCAAGTCCAACCGCTGCTCCAAACTGTAATTTGGTGCATCGCACGTGGAACAAGACGGTGGATGAGCCACATGTCGACCAATGGGGTCATGTTAAGTGTGTCGCCATTTCGTGTGCGGACTGACCCTGCTTGAGTTGCTACACCAACACGACAGGAGCAACCTACCACTTGGTTTTGCTCCTTGGTGAATCCCGACTATATTGACCTAAAAATATACTACTCCCTCCATCTCGGTTTATAGGGCATGCACGTAGTTCTAGGTCATCAATTTGACTAACTAAATATGAGTTACTATGTCACAAAAAGTATATAATTGTATTCTTAAGAGGATGTAGTTTCTAAACATATATTGTTCATCACATATATAGCCAGTTAAATCTCAACCTAGAACGACGTGCATGCCCTGTAAACCGATACAGATGAAGTAGTAAAAATGAGGTGATTTTATCGAGCGGTGGGCGGGGGAGCATGGTATGTCATGTGGTCCCATGTGTCATGATGTACCAAGGCGATGCGCATCCCTCTTGAGGCAGAACAATGACAGAAGCAATACGTGGTTATCTTGAAGGAAATGATGGTGAAGCGGATTCAACAAGGTGTGAAATAATTGTTGCTTTGTCCGTTTGGGAAGGTGCGACATTGTGATTTGACATCTCATTGCTCATTACTACTAATGGAGCGCTATGATTGGGGTGCGTCCCCCTGATGTTCTGCACGGTTATTTGGTGCATGACACATCAACTCGGTTGCTATATGTCCCACATGTCGGCGAGAGGAAGTATAGAATTCATGAAAGTGAGCGTCAACGGAGGAGTACAAGACACGGCTTGGTTTTTGCTGCTTCCGTGCGATCCATCGATACAAACCCGGACTAAAAAAGGCGAGGGCTGGTCTTTTCCCACGCGGTAGGCAGGGGAGTTTGGCATAGTCTGTTCGAGGCAACGAGGCAGGAAGGGAAACAAGCAAATAAAGGTTGAGTGACTTAGTTTTGGTAAAATCTGATTTTACGGAGTACGTACCCACTATGGAGGTAGTACTACTTACTACTCCCTCCTTTCCGGTTTATAGGGCTCATCTAAAAAATCGTTTTCCCGTTTTATAAGTCTCAATTCTACTAGTAGTACCATCACATGTTTGGATTTCGAGGTGCATTCAATCACCTGATGCAAGCAGTATCAAGAGAAAACTCACCAATGCATGTAAAAGATCATGGAAATTTAGTGGTCATGCATGCATTCATTGTAATTAATGCATCGGTAAACATAACTTCTTGAAAAAAACGAGCATACTAATTACTTGTGGAAACTACAAAATTAATTCCACCACTCACCGTCTACCTTGGTTGGAGAGATTTTGAAATTGAGCCATAAACCGGAAAGGAGGGAGTAGTAACATAGCCTAGGGTAGCTTGCTACACCATGGACTCCAAGGAAATTGTTGTAGTACTACTCCAATGTACCACTATACTACTCCTACTACTAAAAGACATATTTCAAACAACATGATAATCTCTCTAACGAAGGTAGGGACGATGAGTAAACTGAGGGAGTAGTAAAATTTTCTCCTCGTCCTGCGAGCCACCGCACCCGTGGGCGAGGGAACGGGTGATGACTTCTACCTCTTGAGCATGCGTTGGTTTTCCCTTGAAGAGGAAAGGGTGATGCAGCAAAGTAGTGTAAGTATTTCCCGCAGTTTTTGAGAACCAAGGTATCAATCCAGTAGGAGACTACATGCAAGTCCCTCGTACCCGCACAAACAAACAAGAACCTCGCAACCAACATGATAAAGGGGTTGTCCATCCCTCCACGGTCACTTACGAAAGTGAGATCTGATAGAGATAATAAGATAAATATTTTTGGTATTTTGTTGTGTAGATTGAAAAATAAAGATTGCAAAATAAACGGCGACAGAAATAGCTTGTTGACAGGAAAATAATATAATGGAGAATAGACCTGGGGGCCATAGGTTTCACTAGTGCCTTCTCTCGAGATAGCAAATTCTACGGTGGGTGAACAAATTACTGTCGAGCAATTGATAGAAAAGCGCATAGTTATGAGAATATCTAGGCATGATCATGTATATAGGCATCACACCCGCGACAACTAGATGAAAACGATTCTGCATCTACTACAATTACTCCACACATCGACCGCTATCCAGCATGCATCTAGAGTATTAAGTTCATAAGAATAGAGTAACGCATTAGGCAAGATGACATGATGTAGAGGGATAAACTCAAGCAATATGATATAAACCCCATCTTTTTATCGTCGATGGCAACAATACAATACGTGCCTTTCTGCCCCTGCTGTCACTGGGAAAGGACACCGCAAGATTGAACCCAAAGCTAAGCACTTCTCCCATTGCAAGAAAGATCAATCTAGTAGGCAAACCAAACTGATAATTCGAAGAGACTTGCAAAGATATTAAATCATGCATAAAAGAATTCATAAAAGAATCAAATATTGTTCATAGATAATCTTGATCATAAACCCACAATTCATCGGGTCAAATCGCAGGTCAAATCACGGGTCACTATTAGTAATAATATTTTTTCAATTTTTTTTTATTTTTTTCTTAATCACGGGTCATTATGGCTTAATCTCAGGTTAAATCGCACTCCATGGTCAAACTTCTTGAAAGGTCACCCATCCTCACACTACTCCAGCCCAAGCACGCTTAACTTCAGAGTTCTATCCAACCCCAGCACCAGCTCACTTCACAAGCACTTGTTGATATATCTAGCATATCAATCCTATTAAACCTTGTTGATGTTTAGGACTTTGTTCATGTTCATGAGTGCGATGAAATTTTGAAAAAATATTTCAAACTTCCGTTCATATTACGTATCATATTTTGAAAAAAAATCCCGAAAAAAAATCGAAACTATTTTTTTTCTGTTACTAGTGGCGCACCTAGCATACGGTGCGCCACTAGTAAGTTTGAAATTTTTTAATTTTTTTTGCCTCCGGATCTTAAAAGCCTCGTAACTTTTTTTCTGTTAGGTTTTTGAGGATTTTGAAAATGTTTAACGGGGTTCCCGCATGTTAAATTCGGATGTAACTTTTCGAGTAGATGATTTTTCATATATAAAACTTTTTAATCCGAGTTTGTATGCAAAAGTTATGCCCATTTTACAAATTCCAGAGAGATTTTGCAAATAAAGTCGAAATTCATATTTGTAAATTTTCCAAACAATTAGACCACATATCACATGGGAAACTTATTTTCTTTTATTTTTTTGACATTTCCATCATTTTCTTTTATTTTTTTAAACTGAAAAGGCGGTCCAAGGGGGGTGCATTCGGTGGAATTTTTGGTCAAACTAGTAATGGCGCACCGTGGGTGTGGTGCGCCATTAGTAGTTAAACTAGTAATGGCGCACCACACCCACGGTGCGCCATTACTAGTTTTGAAAACATAAATAAAAAATTTTGAAAAAAAATTGAATTTTTTTTACTAGTGGCGCACCGTGGACGTGGTGCGCCATTACTAGTTTAACTAGTAATGGCGCACTATCCACTGATGCGCCATTACTAGTTTTGAAAAAAAATTGTTACTAATGGCGCACCGTGGATGTGGTGCGCCATTAGTATTTGGACACTAATGGCGCACCAACACATGGTGCGCCATTAGTATATACTAATGGCGCACCACATATCTGGTGCGCCATTAGTGGCCATATCGTCTATAGCCCTTTTCCTAGTAGTGTGATGTAGAGGGATAAACTCAAGCAATATGATATAAACCCCATCTTTTTATCCTCGATGGCAACAATACAATACGTGCCTTGCTGCCCCTGCTGTTACTGGGAAAGGACACCACAAGATTGAACCCGAAGCTAAGCACTTCTCCCATTGCAAGAAAGATCAATCTAGTAGGCCAAACCAAACTGATAATTCAGAGAGACTTGCAAAGATATTAAATCATGCATACAAGAATTCAGAAAAGAATCAAATATTGTTCATAGATAATCTTGATCATAAACTCACAATTCATCGGATCTCGACAAACACACCGCAAAAAGAATTACATCGAATCGATCTCCAAGAGACTCGAGGAGAACTTTGTATTGAGATCCAAAGAGAGAGAAGAAGCCATCTAGCTAATAACTATGGACCGAAGGTCTATGGTAAACTACTCACACATCATCGGAGAGGCTATGGTGTTGATGTAGAAGTCCTTTGTGGTCGATTTCAGCTCCAGCGGAGCGCCGGAAAAGGCCCCAATATGGGATCTCTCGGGTACAGAAGGTTGCGGTGGTCGATATAGGGTTTCGTGGTGCTCCTGGATGTTTTCAGGGTATATGGGTATATATAGGAGGAATAAGTAGGTCGGTGGAGCTGCGAGGGGCCCACGAGGGTGGGGGGCGCGCCCTCCAGCCTCGTGGCCTCCTTGCTTCTTTCCTGAGGTCCACTGCAAGTCTCCTAGATCACGTTTGTTCCAAAAATAACTCTCCCGAAGGTTTCATTCCATTTGGATTCCGTTTGATATTCCTTTTCTACGAACACTAAAATAGGCAAAAAAACAGCAATTTGCACTGGGCCTTTGGTTAGTAGGTTAGTCCCAAAATAATATAAAAAGGTATATTAAAGCCCATTAAACATCCAAAACAGATAATATAATAGCATGGAACAATCAAAAATTATAGATATGTTGGAGACGTATCAAGCATCCCCAAGCTTAATTCCTGCTCATTCTCGAGTTGGTAAATGATAAAATCAGAATTTTTGATGTGGAATGCTACCTATATAATTCTCAATGTAATTTTCGTTATTGTGGTATGAACGTTCAGATCTGAAAGATTCAAGACAAAAGTTTAATATTGACATAAAAATAATAATACTTCAAGCATACTAACAAACTAATCATGTCTTCTCAAAATAACATGGCCAAAGAAAGTTATCCCTACAAAATCATATAGTCTGGCTATGCTCTATATTCATCACAGAAAGTATTTAATCATGCACAACCCCGATGACAAGCCAAGCAATTGTTTCATACTTTTGATGTTCTCAAACTTTTTCAATCTTCACGCAATATATGAGCATGAGCCATGGACATAGCACTATATGTGGAATAGAGTGGTGGTTGTGGAGAAGACAAAAAGGAGAAGATAGTCCCACATCAACTAGGCGTATCAACGGGCTATGGAGATGCCCATCAATAGATATCAATGTGAGTGAGTAGGGATTGCCATGCAACGGATGCACTAGAGCTATAAGTGTATGAAAGCTCAACAAAAGAAACTAAGTGGGTGTGCATCCAACTCGCTTGCTCACGAAGGCCTAGGGCATTTTGAGGAAGCCCATCATTGGAATATACAAGCCAAGTTCTATAATGTCAAACTCCCACTAGTATATGAAAGTGACAACATAGGAGACTCTCTATCATGAAGATCATGGTGCTACTTTGAAGCACAAGTGTGGTAAAAGGATAGTAACATTGTCCCTTCTCTCTTTTCTCTCATTTTTTCATCCGGAGTCTCATCCCGACTTGTGGGTGAATCATAGTCTCCATCATCCTTTCCTCACTTGGGAGAATGCTCTAATAATGATGATCATCACACTTTTATTTACTTACAACTCAAAAATTACAACTAGATAGTAAAACAACATATGACTCTATGTGAATACCTCCGACGGTGTATCGGGACATGCAATGAATCAAGACTGACATGTATGAAAGAATTATAAAGGTGGCTTTGCCACAAATACGATGTCAACTACATGATCATGCAAAGAAATATGACAATGATGAAACGTGTCATAACAAACGGAATAGTGGTAAGTTGCATGGAAATGTATCTCGGAATGGCTATGGAAATGCCATAATAGGTAGGTATGGTGGCTGTTTTGAGGAAAGTATATTGTGGGTGTATGATACCGGCAAAAGGTGTGCGGTATTAGAGAGGATAGCAATGGTGGAAGGGTGAGAGTGCGTATATTCCATGGACTCAACATTAGTCATAAAGAACTCACATACTTATTGCAAAAATCTATTAGTTATCCAAACGAAGTACTACGCGCATGCTCCTAGAGGGATAGATTGGTAGGAAAATACCATCGCTCGTCCCCGACCGCCACTCATAAGGAAGACAATCCATAAATAAACCATGCTCCGACTTCATCACATAACAGTTCACCATACGTGCATGCTACAGGAATCACAAACTTTAACACAAGTATCTCTCAAATTTACAACTACTCAACTATCATGACTCTAATATCACCATCTTCATATCTCAAAACAATCATCAAGTATCAAACTTCTCATAGTATTCAATGCACTTTTTACGATAGTTTTTATTATACCCATCTTGGACGCCTATCATATTAGGACTAATTTTATAACCAAAGAAAATTACCATGCCGTTCTAAAAGACTCTCAAAATAATATAAGTGAAGCATGAGAGACCAATAATTTCTATAAAATAAAACCACCACCGTGATCTAAAGGGATATAAGTGAAGCACTAGAGCAAAATTATCTAGCTCAAAAGATATAAGTTAAGCACATAGAGTATTGTAATAAATTCCGATTCATGTGTGTCTCTCCAAAGGGCATGTACAGAAAGGATTATTGTGGTAAACTAAAAAGCAAAGACTCAAATCATACAAGACGCTCCAAGAAAAACACATATCATGTGGTGAATAAAAATATAGCATCAAGTAAAGTTATCGATAGACGAAGATGAAAGAGGGGATGCCTTCCGGGCCATCCCCAAGATTAGGCTTTTGGTTGTCCTTGAATTTTACCTTGGGGTTCCTTGGGCATCCCCAAGCTTAGGCTCTTGCCACTCCTTATTCCAAAATCCATCAAATGCTTACCCAAAACTTGAAAACTTCACAACACAAAACTCAACAGAAAATCTCATGAGCTCCGTTAGTATAAGAAAACAAACCACCACTTCAAGGTACTGTAATGAACTCATTCTTTATTTATATTGGTGTTAAACCTACTGTATTCCAACTTCTCTATGGTTCATACCCCCCGATACTAGCCATAGTTTCATCAAAATAAGCAAACAACACACGAAAAACAGAATCTGTCAAAAACTGAGCAGTCTGTAGTAATATGTAGGTTTCGAATACTTATGTAACCCCAAAAATTCTGAAATACGTTGGTAGACGTGAGAAATTTGTCTATTAATCATCTTCAAAAAGAATCAACCTAATCGCACTCTCCAGTAAAAAATGGCAGCAAATCTCATGAGCGCTAAAGTTTCTGTTTTTTACAGCAAGATCGCATAAACTTCCCCCAAGTCTCCCCAAAGGTTCTACTTGGCACAAACACTAATTAAAAACATAAAACCATATCTAAACATAAGCTAGATGAATTATTTATTACTAAACAGTAACAAAAAACAAGAAACAAAAATACAATTGGGTTGCCTCCCAACAAGCGCTATCGTTTAACGCCCCTAGCTAGGCATAAAAACAAGAATAGATCTAGGTATTGTCATCTTTGGGAGGCAATTCTTCAATTGAACATTTATAACCCCTAGGAGTTTCCTTATTTTTATTAATGATCAAACTCCTAGGAAAGAAATCAAGTAATTCATTTGTAGCAAAAGGTTCCTTAATGATAGCGAAAAAGTTGGGGTTAACACTTATTGCTTTGAGGTCCGCATTTTCATTACTAGAAGATTCACCTTTTTTATTTTTAGGCACATACATAAACTTGGAAACTCTAGTAGTAGGAGGATTTGGAGTAATTTTCACGAAAGAAAAGGCAGACCCTAAGTTGGTAATAATATCCTCAAGTTTATCAATTCTTGTGGAATTGTGATCTATCTTTTCGTTGACTATGGGTTCTTTTTCTTTAAAAAATTCAGAGTAACTCCTACCTTAGACCCATATTGGGAAATATGGTTGTGGATATTTTTAACCAAATTCTCAATCACTCTACAGTGGCAACTTTATTTTCAATGCTTTCAAGCCTTTGCATCACATGTTCCAATGTTAAAATAGTTCCATTAACCAAGAGAGGTGGTGGCCCAAACAAATCTAACATAGCATTATAAGAATCAAAAGTATGGCTACCCAAGAAATTCCCTCCGGTAATGGTATCAAGAATATATCTATTCCAAGGGGTGATGCCTACATAAAAATTGAAAAGAAGAACAGAAGTGGATTGCTTCCTAGTGGATCTATTCTAAGCATTGCAAATTCTATACCAAGCATCTTTTAAATTTTCTCCCTCCCTTTGTTTAAAATTAAGAACTTCATGATCGGGAGTACTAGTTTAACTAGTAATGGCGCACTATCCACTGATGCGCCATTACTAGTTTTGAAAAAATTTTGTTACTAATGGTGCACCGTGGATGTGGTGCGCCATTAGTATTTGGACACTAATGGCGCACCAACACATGGTGCGCCATTAGTATATACTAATGGCGCACCACATATCTGGTGCGCCATTAGTGTCCATATCGGCTATAGCCCTTTTCCTAGTAGTGTGATGTAGAGGGATAAACTCAAGCAATATGATATAAACCCCATCTTTTTATCCTTGATGGCAAAAATACAATACGTGCCTTGCTGCCCCTGCTGTCACTGGGAAATGACACCGCAAGATTGAACCCAAAGCTAAGCACTTCTCCCATTGCAAGAAAGATCAATCTAGTAGGCCAAACCAAACTGATAATTCGGAGAGACTTGCAAAGATATTAAATCATGCATACAAGAATTCAGAAAAGAATCAAATATTGTTCATAGATAATCTTGATCATAAACCCACAATTCATCGGATCTCGACAAACACACCGCAAAAAGAATTACGTCGAATAGATCTCCAAGAGAATCGAGGAGAACTTTGTATTGAGATCCAAAGAGAGAGAAGAAGCCATCTAGCTAATACCTATGGACCCGAAGGTCTGTGGTAAACTACTCACACATTATCGGACAGGCTATGGTGTTGATGTAGAAGCCCTCCGTGATTGATTCCCCCTCCGACGAAGTGCCAAAAAGGCCCCAAGATGGGATCTCATGGGTACAGAAGGTTGCGGCGGTGGGAATAGGGTCTCGTGGTGCTCCTAGATGTTTTCAGGGTATATGGGTATATATAGGAGGAAGAAGTAGGTCGGTGGAGCTGAGAGGGGCCCACGAGGGTTGGGGCGCGCCTACCCCCCTGGGCGCGTCCTCCTGCCTCGTGGCCTCCTCACTTCTTTCTTGACATCCACTCCAAGTCTCCTGGATCACGTTTCTTCCAAAAATAACTCTCCCGATGGTTTCATTCCATTTGGATTCCGTTTGATATTCCTTTTCTGTGAAACACTGAAATAGGTAAAAACAGCAATTTGCACTGGGCCTTTGGTTAGTAGGTTAGTCCCAAAAGTAATATAAAAAGGTATATTAAAGCCCATTAAACATCAAAAACGGATAATATAATAGCATGGAATAATAAAAAGTTATAGATACGTTGGAGACGTACCAATAACCCACAAGTATAGGGGATAAATTGTATCTCTTTTCGATAACTAAGAGTGTCGAACTCAATGAGGAGCAAAAGGAAATGACAAGTGGTTTTTAGTAAGTTAATGTCTGCAAGTGCTGAAACTGTAAGTAGCATAGTAGTTTGATAGCAAAGTAATTTGTAGCGAGCAAGTAATGATAGTAGTAACAAAAGTGCAGCAAGGTAGCCCAATCCTTTTGAGGTAAAGGACATGCTAAAATGGTCTCTTATGATAAGCAAAGCGTTCTTGAGGGTATATAGGATTCTCATCTAGTCACTTTCATCATGATGGCTTCATTCGTGTTCGGTACTTGATAATTTGATATGTGGGTGGGCCAGTGCTTAGGTTCTGTTCTTACTTGAACAAACCTCCTACTTATGATTAACCCTCCTGCAAGCATCCACAACTACGATAAAATTATTAATAATAAATTTTAACCATAGCATTGAACTTTTGGAACCAATCGGCCCCTTACGGAGTAGCGCATAAACTGGGATTTAATCTTCTGTCACTCTTGCAACCCATCATCTAATTGCTACTCGACAATGAATTCCCTTAGGCACAAATATGGTGAAGTGTCATGTAGTCGACGTTCACATGATACCACTAAGGGAATCATAACATACATACTATCAAAATATCGAACACATATCAAGTTCAGATGATTACTTGCAACATGATATCTCCCGTGACCTCACGAACAAAAGTAACTACTCACAAAGGATAAACATGCTCATGATCAGAGGGGTGTTAAATAGAAAATCGGATCTGAACATATAATATTCCACCAAATAAACCATATAGTAATCAACTATAAGATGTAATCAACACTACTAATCACCCACAAGCACCAATCTATAGTTTTAATAACAAGATTGAACACAAGGCATGAACTAGGGTATGAGATGAGATGGTGTTGTTGAAGATGTTGATGGAGATTTCCCTCCCCGAGATGGGAGAGTTGTTGGTGATGATGATGACGATGATTTCCCCTCCAGGAGGGAAGTCCCCCAGGTGGAATCGCTCTGCTGGAGGGCAAAAGTGCTCCTGCCCAAGTTCCACCTCAAGACAGTGGCGCTCCATCCCGAAAGTCCTCTCCTTATTTTTTCTAGGTCAAAATGACATATATACCAGAAGATGGGCACCAGAGGTGGCCCTGGGTGAGCACAACCCAGCAGGGCACGCCTGGGCTCCCTGGCGCTCCCAGGTGGGTTGTGCCCACCTGGTGGGCCCCCTCTAGTAGTTAATCGCTCCAATATTCCTCAAATAATCCATAAAAAATCTTCGTGAAGTTTCAACTTGTTTGGAGTTGTGCAGAATATGTGGCCTGACGTAGCTTTTCCAGGTCCAGATTTCCAGCTGCCGGAATTCTCCCTCTTTGTGTATACCTTGCATATTATTAGAGAAAAGGCATTAGAATTACTCCAAAAAGCATTATTATGGATAAAAACATTATAAATAAAAGTAAAAAAACATGATGCAAAATGGACGTATCAACTCCCCCAAGCTTAGAACTCACTTGTCCTTAAGCAAAAATCGAAATAAAAAAACATGTCCACATGCTTTGAGAGAGAGGCGTCGATAAAAGCAAAATACAGACATAGAAGCATCATGTAGATTATTATAACAGAAACAAAATTAAACGTAAGACTTTTTCATAGAAATTTTATCATATACTTCTCGTGAATAAGTAACAATTCATCACACAATTGAAGTATAAAGCAAAAACTCTATTAGAAACCAACAAACTATGTTCTCAGTCAACTTTGCAACTACAATTCATCATCTTTTCAGGAAGACTCACGTATCGGAGCCTTTAGGCAAGTCCACATACTCAACAATCATATAGTCTTCTTTAGTTGCTAACACTCACCGCGTACACATGAGCAAAACATTTCAACCGGACACATAGAAAGATAGGGGCTTATAGTTTCGCCTCCCAACATATTCACCTTAAAGGTGATGTCAACAATAATGACTCATGCTATCTATATTCAACTGGACATATGTGCCTAGATCTTTCCTCACCAGGATGCTTGCCAAAGGAGAAAAATAAAAAGTAATAGAAGGAAAATTTTGACTCTTTTCATAAAAGTAAAATACATAAAAGTAAAAGATAGGCCCTTCGCAGAGGGAAGCAAAGGTTGCCATGTGCTTATTTGTTTGTATGCTCAACCCCGTAATGCAAAAGAACATCACATTGCATTGCCCCTTGTGATAGCGACCTTTATTATGCAGGCTGTCGCTTTTATTTTTCACCATCACAAGTTCATGCAACGCTCAATTTTCTCTTACACTAATTGATCCCACACTTTTAGAAGCAATTTTTATTGCCTTGTTGCACCGATGACAACTTACTTGAGGGATCTTGCTCAATCCCTAGGTAGGTATGGTGGACACCTGGAAGTAAGATTTGGGTTTAAGGGTTTTTGGATGCACAAGTAGTATCTCTACTTAGTGCGAAATTTTTGGCTAGCGAAGATAGCGGGCAAGCACCACATGTTGAAGGATTTATGACAATATGACTTCTTTGTGAATATAAACAAACATAAACCATTAAGTTGTCTTCTTTGTACAACGTCAACAATTTTAGCATATAATATTTTGATGAGGGCTCACAATCACAAAATATTTCTATGATAGTATATTTATATGTGAATCTTCTCTTCCCTTATTAATTCTTTCATGAGTTGCATCATTGACTAATGCTATGTTTGTCAATCTCTAATAAAATTTTCTACGTATACTTTTCCTTATGTGGTGTCATCACCTACCATAAGATTAGTGTATGATCTTTTCTTCATTTGTTTCCTTTCTCTTTTTTATTCTTATTTATTTTATTTAATTCGCAACATGAAAGTAAAGAAAGCAAAAACTCAAACTAAACTTTATTATATAACTTGCACACGATTATAAGGATAGATCACTAAGCAAACTCTTGAAAAGAAATGATCAAACTAAACTTTTATTCATCTAAAGGAAAAGATCGAACTAAAATAAGTAAAGGCAAAAAGATAGTGGGATGATACGATACCGGGGCACCTCCCCCAAGCTTGGCAGAAGCCAAGGGGAGTGCCCATACCCGATACTCAGTTCTCTTTTGGTGGTGAAGATGATGATGGTGGTGATGAAGCGATCCTATCCTTAAGGATCAAGAGATTCTCCAATCGACGGATGACTCTCTAGATGTGGATGATATGCTCTTGATGCAGAATATTTTCTTGAGTGAGATACTTATTTTGTATGTGAACTATTTCAATGATGCGAGAGGCTTCAATCTCAGCAGGAGTAAGGTGATCAAGGTAGGGTTTAAGGATATCTTCCTCTTCCTCCTCGGCTGGCAGTGCTTGAAAACCAGAGGCTGATCTACGGTAACCTCCTTGCTCTCATCTCCTCTGATGGCTTCCATGGGCTCTTCTCTCTTTAGCTCGACCTTCATCAATCAAGAATCCCCTTCCACGTTGTTGGAGAAAGAAGAAGACATGATGCATGACTCAACAGATCTGATAGAAAACATCAAGAAAAGAGAACAGCAGATTTCTCTGCGATACCATGGTTAAAAGGTTCGATAAGTATATATAGATTTTTTATCTTGGGGGACAAGTAAAGTGTAGAAAAACGGAGTCCGGAAGGTGTCCCAGGTGGGCACAACCCACCTGGGCGGGCGCTTGGCGTGCCCTAGTGTCTTGTGCACACCAGGGTATGTAAGGGAGTCCTACTAAGGGGTCCTCAGGTGTCCGACCTATTAGACATGGGCTGGAGTGATGGGCTATGAAGATACGAAGACGGAAGACTTTACCCGTGTCCGGATGGGACTCTCCTTGGCGTGGAAGGCAAGCTCGGCGTCCAAATATGAAGATTCCTTTCTCTGTAACCGACCTTATGTAACCCTAGATCCCTCAGGCATCTATATAAACCGGAGGGATAGGTCTGTAGACATATATCATCATAATCATAGTCAGACATGCTAGACTTCTAGGGTTTAGCCATTACGATCTTGTGGTAGATCAACTCTTGTAATACTCATATTCATCAAGATCAATCAAGCTGGAAGTAGGGTATTACCTCCATAGAGAGGGCCCGAACCCGGGTAAACATTGTGTCCCCTATATCCTATTACCATCGACCTTAGACGCACAGTTTGGTACCCGTAGGCGTCCTGGGAACGGGGGTCCCCAGACTTGCCTGCCTGCGGCCCACGGCGTGGCTGGGCTGGCAGTTCTGTATGGCCCATCTTCATTGACAAGGCATTCAAGACCCTCGCGAGGGGCCAAGCCTCGTGAGGCGGACAACGTAAGATCCCCTCAGGAGCGGCCTCGCCAGGAAGGCTCACGAGGGGCGGAGAGATCAAGGCAAGGCAAACGTCATGAGGTCCGCATGACGTGAGCCATGACGATCGAGACCAGGCAGGCGCCAGCACGCGCAGTGTCCTTGTTTCCCCTCTGGTGCCAAGGGGGCAAGTGCAGGCATGGAGTACCGAGGCATCAAGCAAAGGTTTCCATATTGGTGCAACGAGACCAAGACCAGAAGGACGGAAGGACAGAGGTCACCATGGAGCCCAAGACGGCATCATCACCGGAGCCCTTGGCAGACGAAGACCACCTTTTGTCAGGATAACGTGTACTAGCTGTCTCCTTTTGAATTGGCTGTTGTTGACTCCCTTCCCGCTCAATATTTGGGGAGAGGACCAGGGCCTATATAAGTAGAACTAGCCACCACAGAGAGGAGGGATGAGAGAGGATCGACCTAATCACAAGTCGGAAGGAGATCCAAGATCATCTCACCCACGCAAGTTCACCAAGCACAAGAACACCTCAACCTCAGGAGGCTGTTCTTCCCCTTGTAACTGTTCTTCGTCAGCCCAAGAGGCAATCCACCACCACACTGGAGTAGGGTACTACACCACAACGATGGCCCGAACCAGTATGAATCTTGTGTCTTTCTGCGTTGTGAGTTAGTTGAGTTCATCTGCGAGATCTTAGAGAGCTAGGGCGTGGATCGATAGGGAGAAAACTTCGCGCGCACCCTAGTGTACGAACCTCAAGGGTTTGCCGGAACCCGTGATCCAACATTTGGCGCGCCAGGTAGGGATGCGCTGAAGCTTCTCTTTTGTCGATCCGTGCTCCGTCGACGCCGCGCTCCGCCCACATGGCAGGCACCCTGCCACCGACTCCGACGGCCAACGTTGACGATGGAGCCAGGGGTCTCCGAGCCAGCCCTGGCCCCCGCCCTACGGCGGGTGCAGTGGCCACCCAAATTCAAGCCGGAGATGCCGCCGCGCTACGACGGCGCGGCGGACCCGTCAGCTTTCCTGCTGGCGTACGAGGAGGTCGTCCTCGAAGCCGGGGGAGACGACAAGGTCATGGCCAACTGGCTTCCCATGGCCCTCGCCAGCGAGTTGCATGCCTGGCGGCTCGACCTTCCCGGATCCACGGTGGCGTCTTGGGAGGAGCTCCGCAACCTCTTCACTGCATGCTACGCTGCACCGATGCACCATGCGGTCGCGGCCCTGCTAGGCTCGCAGGCGCCGCCTTCAGAGCGCCACATCAAGCCGTTCCTCCGCCAAATTGGCGCTGCTTCCACGCGCTTAGGGGCTCCGCCGGGCTAGGCCGCACCTGAGGCCGACCTTACCTTCAGCTCAGAAGACCACCCCGTCACCACCACCGGCTCGGGCATGCTTCTGATGCTCTACACGCCCACCATCTGCAACGTGGCCATCACCAAGACCCTCATCGATGGCGGCCCAGGCGTCAACTTGCTCTCCATGGAGGCCTTCAGCCTGCTTCACATGCCGCTCGAACGACTTAGCGTCAGCAAGCCTTTCTCAGGAGTTGGTGGTGGCGCTGCCCGCTCCCTAGGGCAGATCTGCCTTCCCGTCACCTTTGGCACATGCGGCAACTACCGCATCGAGCTGGTCGACTTCGACATCGCCTGTATCGGCCTCCCGTACAACGCCATCCTCGGGTACCCAGCCCTGGCCCAGTTCATGGCGGCGACTCATCCAATCTACAATCTCATGAAAATGCCAGGAAGCAAGGGTGTCCTCACCGTCAACGGAGACACCAAGGAGACCGTGACGGCGCTCAAGCCTACCTTCAGGACCACTGCGGCGGTGCAGCCCGTCGGCGCCGGTGCCCCCAAGGTCAAGGAGGCTGCGCCAACCAAGAAGAAGTGGTTGTTCACCCAAGACAAGGCAGAAACCAAGCAGGTCCCGGTCGACGAGGACGGCTGATACGTCTCCAACGTATCTATAATTTTTGATTGTTCCATGCAATATTATATCCTGTTTTGGACATTATTGGGCTTTATTATACACTTTTATATTATTTTTGGGACTAACCTATTAACCGGAGGCCCAGCCCAGAATTGCTGCTTTTTTGCCTATTTCAGAGTTTTGCAGAAAAAGAATATCAAACAGAGTCCAAACGGAATGAAACCTTCAGGAACGTGATTTTCGGAATGAACATGATCCAGAGGACTTGGATCCTACGTCAAGAAAGCAACCAGGAGGGCACGAGGTAGGGGGCGCGCCTCCCCCCTCCAAGGCATGCCCTCCACCCTCGTGGGGCCCACGTTGCTCCACCGACATACTTCTTCCTCTTATATATACCTACGTACCCCCAAACTACGAGATACAGAGCCAAAACCCTAATTTCACCGCCGTAACTTTATGTACCCGTGATATCCCATCTTGGGGCCTTTCCCGGAGCTCCGCCAGAGGGGCATCGATCACGGAGGGCTTCTACACCAACACCATAACCTCTCCGATGAAGTGTGCGTAGTTTACTTCGGACCTTCGGGTCCATAGTTATTAGCTAGATGGCTTCTTCTCTCTTTTTGGATCGCAATACAAAGTTCTCCCCCTCTCTTGTGGAGATCTATTCGGTGTAATCTTCTTTTGCGGTGTGTTTGTTGAGACCGATGAATTGTGGGATTATGATCAAGTTTATCTATGAACAACATTTGAATCTTCTCTGAATTATTTTATGTATGATTGGTTATCTTTGCATGTCTCTTCGAATTATCAGTTTGGTTTGGCCTACTAGATTGATCTTTCTTGCAATGGGAGAAGTGCTTAGCTTTGGGTTCAATCTTGCGGTGTCCTTTCCCAGTGACAGTAGGGGCAGCAAGGCACGTATTGTATTGTTGCCATTGAGGATAACAAGATGGGGTTTATATCATATTGCATGAGTTTATCCCTCCACATCATGTCATCTTGCTTAAAGTGTTACTCTGTTCTTTTGAACTTAATATTCTATATGCATGCTGGTTAGCGGTCGATGTGTGGAGTAATAGTAGTAGATGCAGGCAGGAGTCGGTCTACTTGTCTCGGACGCGATGCCTATATACATGATCATACCTAGATATTCTCATAACTATGCTCAATTCTGTCAATTGCTCAACAGTAATTTGTTTACCCACTGTAATACTTATGCTCTCGAGAGAAGCCAGTAGTGAAACCTATGGCCCCCGGGTCTATTTTCCATCATATTAATCTTCCGTCAACAAGCTATTTCCTTTTCCGTTTATTTTGCTTTCTTTACTTTGCATCCTTATCATAAAAATACCAAAAATATTATCTTATCATATCTATCAGATCTCACTTTCATAAGTGACCATGAAGGGATTGACAACCCTTTTATTGCGTTGGTTGCGAGGATTTTATTTGTTTGTGTATGTGCGAGGGGCTCGTGCGCGGCCTCCTACTGGATTGATACCTTGGTTCTCAAAAACGAAGGGAAATACTTACGCTACTTTGCTGCATCACCCTTTCCTCTTCAAGGGAAAACCAACGCAGTGCTCAAGAGGTAGCAAGAAGGATTTCTGGCACCGTTGTCGGGGAGTCTACGCAAAAGTCAACATACCAAGTACCCATCACAAACCCTTATCTCCCGCATTACATTATTTGCCATTTGCCTCTCGTCTTCCTCTCCCCTATTTCACCCTTGCCGTTATATTTGCCCTCTCTCTCTGTCCTCCTTCTCTTCCTCTATTTGCCTCTTTTTGCCCATCTCTTGTTTGCTTGTGTGTTGGATTGCTTGCTTGTCACGATGGCTCAAGATAATACCAAATTGTGTGACTTTACTAATACCAACAACGATGATTTTATTAGCACTCCAATTGCTCCTCTTACCGATGTTGAATCTTGTGAAATTAATGCTGCTTTGCTGAATCTTGTCATGAAAGATCCGTTTCGGCCTTCCTAGTGAAGATGCCGCTACCCATCTAAACAACTTTGTTGATTTGTGTGATATGCAAAAGAAGAAAGATGTGGACAATGATATTGTTAAATTGAAGCTATTTCCTTTTTCTCTTAGAGATCGTGCTGAAGCTTGGTTTTCGTCATTGCCTAAAAATAGTATTGATTCGTGGAATAAGTGCGAAGATGCTTTTATCTCTAAGTATTTTCCTCCCACTAAGATCATCTCTCTTAGAAACGATATAATGAATTTTAAGCAACTTGATCATGAACATGTTGCACAAGTTTGGGAGAGGTGAAATTAATGATACGGAATTTTCCCTACACATGGTTTGAATTTATGGATGATTATACAAAAAATTTATGCCGGATTGAATTTTTCTTCTAGAAATCTTTTAGATTCGGCTGCGGGAGGCACTTTTATGGAAATAACTTTAGGAGAAGCTACTAAACTCCTAGATAATATTATGGTTAATTATTCTCAATGGCACACTGAAAGATCTACTAATAAGAAAGTGCATGCGATAGAAGAAATTAATGTTTTGAGTGGAAAGATGGATGAACTTATGAAATTATTTGCTAATAAAAGTGTTTCTTATGATCCTAATGATATGACCTTGTCTACTTTAATTGAGAATAATAATGAATCTCTGGATGTGAATTTTGTTGGTAGGAACAATTTTGGTAACAACGCGTATAGAGGAAACTTTAATCCTAGGTCGTATCCTAGTAATTCCTCTAAGAATTATGATAATTCCTACAACAATTCTTTTGGAAATTTTAATAAGATACCCTCTGATTTGAATCTAATATTAAAGAATTTATTACTTTGCAAAAAGAATTTCAATGCTTTGATTGAAGAAAAATTGCTTAAGATTGATGAGTTGGCTAGGAATGTTGATAGAATTTCTCTTGATATTGATTCTTTGAAACTTAGATCTATTTCACATAAGCATGATATCAATGAGTCTCTCAAAGCCATGATAATTTCCATTGATGCATGCAAAGAAAGAACCGCTAGGATGCGTACTAAGAAAGATTGCTTTATAAAAGCGTGTTCTTCTAGTTTCCATAATAAAGATGAAGATCTAAAAGTTACTGATGTGTCCCCTATTAAATCCTTGTTTTGCAATATGAATCTTGATAATGATGGGACTGAATATGATCCACCTTTACCTAGAAGACGTTCCAAAAATTCAGAGTCTTTAGATCTTGATGCTAAAATTGTTAAAAGTGGGATTGAAGAAGTCAAAACTTTAAATATCAATGAACCCACTATTTTGGATCTCAAGGAATTTAATTATGATAATTGCTCTTTAATAGATTGTATTTCCTTGTTGCAACCCATGCTAAATTCTCCTCATGCTTATAGTCAAAACAAAGCCTTTACCAAACATATCGTTGATGCTTTGATGCAATCTTATGAAGAAAAACTTGAGTTGGAAGTTTCTATCCCTAGAAAACTTTATGATGAGTGGGAACCTACTATTAAAATTAAAATTAAAGATCATGAATGCTATGCTTTGTGTGATTTCGGTGCTAGTGTTTCCACGATTCCAAAGACTTTGTGTGATTTTTTAGGTTTCTGTGATTTTGATTATTGCTCTTTAAACTTGCACCTTGCGGATTCAACTATTAAGAAACCTATGGGAAGAATTACTAATGTTCTTATTGCTGCAAATATGAATTATGTGCCCGTAGATTTTATTGTTCTTGACATAGATTGCAATCCTTCGTGTCCTATTATTCTTGGTAGACCTTTCCTTAGAACGATTGGTGCAATTATTGATATGAAGGTGTTGACACCAGATTTTGACATGGCCAAGAACTTAATTAAGATGGCCTCAAATGGAGAAGTGCTCAAAGTGAGAAAATTCCGTATCGTCAAAAGGAGAAATTTTCATATTTGGGCCATAGCCATCCGGTCTCATCTCTAAGGCCGAAGTTGTGTTTGAAGTACTCAGATTTTATATTCAGAACACTATTCGGCTGATTACACCCCCAAGATGGACTCATACGAGAAATGTTTCTACATGGATTGTCTTCGTCTCATCGAGACAATCGATTTTGATATAAAAACATCAAAATTGGAGTTCGTATGCAAAAGTTAGAGCCAAAACAGTGTGCTGCAGAAGTTTGCCCAGGAAGTTCCGGGCAAAACTTCCAGGGAGGTTCCGGGCTAAACCGAAAGTTTGCACGCGGTGTGCCCCGAAGACTGGAATTTTAACATTGTTTGCTGATTTGCAGGGCCGATTTCGACATCAAGATGACCTCGGATGAAAAAGTGATCAACTGAAGAGTTTTTCTCCATTGCAAGATCTACAACTTTGCTTTCGGGACCATCGTCATCTGAAGTAGTATGCAGCATGAAGATTCAGTGCAAGAGGGCTACTTGATATAATTTCAGCCCAAAAGTTCCAGGCCAGACCGGAAGTTCCGGCCCTCGTAGTCCGAGTTAGGGTAACTTTTGATGATTTGGACGTGATTTGAGTCCTTTTCTTGTATGGGAAGTCCAGCCACCTCATATATATGTAAGGGGTGACGGTCGAGTGAACAACATACAATCGACAAATCAATATATCATCTTTTACCTTTACTTTTATCTTCTCCTTTGTTCTTCTTCTTCCTCATTCTTCGTTCGTTCTTCTTCATTGTAGGGCGGCAAACCTCGAGGCCCTAGGGGTGACAGGTCGACCTAGGGCAGCCCATAGCCGCTGTGCGTCCTGACGGGGTCCCTCCTGGGCGTGTGGGGTTTCGGGTCCTCAAAAGCACCCACCGGATTGCTTGCGTACCGCGCTTCCGGACGGGTCTCCTTCGACGTGAGCTGCAGTGCATCACCCCCGGCGTCGAGGGTACACGTTGACGTGTTCGTGTGCGAACACACTTCTTGGCCACATCGAAGGAGACCCGTCCAGAAGCGCGGCACGCAAGCAATCCGGTGGGTGCTTTTGAGGACCCGAAACCCCACACACCCGGGAGGGACCCCGTCAGGATGCGCGATGGCTATGGGCTGCCCTAGGTCGACCTGTCGCCCCTAGGGCCTCGAGGTTTGCCACCCTGCAATGAAGAAGAACGAACGAAGAACGAGGAAGAAGAAGAACAAGGGAGAAGATAAAAGTAAAAGTAAAAGATGATAGATTGATTTGTCGATTGTATGTTGTTCAATCGGCCGTCACCCCTTACATATATATGAGGCGGTTGGACTTCCCGTACAAGAAAAGGACTCAAATCACGTCCAAATCATCAAAAGTTACCCTAACTTGGACTACGAGGGCCGGAACTTCCGGTCTGGCCCAGAACTTCCGGGCTGAAATTATATCAAGTAGCCCTCTTGCACTGAATCTGCAGGCCGCATACTACTTCGGATGACGATGGTCCCAAAAGCAAAGTTGTAGATCCTGCAATGGAGAAAAACTCTTCAGTTGATCACTTTTTCATCCGAGCTCATCTTGATGTCAAAATCAGCCCTGCAAATCAGCAAACAATGTTAAAATTCCAGTCTTCGGGGCGCACCGCGTGCAAACTTTCGGTGTAGCCCAGAACCTCCCCGGAAGTTTTGCCTGGAACTTCCGTGGCAAACTTATGCAGCACACTGTTTAGTCTCTAACTTTTGCATACGAACTCTGATTTTGACGTTTTTTATGTCGAAATCGATCGTCTCGACGAGACGAAGACAATACTTGTAGAAACATTTCTCATATTAGTCAATATTGGGGGTGTAATCAGCTGAATAGTGTTCTGAATATAAAATCTGAGTACTTCAAACACAATTTCGGCCTTAGAGATGAGACCGGATGGCTATGGCCCAAATATGCTTTCTCCTTTTGACGATACGGAATGTTCTCACTTTGAGCACTTCTCCATTTGAGGCCATTTTAATTAAGTTCTTGGCCGTGTCAAAATCTGGTGTCAACACATGCCCCCATGTTTTTCGGCAAACTTGTGTGCCAAAAAATCACTTGCACGGCAATTTTTCTAAGGACGATGTCAACACTCCATCGACCATTTTGCATGTTCTTAGGACGATAAGTATATATCGGCCATTGCTTGTTTGAACCTCTTGAGGCAAACTTGGGTGAAAACTTCTCAGCTTCTATAACAATCCGGTGATAAGGTTCCATAGAACAAAACCATCCTCCGAACCATATTGTTCTCCCTTTCGCTAGGATTTTGCAGATAATCAAGAATGAACTTCCTCCAATCCTTACTTCACCTGTATAAAAGTTTCATTAGTGGCCGAAGAGGTGGGCTTCGGTTCGGCCTTACCTATATTGACAAGACCTAGCATCGACTATTGATAGAAATGTAATACACCATGGTTAACATAGTAGCTGGATGCTTGCTGTGCCAACTCTTTCAAATTGTCATGTCTAGATATATGAACAATTTTAAAGCAAGCCATGGTAAATCTTGCATCTAGACATACCAAAAGATAAACTATAAGTGATTCGTCAAAACATTGATAACCATTGGATATTTGTTGCACTACTAATAACGAAACACCGGAAGCCTTAATATGTATAGCACCTATAGCAAGGCAAATCTCCAATCCGAATGACAACGCATATTCGGCTTTGATCATTGTGCAAAAATATTTTAAGCGGCATGAGGCTTCACAAAATAGCACTATAAGGAGACATATAAACAACACCAACACCTTG
Organism: Triticum dicoccoides; assembly: GCF_002162155.2. Lineage (NCBI taxonomy): Eukaryota > Viridiplantae > Streptophyta > Magnoliopsida > Poales > Poaceae > Triticum > Triticum dicoccoides. Next base: position 286,647,874 of record NC_041380.1, on the reverse strand, counting down.
GCCATTGCTACTAATTTAACCATCAATATATAATCTCCATGGTACTAGAGAGATCAAGCTAAAATCAATATTATGCATGATGTCAATATGATGCTCAATAATAAAATCAACCATGATTTGGCCTTACGTAAGTTCTAAAAACTAACAAGCCAAAGCACACCCAATCAAAACATAAGTTCACTTTGCAACTTTGGTGAATTGGTCTATGCATAATATCCTCAATGGCATCAATTTGACAAATTCCTTTGCAAGCACTTATCTCAATCTCTACTCAAACTAAGGACGGTGCTAGAGTACCATACCGGCCATTCTTATATATATTCTTAGGGCGATAGATAAGTATCGGCCATTACCATGAGGTCCATGTAGAATTCATTCACCAAATCATGTATAGCCGAAATAAACATATGAAATAGCAATCAAATATTTCGGCCCTTTGGATTAGCAAGAAAAAAGGTAGCTAATAAATTGTATAGGGATTTGGTAATACCCTCTCATGATGCAGAAAATTATGTTGCTTCCATGGATCAAAATAAATCCAGGGAGGGTAATTTATCATACCTGATGATGAATTCCATGGCAAAGGCATCAATGGTATGGTTGAAAAACATGGATGATGTGCTAACCGAAGATTTTGATGGGGTGATGCAAACCTTCAGCTTAATTGTTTCTGGTTTCCATCCTTCTCTTTCTTCACTTCTATAACACTTGTTGCAATAGAAGGTTGCACATCATTTTTATTTTGACTGCTTCTCTTGGGAACCCATGCCATGTTCTTCTTTTTCAGCTCTTGTGCACTAAGTTTTTGCAATTCCTTCTTTCGCCAATAGGATAAGCCGAGTGGGCACCCCGGCTGTGATTTTGTTTGAAGCAATGGCAATTCTTGTTTACCTTGTGCACTGTTAACTTCTTTTCTTCAGATTTGGCACTTAGACTCTTGATAATTGGTTGCTTCGTCTCATTGCCTTTTAGTAGCCAATGTCAACACGTTAATTGGCTCTTTTTCATTTGAGATCAAATCTAAAGTTGCACTCTTACGACCATCTCTTTTAACACGGTACACTTGTTTGACCACCCCTTTCTTCTTCTTTGAGCTCCGGGCCGATTCCTTATGATTGAAACGGCCTTTAACATATGATTGTTCAAATGTTGATCTTCTCGAAGATGCATAATATTGGTTAGATGGTCTAAAATAAGATGGAGAGTGTGCCCTTGTATCATACATGTCCCATGATGGATATGGATCTACATGAACAAAGGGATGCATCCACGGCATTGGCACTGGCGGCCCAAAATAAGGATATGAATGTGTTGCATTAAAATGCTCACTTTGCCAATACTGATCCTCATATTTGCGCCTTGGGGGTGATCTTGGTTTCTTTGCATGATTTGGTCGATAAGCATTCTTCTCTCCACTCTTCTTTTGATATTTATCCAATAGTTCAGCGAAGGTGATTTTTGATCTCTTACACTTGCGCTTATTTCGGCCTTTGTTTTCTTTTGGTTTGCTTTCATCAATCATTGGATTTCCTTGTTGCCCCCCAGTCCTTAGCGTCTTCATTGTAGCTTTGATGGAATTCTCACCCTCAAGTTCATGTTCATTGTGATCATCAACTACTTCTTTACTTGAAAGCTTGATCCCATCACCTGCAGTTTTTACCTTCTCTTTAGATGGATCGGCTTGAAGTAGCCGATGCAAAAACTTTTTGCCATCAAGTCCAATCGGAATAGACTGGTCATCCTTTGGTGTTTCAACAAATTTCAATCGTCCTTTTTCAATGGCCGATTTAACTATTTGACGAAACATGTGGCAGTCCTCAAAATTGTGCTTGGACGAATCATGCAACTTACAATACATTCGTCCTTGGATAGATGGCTTGACATGGTGATCAAGAATTCTAATGTAATTAACTTTCAACAACAAAGCAAAGATTTGATCACACATGTTTGAATTGAAGGTATACCTTTTGTTTTCTAGCCGATCTTGTTGTGAGAACGGCTTTGGAGTTAAGCAAACGAATGGTTCAGATTTGGCATCTTCCCATTCGGCTATGAATTCTCTTTCGCATACTTTTTCCGATGTCATTAAATAAGAAACTATACTAGCATCGGTTTTCCCAAAAGATCTTAACGTTGGCTTTAAATTTGTGAAATCAAAGTAGTTAGAACATACACATCTCAATTGAGACCATGCATAAGCCAAGCATGAAGCAAGAAAATCTACCCAATTAGATATGAACTTTAAATAAAGCAATGGGAAAAACTTTGGCTGCAGTAATAAGTCACTATCGGTCTCTTTGAATGGTACAATATATTGGCCGATATGCTTAGTAACAATTTTATTGCTAACAAGTAAATTGCCCTTCTTTATTGGTCTCTGAATATTTACTTACCAGAATTTTCCTAATAGATGCATCAACAATAAAGTTGTGACCAAATCTGAAAATAGGTAAATTACTTGCTAGACATACCTCTTCAAATATGTTGGGAGAGCATGATGATTGCATATGATGAATAATATTGTGCTTTGCTTCTGGATGACTTCCCAACACCATGTCATAATTTTCTTCTTGATTTTGTGCATCATAAATTTAAAGATCTTTGTCAATCGAACTTTGTTCGGCTACTTGTTCTTGTCCTTGAAGCTTGTCAATTTCTATGGCACGAAACTCATAGGGCAGGAAGTAGGTTCCATTAACTTCAGAAAAATCAAGCATGGTTGTTTTTCTATGCTTGCCATGCCCTTTCTGAATAATACTTGCCTCTTTGGATTTGATGGATTCAGAATATATACTACTTGATTCGGCTTTTTCAACCGAAGCACTTTCAAGTTCCGAACCATCCTTCTTTTCATTGATACTACCCATTGGCAATGCTTCTTTCATCTGAGCCAATTCTTTTTCTATTTTTTTCTGGCGGCGAGCGGCAAAGTTGGCTTTAAGCTTTTTCTCAATTTCAGCCCACTCCGGATAAGATTGCCCCCCGATGTTTTTAGATTCTTTTGGCAATGACACACGGGTGTTGCCGAAATTTTGCAGTAGTGTAGGGGGTGTATAATATGATGTAGTACTAGGTGAAGGCAAATGCATTGTTGTAAAACCATATTTTTGCTCGCCAATTTTATCAATTGGTAAAGATTCATCTTCTTGCAAATCTCTAGCTTTTATTGCGGCACAATCAGGAAATAGCCCTTTTTCATGTTGTTCAAGGAAAATAGCACTAATCCTCTTATTCTTGGCTAAAATCTTCAATGCAGCCACCACTACCTCATCTTCTACAATATTTGGCACAACCGCTCCTGTAAAATTTACATTAATTCAGCTATGACTAGAAATGTGTGAAGCCGAATTTTGAGCATCTACAATTGTGTATGGTGCCGAAAAATTACTAACATGAGGTGTAGCATATGACGGTTGAGAGTAACTGGCCGAATAGCTAGCAGTAGCATGGCCAATTCTCCCATCCATCGGGAAGGTTGGATTCACATATTGCAAATTAGTTGCCGATGAATAAAAACGTGGAACTCATTCTTGTATGCTATTGGAAATTTTAACATGAGGTGTTTCAAATTGATTAACCAAACCCATCATGTTGTTCATCGGCATATGGATTTGTGGGGTTGCCGATGCATGAGAGTTTGGATAGATATGTTGTAGGTTGCTAAAATCATAAGAATTTGAAGCATGAATATTGCTTTGCATCGGCCCTTGTGCATAATTAGATGCATGATTGATAAAACTAGGGTTAGCCGTTACATTATGCTCATTAGGTGATCCAGCAACAACATACGAATTTTTTGCATCTACAAAGGGGAATTGGGTATTCGTATTACCTTTGTAGATTGCAGCAACTTGATGACGGTCTCTTTGTAGCAAGAACGGGCTGGAGACCGTTCAAAGCTTCATTTTTTTTGACACCTGAAACAGTAGGAGAGCCTCCTACTGCAAATTTAATGAAAGAATGCAAGTATGTTACATGAGATCATTTACAAATCATCCCCTTTGGGAATGAGGGTGGGGGGTGACCTTTTACAGGGAGTTAAGGAAGGATGAGAGGAAGGGTTTATGTATATCTCCTACTCTATAAGTCAGGAGAAAACGTTCTTCCTTTAGTCTAGCAAGCCAGGAGGCTTGGGATGGGAGCACTCCTCTGAAGTGCTTATTATTGCGTTCCTTCCAGATGCTCCAGGCAACAAGCATAAAGATTTCCATGAACAGTGGTTTATTCCAAGAGATTTTAGCTTGTTCCACCCAATCTATACGTGTAGGCGCCACATGACCCATAATCTGGAGCTTGTCCCAGCATTCGAGGCTAAAGGTGCATTCCAAGAAGAGATGCTCCATTGTCTCATTGTTGCAATTGGTGCATAGGAGGCATCCAAAGTCATTGCCAATGTTATAGTGTCTCCTTTTTAGCATGTCTCGAGTGTTGAGTCTATCTGAGAGTAGCAACCAGCCAAATACTTTGATCTTCATTGTTGCTTTAGATTTCCAGATCCATCTGTATGCTCGGTGTGCATGGATGCCCTTGAAGTAGAAGGTGTAGAACCTTTTGGCTGAGTAGTAGTTGGTCCCCCAAACACATGTCCATTCATCATTAGTCAGGGGGTTTAGTAGTTCAACTTGCATGGTTTTCTACTGTAAGTCTCTTGTCTCCTCTAGGGCTTGAGTGGAGAGTGGTAGGTGGAACGTTCACTAAGGGACATGCTGCCTAAGAAATCTCGCACAGATATATCCTCCTGTTGTGTGTAGGAGAAGGCTCTGGGGTGGGTCTCAGCCAAAACGTCTCCATTCCAGACATCCTTCCAGAATAAAGCCGAAGATCCATTTCAAACAGTCACATTGGTGATTCCTCTATATACTGGCATGAGTTTTGAGACGTCGCGCCACCAGAAAGAACCGCACGGATCAGTTGCATGTGGGATTTTATGGGTGTAATATGTGTTCCAAATCAACTCCACCCAAGGTAGGTCACAGTGATTATAGAATTTCTGGGGGAATTTGAGGAGTAATGCATCACTTTGCACCTGGAGATTAAGAATGCCAAGCCCTCCACACTCTTTAGGTTTGCAAATCATGTCCCATGAAGCCAAAGAGGTACACTTGTCACCTTGGTCTGTTTTCTTTGTCCACAAGCATTTTCTTCTAATTTTGTCAATAAGCTCAAGAATGCCATCTGGGAGTTTGAGAGTGCAAAGAGCGAAAATTATTAAAGATGTTATGACTGAGTTCACAAGTGTGAGTTTCCCTCCGTATGAAATCATATTAAGGGTGGCTGACAGTCTTCTCTCCACACGACAAACAAGGGGCATGAGATCCAGAATGGTTGGTTTAGTAGTGCCCATTGGGAGCCCGAGATAGGTGAATGGTAACCTGCCAACGACACAACCAAAAATATTTGCCAATGCACTCGTAGTGTCTGTATCACAGTTCAGTGGTATGAGGGTGGACTTGTGGAAATTTATCTTCAAGCCAATTGAAGTAGCATAGTCGGAGAGTATGTTCTTGATGGTTGTGGCTTGGGCAGGGCAAGCAGGCATAGCAAGAATAGTATCATCTGCTATTGTATCACTGGATAGTCTTTCTAGCTATTGCAAGGAAAATGTAAGCTGATCTCACCTCGTGAGAATGCATCATTTATCTCCGCTTGCAAAAGGTCAGCCACAAGTATGAAAATTAGTGGAGACAAGGGATCACCTTGGCATACTCCACATTTGCAATGGAATTGCCTTCCAGGTACACCGTTGAGCAGGACTACAGATTTGCCTGATGAGAAGATACATTGTATCCATCCGAGCCATTTGTCATTAAATCCCATGTTCTTCATGATGACCAGCATTGCCTCATGATCTATTGTATCGAATGCCTTAGCAAAATCAAGTTTGAGAAGCACAATTTCTTTCTTGGAGCTTTGACATTGATAGATGTATTCAAAAGCCCATGCAAGGCAGTCTTGTATGGTACGACCTTTGAGAAATCCATACTAGTTGTGGTGAATAATTTTGAGAATGATTTTCTGCAATCGATTGGCCAATAGCTTTGTTATCACTTTTAGACAACAGTTTAGAAGTGTAATGGGCCTGGAATGATTCACAGTGCTGGGAGCATTGGTTTTTGGGATCAGAGTGATAAATCCATCATTAATGCTTTCAAGGTTGAGATTTCCGTCAAAGAATTGGTTGCAAAGTTTATAGAAATCCTCTTTTATTATCGGCCAACAAGCTTTAAGAAATGCTCCATTGAATCCATCCAGGCTAGGTGCACGATCAGAAGGCATTGTTTTAATCACATGATTGATCTCAGCTTGGGTGAATGGGACTGTTAACTCATCAAGACCTTCAATCCTTTTGATAATTCTTTGAAGGTCAAATTTCATATCATTATGAGAGGAAGTGCCAAGTCTCTGTTTAAATGAGTGGAACAGTAAAGCTTCTTTCCCCGAGTGATCATCCACGCAAACACCATCATCTATGGACAGTGTTGCAATAGTATTTCTGCGGTACCTCTCAGATGCCATGGCCTAAAAAAACTTGGAGTTTTCGTCTCCGAATTGCACCCATCGAATGGTGCACCGTTTCTTCCAATATAATTTTTGGTAGTTAAGCAGTCTGACGAGGTGGGCCTTGAGATTTTTTCTGAATTTTTCTTCAGGTGTGGACAATTGTATTAGGTTTTCCAGCCCATCAATTTCCAACAAAGCCCTGTTCAAATTTTCTATGGCAATGGAGAGTTTTGAAATGCTTTTGCTCCAGTATTTGAGGTCGTGTCTTAAAGTTTTGAACTTTCTGCAGAGCATTGTTGCCATATTTTGGGAAGACACAGGTTTTGACAAAGCGTTTTGAACTATTTGCATGGAGCCTGGATGTTGTAACCAGAAAGATTCAAACCTGAATAATTTGGAGCGAGGTATGGAAGTTTCAATGTTGACGACGCAAGGGATGTGGTTAGATACCGGTCGTCCGAGAGGTTTAACCATTGTATGAGGGTAAGTGCTTGTCCAATTATTGCTTGTGAAGAACCAATCGATCTTCTCGAGTAGCGGATCAAGTTGCATGTTACTCCAGGTATACTCGCGGCCTTTAATGGGGAGTTCAATTAAGGCTTGTGACCGAATAAAGTCATTGAAAGTAATCATGTCACTATAACTCCCACCAGGCTTGTTTCTATTATCAGGGCTTCTAATGAAGTTAAAATCACCGACCAAGAGCCAATCTTCATTAGAGGGGATATTTAATGCCATGAGCCAATTAATGAAGTTAACTCCGCTGACCCCTTGACATGGTCCATATACATTAACCAGGGTCCAAAAATGAGCTGATTGGGTGGACTGAAAGCGTGTAACCAGGGCAAAATCTTCTTGCGCGATGGTGGTGGCTGTGAAAATGGCACTGTTTCCAGATCGTAACCAGGCCTCCTGAAGCCCCTCGAGATGGCACAAAATCAAACTGATCAAAACGTTTAGGGCAACAAGACTTAATGAAAGTGTGATCAAAAGATGGTTTTTTGGTCTCTTGCAAACAGATAACAGCACAACCACATGAGTTGATTGCATTTGAAAGTGCTAATTGCTTTGCCTCGGAATTCAAACCCTGGACGTTCCAACAAAGTACGTTCTAGTTAACATGAAGGACCATAAGAAATATAGGATAATATGAAAGTACGAGCAGATAAACACCAAAAGGATGAGCCTAAACACCAAAAGGATGAGCCCCGGACAGAGGGCTTAAGCCTGGGCCGAGGGTGAGCCATCTTCAGGAGATGCCTGGAGCTGCTCCTCAGTGAGCTCTTCAGCAAGAATTCCACACATGACAGTACCAATGTGCTGAATAACTGGTATCGCCGTGGGTGGTGGTATCTCTGAGGTTGCAGGTGGCTCAGAAACAGTAGTGGTGGAAGCCGCGAAGGGAATCACCCTAGGTTTTACCTTTGAGACCTTGGTCTTGGTGTCCGAGAGAGGTGGACCTTTGAAGACATCATACTTATTAGATCTGCTGCTGCGGCGAAGAGGAATGACAGATTCAGGTGCAGGTGCTTGCCACGTTGACTAGCAGAGGCAGTGACAACAGGCGCAGGTGGGCCAGGTGCTGGCATAGAGATTTGCACAGCCATATCGAGAGTAGAGTCCTCCATATGAGAATCTTCCATATGTTGAACAGCAGTCACATCCACTCCAAGATCAAAACTAGGGTCAGTAAGTGCAATAATGGCAGAGTTGTCAGGAGAAACAACTTCAATTGCAACTGACAGTGGCTCAGGTATTTCAGTTAAACTTAGGGTGGGAGGAGCAGACAGTGTATGAGGCAGAACACTGCCAAAATTAGTCACACGCTGAGTAGCTTCACACAGTTGCAGAACACCATCCTGCTCAACAATGGTCAGCCTCATATCAACTCTTTCATATCTGAATCCATAACCAGTACTCCAAGGTCCATAGGCAACAATGATAGGCATAATTGCAGGAGAGAGGAAAGTATTGAGATTTCTTATAGGGATACCTTGGTTAATCAGCATAGAAAACATGATGTCACCATTAGCTGTCATCTCAAAATGCAGTCCAGTAGCAGAAATTGAGATTTGCACATCCAGTGAGCTAGGCTGGGGTGCCCTGACAGCAGAACTCTCTCCTTCTTCATAGTGAGCTGCAATTCTGTTGAAAATGTTCTGAGGTACTAGGACATAGGTGTCAGAGACTGTAGCACTAGAGTCTGAAGATCCAAAAGCAAAAATAGAGTCATTCAAGGACATGCCTGGGCTGTCTTGCAGGTTGTTGGCTAGAAGAATTCCATCTTGCACTTGTAACACCTCAGCAGCAAGCCAAGCCTGGTAATTATAGATGGCAGGTGGTGGTGAAGGCGGCCAAGCTCCCCAATTGGGCTGGAAGTGAATCTCATTACCTTGCTGAACCTCCTCATTGTTCTGGTTAGGTGCTGCATTCTGTGCCAGCCAATTGTGCAGCTGCGCTTGATACATCTGTTCTGCCGTCAGACCCTCTCCAAACAAAGGATGGGGGATTCCATCCGCAGGTGGAGGATCAATGCCTGCCGGAGGGACATCAGGGATATGCGCATTCCAGTCACTACTTCTCAAGATCGTGACACAAACAGTCTAGCAGTGTCGTGCTCCACCAAGTTGGTGCATGACAAAACTTTTAGGCACCCTACTAAGACTGAGTACTCTGGCTTTGATCAAGACAGCCTTCCTATCTCCTCTAGGGTTATTCCAGGTAATCAGCTCACCAAACTTATCTACTGATTTGTGAATGTAATGCGAAGTCTGATAATCGTGAGGGAAACCAATGTATAGGAGCCACACTTGAGGACCATAAGTAGTCAACCTCATGTTAAGAGCAGCATCATGAGGGACAAAAGAGACAACAGTGTTCAGATTTTCCTCATCTTCATCAAGCTCAAAAGTAGTACCAACCACAGCATCTTTAATGACTGAATCCGGAAATCCAAAGATCGCAATGCCTAGTGGGTAATCATCCACCTCAGTGGGAAAGAAATGAGACTCATGGAGAAAACCTTCGATGGTGTGGTGCAACGCAGCTTTCTGGTGGAACGGGACGAAGCGATTGACTTCCTCCACCGTCAGGAAGTCATGGCGCAGCGGCGGAGTGGGACTGACGACCATCTCATCCCGCACGACACGATCCTCAGGGCCCAGCTCGATTGTCATCCCTTGTGGCAGGTAAGGAACGGCATTGACAGGGTAGTTCGCCATGGGCGAGGAACCAGAGAAGCGGTAGAGGGGGTGGTGGGAATAGCAGAGGAAGAAGGCATATCGGCGGGGCTGAATCTAGTCTTTGGGACCCAAATGCCCTACGCGGACCGCCGAGTAGCCCAGCAGGCGGTCACCACGTCTCCAGGAGCACCACAGGATGCACAGCGGACAGTCACGCTTCCACGGGCACCAGTACGTCGACTTGTGGGAAGTGTATCATTGTTATCTGTCAAGATGATTTCTTACCTTTGTGATTATGCCATGTCCAGAGCAAGAATAGAGCGAGAATTATTATTGATGCTGTGAGGATTTGTATCAAAATTATACGCAGGAATATTTAGTAAAGTATCCTGAATTCTTGGTCATTCCGAGTATGCAATGAAACCACAGTAGTTGGGCCATCATGGGTATCTGGTACACGGGTGATTGTATGAGCAGTGGGCCGAGACTTGGGCTTCCAAAACATGTAAAGTGCAGTGTTAAGCCCACACTGATGTTTACTGTGGCCCAACCAGCCACAACGATTGCAAAGGACCAGAGCAGGACAGTCATAAAAATAATGTTCACTAGATCCACAAGTGTTACATGGAGAAGGTCCAATTGTTGGTGACCCATATGCATTAGCATGATTGGATATGTCCCTGTTATCATGTGGTTCACATTGGCAAGATGTTTCTAAGCAAGATGTACAAGCAATATCTGGGAAGGATTCAGCAAGATGGCCCAAAAGTGTGCACTTAGAGCAGATATTATGCCTTTTGTAAATGTAATCCAATGTTGGTATAGATGACAGTGACCATATCATGGCAATGTGACTTCGGGAATAACCAAACATCAGTTGGTCAAGAATATGGAACACCATAAAAGTTGGTATATTATCCCAATAAAGTTGCTTAAAAGACTGACCTTCAAAAACACGCCGTGTATCCCCAGCGGAGTCGCCAAAAAGTGTGTTCGCACATGAACACGTCACCATATACCGTCGACGCCGGGGGTGATGCACCGCAGCTCACATCGAAGGAGACCCGTCCAGAAGCGCGGTACGCAAGCAATCCGGTGGGCGCTTTTGAGGACCCGAAACCCCACATGCCTGGGAGGGACCCCGTCAGGGCGCGCGACGGCTATGGGCTGCCCTAGGTCGACCTGTCGCACCTAGGGCCTCGAGGTTTGCCGCCCTGCAATGAAGAAGAACAAACAAAGAACGATGAAGAAGAAGAACAAGGAAGAAGATAAAAGTAAAGGTAAAAGATGATAGATTGATTTGTCGATTGTATGTTGTTCAATCGGCCGTCACCCCTTACATATATATGAGGCGGCTGGACTTCCCGTACAAGAAAAGGACTCAAATCACGTCCAAATGATCAAAAGTAACCTAACTCGGACTATGAGCGCCGGAACTTCCGGTCTGGCCCGGAACTTCCGGGCTGAAATTATATCAAGTAGCCCTCTTGCACTGAATCTGCAGGCCGCATACTACTTCAAATGACGATGGTACCAAAAGAAAAGTTGTAGATCTTGCAATGGAGAAAAACTCTCAGTTGATCACTTTTTCACCCGAGGTCATCTTGATTTCAAAATCGTCCCTGCAAATCTGCAAACAATGTTAAAATTCCAGTCTTTGGGCCGCACCGCGTGCAAACTTTCGGTTTAGCCCGGAACCTCCCCGGAAGTTTTGCCCGGAACTTCCGGGGCAAACTTATGCAGCACACCGTTTTGGCTCTAACTTTTGCATACGAACTCCGATTTTGACATTTTTATATCGAAATTGATCGCCTCGACAAGACAAAGACAATCCTTGTAGAAACATTTCTCATATGAGTCAATCTTGGGTGTGTAATCAGCTGAATAGTGTTCTGAATATAAAATCTGAGTACTTCAAACACAACTTTGGCCATAGAGATGAGACCCGATGGCTATGGCCCAAATATGAAAATTTCTCCTTTTGACGATACGGAATTTTCTCACTTTGAGCACTTCTCCATTTGAGGCCATCTTAATTAAGTTCTTGGCCGTGTCAAAATCTGGTGTCAATAGAAGGAAGGGAATATTAGATTCCAATTTCTGTTAAGGAAAGGCATGGAACACTTCCCTAGAAAGAAAATTAAATTACCATATGAATCTATTATGAGAGCCACTTATGGATTGTCTACCAAAGATGGCAATACCTAGATCTATCCTTACTTTTATGCCTAGCTAGGGGCGTTAAACGATAGCGCTTGTTGGGAGGCAACCCAATTTTATTTTTATTCCTTACTTTTTGCTCCGGTTTAGTAATAAATAATTTATCTACCCTCTGTTTTGGTTGTGTTTTTTGTGCTTAATTGGTGTTTGTGCCAAGTAGAACCGTTGGGAAGACTTGGGGAAAGTCTTTTTAATCTTGCTGTAAAAAACAGAAACTTTAGCGCTCATGAGAATTGCTTCCATTTTTATTTGGAAAGTGCTATTTAGTTAATTCTTTTTAAAGATGATTAATATATAAATTCCTCACGTCCAGAAATTTATTTTAGAATTTTTGGGGTTCCAGAACTTGCGTTAGCTACACATTACTACATATTGTTCTGTTTTTTACAGATTCTGTTTTTCATGCGTTGTTTGCTTATTTTGATGAATCTATGGCTAGTAAAATAGTTTATAAACCATATAGAAGTTGGAATACAGTAGGTTTAAAACCAATATAAATAAATAATGAGTTCATTACAGTACCTTGTAGTGGTGTTTTGTTTTTTTTCTCTAACGGAGCTCACGAGATTTTCTACTTTAAGTTTTGTGTTGTGAAGTTTTCAAGTTTTGGGTGAAAGATTTGATGGATTATGGAACAAGGAGTAGCAAGATTCTAAGCTTGGGCTTGCCCATGGCACCCCAAGATAATCTAAGGACACCTAAAAGACCAAGCTTGGGGATGCCCCGGAAGGCATCCCCTCTTTCGTCTACTTCCATCGGTAACTTTACTTGGAGCTATATTTTTATTTACCACATGATATGTGTTTTGCTTGGAGCGTCTTGTATTATTTGAGTTTTTATTTATTAGTTTTCCACAATCATCCTTGTTGTACACACCTTTTGAGAGGACACACATGATTCAGAAATTGTTAGAATACTCTATGTGCTTCACTTATATCTTTTGAGTTATATAGTTTTTGCTCTAGTGCTTCACTTATATCTTTTACGGCACGGTGGTGATTTGTTTTATAGAAACTATTGTTCTCTCATGATTCACTTAGATTATTTTGAGAGTCCTAAAAAACAGCGTGGTGATTTTCTTTAATTATGTTAGGCATTCAAGATTAATAATTTTTTTCTTATGAGTGTGTTGAATACTATGAGAAGTTTGATACTTGATAATTGTTTTGAGATATGGGGATGGTAATATTAGAGTCATGCTAGTGAGTAGTTGTGAATTTGAGAAATACTTGTGTTAAAGTTTGTGATTCCCGTAGCATGCACATATGGTGAACCGTTATGTGATGAAGTCAGAGCATGATTTATTTATTGATTGTCTTCCTTATGAGTGGCGGTCGGGGACGAGCGATGGTCTATTCCTACCAATCTATCCCCCTGGGAGCATGCGCGTAGTATTTGTTTCGATAACTAATAGATTTTTGCAATAAGTATGTGAGTTCTTTATGACTAATGTTGAGTCCATGGATTATACGCACTCTCACCTTCCACCATTGCTAGCCTCTCTAGTACCGCGTAAGTTTTGCCAGTACCATAAACCCACCATATACCTTCCTCAAAACAGCCACCATACCTACCTATTATGGCATTTCCATAGCCATTCCGAGATATATTGTCATGCAACTTTCCACCATTCCGTTATTATGACACGCTCCATCATTATCATATTGCTTTGCATGATCATGTAGTTGACATCGTATTTGTGGCAAAGCCACCGTTCATAATTCTTTCATACATGTCACTCATGCATCATTGCACATCCCGTTACACTGCCAGAGGCATTCACATAGAGTCATATCTTGTTCTAAGAATTGAGTTGTAATTCTTGAGTTGTAAGTAAATAAAGTGTGATGATCATCATTATTAGAGCATTGTCCCATGTGAGGAAAGGATAATGGAGACTATGATTCCCCCACAAGTCGGAATGAGACTCTGGACGAAAAATAAAAAAAGAGAAAAAAGAGGCTGTAGGATCGAAAGTATGTCTAAAGGGGGGGGGGGTGATTAGACTACTTGATGTAGCGACCCGACCCGAATGGATCAAGTCTCTGTGCTTAAGTGTCATCCCTGGATCGGTATGCTGACACACATAGTACTCGAAGGATTTATAACAGAGATAAATCACATGTATAAAGTAACGTAAATACTATTACCTCAATCCGTATAGAGGAAGCAACAAGGTTGTGGATTCCCATCAACACCAATGGCAAAGTTGAGTGTAGAAATCGTAACCCTAACGTATCACTTACTCGTCGTAAGATACTCCTGCAACATGAGACGTTACCGCCCGAAACGGGTCAGTACATTGAATGTACTGGCAAATTCACACCATAGAGAAAATGATGAACAATGGCTATCACTATATGCATATATGGCTGGTGGAAAAGCTCTATGGTTATAAGGTTTTTGCGTAAAGCCAATTTTTCCCTACTGCGAAGGAATACATTTTAATTAACTATCATGGTGGTTGTTGAACATTGAGAATGGTTGACAGCATTCTCAATCCCAATTAAGCATCATCATTAAAACCCAACAATATTCATTTAAAGTAACGTGATGAGATCAACAGGATAATCCAAGAACTAGATACTCAAGATGTCCATAACCGGGGACACGGCTAATCATGATTAGTTTATACACTCTGCAAAGGTTTGCGCACTTTTCCCCACAAGACTCGATCGCCTCCGTTTGGTTTCTCGCACTACAGGGTGTTTGAGAAGACGGATGACCGAGACACAGTCTTTCAGAAGTGCTAGCACCTTACATGTGGGTAGACCGGTACACCTACTTTCCCCTACATCTGCTAGTCTACCCGTAAGAGTTCGCACGACTTAATCAACTATGCCAGAGCCCATAATGGCTTGTGGCTGCACACGGAAGTTTCTAGTATGAATAATCTCATGATCCCTTTGAGCCTGGGTGGCGGTCCAAAGAAAACAGGCAAGTCCTGGTAACCCCAGGTGCCTCAATCCACCCAGATGTGTGTTAGGTTGCCACCTTAGATAAACCCTTAATTATCAATCTCACATCTGTCATGGATATCACTCACCCAATCCACGTCTACTAGCATAGCATGGCATAATAAGCAAACGTAGAAGTAACTCCCAAAGGTTTGATAATAAATAGGTAATAGGTACTACCTCATCTACTTCCCATCCCACAATTTAATTAGATCCTAATCATGCAATGTGTGAGGATTGATCTAATGCAATAAAACTGGGTTGTAGAAAAGGTATGATCAAAGTGTGAACTTGCCTGCAATGTTGATGAAGATGATTCGCACTCAAAACTCTTGATAGCTCTACTCGTCACACTCCGGTCAATCTATCGTAATCAAGCAATAGTAACTACACATAAGCAATCACTCAAAAGATCAGAAACAACGAAGAAGACGATTCAGAAACATCAAAACCAAGCAAATAAATCTTGCAACATAAAACAATTTCTAACAGTACCAAAATTATGTGAATTTGGCCTTATTAGAATGTTTAGGTCAAGAGTTTCGATTTGCAAAAAGAATCAACTCAAACGGAGCTACGAAACTCAAGTTATGATCAAACGAAGTTTGAATTCAAATCTGCTCTAATTTAAATTTTAAACTTTTCAAAAACATGTTTGAGTTGGATTACTGGATAGAGGAGATCGTAACGAAGACGTGAGCGTTGGTTTCGTTGGATTTGGATAAACGGTGTAAAAGTTGTGGTCGTTTGAAACCGAGGGACAAATCTGTAAGAAATCATCACAGATAGGTCCCTGGCCGAAATTAAAAAGAAAAGAAAAATACTAAATAGCGAACGTTCGCTACAGAAGTTTATATGACGAAAAACGTTCGATGCGAAGACTAAAACAATGAACGTTCACTACTTAACTAGGTTATTAAAAAAACCGGTTTTAATCAAAAGAACCGAATCGAACCGGGCAACAGTTTTACCGGTCGGGGCGGTTTTTCTTAGAAAACCGGCGGCGGCGTTTAACTCCGGCGACAGCGAGGCGAGGCGGCGCGGTGGTTCCGGTGAGGCGACAGCAACGGCAGGAGGTGGCGCAGGGCGAGAGGCGGCGGGGCTGCGGTGCCGCAGTGGTGGCGCGGCCGCGCAGCAGAGGACCGACGGAGGCGGCGTGGCCTTAGCAGCGGCGGTGGCGGCGTATCTGGCAGCGGCGGCGGCGCAACAGGGAACGAGGAGTGGCGGCTTCGGGGAAAACAAAAGTGGCGCGGTCCTGGGGCGCCATTTATAGAAGGGAGGCAAGGCGATGGCGTGGAGTGCAAGGCGGGGCGGCGGTGGACTCCGCGGAGTTCATGGCGGCGGCGGCGGTGTCGGGCAGGAGGCGGAGACCTGCCCGAGCTCGGGGACGGCGGTGCGGGCGCGTTAGCTGGGCTGGGCCGTGGCCTGTTGGGCCGGCCCAGTTCGGCGGCGGAGGGGAAAGTTTTTTTTTAAACATTTTCCAGATAAACATAATCATAAAAACAAAAATAAAAGAAAATATTATATAGGCATATAATATACCAAAATTTTCAGAAAAAGATTTTCTACACGATGAACATTTCTATAAATTCAAATAAAATCCACACAAATACAGATAAATCAAAGAGTGCTACTGGTCTATTAAAATTCAACAAAAATCATTTTTAAAAATACCAAAATGATTTCAAATTAATTTTTCTCCAATTTTCTGTTGTAGGGAATCATGTTACCCTAATTTCCATATATTTTGTTTTTGGAGAAATAAATAATTTGAATAAAACTCAAATAAATCCAAATTGAAAATTAATTCCAAAAGGACTTGAAATTGATCCTTTGAAACTCCCAACTCATATTTCATAATTTGAAGAAGTCATTTTATCTTCTCTCGTGAAAATCATTGAGTTGCATAGAGTTTCTAAAGTGGAAAATATTTCCCAATGGAATTCAAATATTTTTCAAACACCCTTTTCATTTTAAATGGAAGAAGTCATGTCATCTTCTCTCTAGGGTTTTGTGTTGAAAATAATTTGAATTCATGGAAATCATAAAAGCAAATATGAAAGTGTGGGAAAGTCCTTTTATTCCCTCTCATTTAAATTTCGAAAGTTTCGAATTCACTCACTTTCAAACAATCAATCAAACAATCAATCAAATCTATCTATTTATTATAACATTCCAAAATTTAGAATTTTGGGATGTTACAAACCTACCACCCTTAAAAGGAATCTCGTCCTCGAGATTCAGAGAGGCTAGAAAGAAAAAGGTTAGGGTTTGGGGTCTTCTCAAAATCCATCGATCATCACAGAGGGTCTGGGGTGCTACCACCCTTAGAAGCATGGTTACGGTTCTATCAAACTCATATACTCCATCCTTATTCTTGGCAGTGTCGGTCTTCTCAGATCCTCGAGAAAATTCCTTCTCTGAGCTCTTCTGGTAGTGGCATAACCTTTTTCCTCAATTTTTTTGTACTTTCATCCTGGTAAGGTTCTTCTGAGATTGGGTCGTCTTAGCTGACGGGTCTGGCGCCAAAACTAAACAACTATCGATATCTCATGGTGGTCAACAATTTATGGTTTCTCCTGCAGGAAATGGGTCTGGGTGATCCTCACCGTATAACCTACGGTTGGCAAAGCTGCCTTGTACAAGGGAAAAATACCTATACTATTCTAAGGCTTAAAAAAGGTTTTAATCGTCGTCTCTCCACTATAGGTAAGTCACTCGGATTTACCATCCCATATAGCAAGGCGAATAATAAGAGTAAGTCGGTATGGTGATCAATCCATCCCGCACCCAAATAATTACCTAGTATACGGTTTAGTGAATCTCGCATTCCAACACTCGGTCATCCTCACAAGCATTGCAGAATTTCTCTTGTCGACGAACTGGGTTCGGATAAATCCATTGATTCTGCAAGCCAGACAAACATCTATCGTTCCTTCACAACTCTCAGGTTTTGCGTAAACTCCTATAAAATCGTCTGTCGACAAAGGTATATCCACTTCCAGGGTTTTTTTTCCCAGCAAGAATGTGCTTGCTTCTTGGCAGGTCCTGGGGCCTGTGGGTTATGGCCCATCTCGTCACTTGTAATCCTTGAACTTATCATCGGGCAACTGATCATTATTCCAACATCCAACTTCCAGCTTTCCTAGTATACTTAAATCCATCCAATTGTATTATCTTCCTTCCTTCTATTGGCACCAAACTAGGACATGTTTACTCAGACGCATCATGGAGTTTCCATTGATCCATATTTCCGACATCATACCTTCTTTATATCCAATAGTAATTTATCTCTCCATCCTCGTGGGATATCCCTCATACTGGGATAAAACTTATACTTATGAAGTCCATATTCCACTTTGTGGAACATCATTATCCTTTCCAGGGTCAAGCGTCCTTACATGGGAATATTGGCCATCTCTGCATGGCACTTCTTCAACTGGGAAACGTGAAACACATCCTGAACTCCTGACAGTCCTTCGGGTAACTCCAACTTGTAGGCCACTTCTCTCATACGCTCCAAAACTCGGTATGGTCCTAAAAATCTCGGGGCTAACTTTACCTTAACTCCAATTCGTTTAACTCCTCGTAGAGGGAACACATGAAGACATGCTTGGTCTCCAATTTCATAGACTACCTCCTTGAGTTTTTGAGTCTACATAACTCTTCTGCCTGGACTGAGCTACCTTCAGTCTATCTCGAATCAACTTAACATTCTCTTCTGACTCCTTTGATCACCTTTGGTCCAAACAACTGTCGGTCTCCAACTTCATCCCACATACTCTTGGGGCATCACACATATCGAGACAAAACTCATATTCATTTTTGTCCGAAATCCACTCAGTGGAGTATCCTTATCTTTTCCAGGGGTCGATGGTTCTTACAGGGTACTACCACCCTTAAAATGCACAAATCTTCCATAGAACATATTTTTCATATCCTCAGAATGGCCAAAATCCTTCTTCATAGAGTAACAACTCATAAAATCCATATCAGTACCAACGGTGCAACTTTATTCACTCTCAATTAATTACAATCTCTCGCTTTTCCATTAATTGTCTCAACTCAACACCTCAAGAAAATGTTCTCACTTCTACTACTTCATTTCTTTTGTTGCAAACTCAACTATCTAGCACAAGTTTCCTTATCCTTGGGGCATTCTCTGGCAAACTTCCCTGCTCCATTACAACTAAAACAATTTACTTCTGACAAGTATGGAGGTTTCCTTTTTGGGCAACTGTTGAGGTAGTGCCCTGACTCTTTGCACCTGTAACAGGTGATATGACTCATGTCCTTCCTGGAATCCAATCGGTTTCTCTTCCTAGACTTTTCCATTCCGATCAGGGCTTCTATTTCCTGTGGGTCATATTCTACTTCCTCTGTCGGGAATTCTACTAGATCCCCATTCATACAATTCAGGGAGATGTGTCCTTCTTCTCCACATGAATAGCAAGAGTTAGTGCAGGGTTTACTCGGGTCTTCTTTAAGCATGTCCTCCATCTCTTCCTTCATCACAACTTCTTCTAAAATTTCCATGAGGGCTCCTTTCATTTCTTCTTTATTCTGTTGTATGGTCCTTCGTACCATGGGGTAAATGTGACACTGAGTAGGATAGTGGGAAATCCCTTCACACAAGAAACAAGTAATCTACCTAGTTGGGTATTCTTCAACTGGGTGACTTCCTTCACCATTAGGGAACTCATCCTTGTGTTCTTTATGGGTGTGTCCGATTTCTCCACAAATCTTGCATGCGCAAGGTTTCTTCATATCCTTTCCATAAGGCTTCAACTTCTGGGACACAAACCGAGACTTTGGCAAAGTCAACTTAAATTCTTTCCAAGTGGTTACTCCTTGCCATCCATTCATGGTTTGGTATATCCTCCACCAAGTAGCAGCACCTCTTTCAAAGCACTAAAGAGCATGCTGGGTCATATCCTTTTCGACTATAGGGTTATTCTCCATGTGATCCTCCATGTTCTGAATCCATCGGTCTGTCTCCAACTGACTCATCGGTCTAGAAAATACAAGCTCATCTCCATTCATCCTCTATTGGGTCCATGGGTTTTTGGGGTGAGATAAGAGAGATCAAGAGAGAGAGATGCACACAATACAAACAATGGTTTTGAAAAGACAGATTTTATTGTGGCTGTCGGAAAACAACAAACAAATGACAGCTCACAATCGTCGCATCTAACGTAGGTGTATAACAGGGGTTTGGTCTTCTAAGGTCAATGTCGCCAAACTCTTCAAGTCTTGTTCATGCCTCCAATGGCTTCTTCCAATCATGCTTGTCTTTCTTAAGTTCTTTTGCCAGATCAATCTCTGTTGACGTGAAATCTCTCGTGACATCCTTTAATATTCTGGAGTTGCATTCCAAACTTCTGGGTTTCAACATTGGCATGAACCATGGTACTACTGTCCTTCCGTTCCTGACGAATCTTCGGTATCTCGAGGTTTTTCTACTCTAGCTTGGCTACATTCAACTTTTGGGTCCTGAGTTCTTCACGAAATGCTTCCTTTCAAATACGGCTTCTTGTGGCTCCATCTTAACTTCTTGATGTAATACTCCAGATCCTGGTGATACACTAGCTAAGGTTAAAACTTCATCTTACTAATAGGTGCTCCATCAGCCTTCTACCATTTAATCCTTCCATGCATATGCATGCTTAACTCAGCACGGTGACAATAGCATAAACGGGCGATAACCTCATGGATAGCCGTGGATGTTCTCTTGTCATTTCCATGAGCTATCTCTCCATAGTTGATATCACCTGCCTTAGGGCTTTCCTTGACAAATCCTTGAGTTCTTAACTCTACATGCTCCGGTCTTTCTCCAACACACCTTGATCTCGGGCATTGACAACTTCCATTGTCTGCCAAGTTCCATAAGGGTAGCATTCCTAGGTCATACAAATCTGGGGATTCTTTAGAGCCTCCAACTCTCCTAGTCTTCAGCGTCTTCAACAGCTGTAGTTTCCATTATCATAATGTATGGTAAAATCCTCTTCATTCCGAATGGTCTTACTAGTCTGATATCATGTACTTCTTGGAGTGGTCTCATCAGTCGAATCTTCGTGTGGTCAAAAAGGGGAAAGGGGTATGGTCTCACTAAAGGGAATTTTTGAATAAGCTCAGAAGAGAAGAGAGGTAAAAGAACTTTTTGAAAGGGAAAGTTGTAGAGAATTGTTTTTGCTATGGGCTTGCCAGTTTCTAGGGTCACGTCCTACAGTCAACATGTGCTCTGATACCATCTTGTAGCGACCCGACCCGAATGGATCAAGTCTCTGTGCTTAAGTGTCATCCCTGGATCGGTATGCTGACACACACAGTACTCGAAGGATTTATAACGGAGGTAAATCACATGTATAAAGTAACATAAATACTATTACCTCAATCCATATAGCGGAAGCAACAAGGTTGTGGATTCCCATCAACACCAACGACAAAGTTGAGTGTAGAAATCGTAACCCTAACGTATCACTTACTCATCGTAAGATACTCCTGCAACATGAGACGTTGCAGCCCGAAACGGGTCAGTACATTGAATGTACTGGCAAATTCACACCATAGAGAAAATGATGAACAATGGCTATCATTATATGCATATATGGCTGGTGGAAAAGCTCTATGGTTATAAGGTTTTTGCGTAAAGCCAATTTTTCCCTACTGCAAAGGAATACATTTTAATTAACTATCATGGTGGTTGTTGAACATTGAGAATGGTTGACAGCATTCTCAATCCCAATTAAGCATCATAATTAAAACCTAACAATATTCATTTAAAGTAACGTGATGTGATCAACAGGATAATCCAACAACTAGATACTCAAGATGTCCATAACCGGGGACACGACTAATCATGATTAGTTTATACACTCTGCAGAGGTTTGCGCACTTTTCCCCACAAGACTCGATCGCCTCCGTTCGGTTTCTCGCACTGCAGGGTGTTTGAGAAGACGGATGACCGAGACACAGTCTTTCAGAAGCGCTAGCACCTTACATGTGGGTAGACCGATACACCTACTTTCCCCTACATCTGCTAGTCTACCCGTAAGAGTTCGCACGACTTAATCAACTATGCCAGAGCCCATAATGGCTTGTGGCTGCACACAGAAGATTCTAGTATGAATAATCTCATGATCCCTTTGAGCCTGGGTGGCGGTCCAAAGAAAACAGGCAAGTCCTGGTAACCCCAGGTGCCTCAATCCACCCAGATGTGTGTTAGGTTGCCACCATAGATAAACCCTTAATTATCAATCTCACATCTGTCATGGATATCACTCACCCAATCCACGTCCACTAGCATAGCATGGCATAATAAGCAAATGTAGAAGTATCTCCCAAAGGTTTGATAATAAACAGGTAATAGGTACTACCTCATCTACTTCCCATCCCACAATTTAATTAGATCCTAATCATGCAATGTGTGAGGATTGATCTAATGCAATAAAACTGGGTTGTAGAAAAGGTATGATCAAAGTGTGAACTTGCCTGCAATGTTGATGAAGATGATTCGCACTCAAAACTCTTGATAGCTCTACTTGTCACACTCCGGTCAATCTATCGTAATCAAGCAATAGTAACCACACATAAGCAATCACTCAAAAGATCAGAAAGAACGAAGAAGACGATTCAGAAACATCAAAACCAAGCAAATAAATCTTGCAACATAAAACAATCTCTAACAGTACCAAAATTATGTGAATTTGGCCTTATTAGAATGTTTAGGTCAAGAGCTTCGATTTGCAAAAAGAATCAACTCAAACGGAGCTACGAAACTCAAGTTATGATCAAACGAAGTTTGAATTGAAATCTGCTCTCGTTCAAATTTTAAACTTTTCAAAAACATGTTTGAGTTGGATTACTGGATAGAGGAGATCGTAACGAAGACGTGAGCGTTGGTTTCGTTGGATTTGGATAAACGGTGTAAAAGTTGTGGTCGTTTGAAACCGAGGGACAAATCTGTAAGAAATCATCACAGATAGGTCCCTGGCCGAAATTAAAAAGAAAAGAAAAATACTAAATAGCGAACGTTCGCTACAGAAGTTTATATGACGAAAAACGTTCGCTGCAAAGACTAAAACAATGAATGTTCACTACTTAACTAGGTTTTAATCAAAAGAACCGAATCGAACCGGGCAACGGTTTTACCGGTCGGGGCGGTTTTTCTTAGAAAACCGGCGGCGGCGGTTAACTCCGGCGACAGCGAGGCGAGGCGGCGCGGTGGTTCCGATGAGGCGACAGCAGCGGCAGGAGGCGGCGCAGGGCGAGAGGCGGCGGGGCTGCGGTGCCGCAGTGGTGGCGCGGCCGCGCAGCAGAGGACCGGCGGAGGCGGCGCGGCCTTAGCAGCGGCGGTGGCGGCGTATCTGGCAGCGGCGGCGGCGCAACGGGGAACGATGAGCGGCGGCTTCAGGGAAAACGGAAGTGGCGCGGTCCTGGGGCGCCATTTATATAAGGGAGGCGAGGCGATGGCGTGGAGTGCAAGGCGGGGCGGTGGTGGACTCTGCGGAGTTCACGGCGGCGGCGACGGTGTCGGGCAGGAGGCGGAGACCTGCCCGAGCTCGGGGACGGCGGTGCGGGCGCGTTGGCTGGGCTGGGCCGTGGCGTGTTGGGCCGGCCCAGTTCGGCGGCGGAGGAGAAAGTTTTTTTTAAAACATTTTCCAGATAAACATAATCATAAAAACAAAAATAAAAGAAAATATTATATAGGCATTTCTATAAATTCAAATAAAATCCGCACAAATTCAGATAAATCAAAGAGTGCTACTGGTCTATTAAAATTCAAAAAAAATCATTTTTAAAAATACCAAAATGATTTCAAATTAATTTTTCTCCAATTTTCTGTTGTAGGGAATCATGTTACCCTAATTTCCATATATTTTATTTTTGGAGAAAAAATAATTTGAATAAAACTCAAATAAATCAAAATTGAAAATTAATTCCAAAAGGACTTGAAATTGATCCTTTGAAACTCCCAACTCATATTTCATAATTTGAAGAAGTCATTTTATCTTCTCTCGTGAAAATCATTGAGTTGCATAGAGTTTCTGAAGTGGAAAATATTTCCCAATGGAATTCAAATATTTTTCAAACACCCTTTTCATTTTAAATGGAATAAGTCATGTCATCTTCTCTCTAGGGTTTTGTGTTGAAAATAATTTGAATTCATGAAGATCATAAAAGCAAATATGAAAGTTTGGGAAAGTCCTTTTATTCCCTCTCATTTAACTTTTGAAAGTTTCAAATTCACTCACTTTCAAACAATCAATCAAACAATCAATCAAATCTATCTATTTATTATAACATTCCAAAATTTAGAATTTTGGGATGTTACACTTGACCAAATAAAAGCTTAACCTTTTCCCAATTTTAGTTCTTGGCAGATTTTAGCTAATTTAGGACAAGTCAAGCAATCATCACACAATTCAAGCAAGCATGCAAAGAGTATATTGGCAGCGGAAAGTAAAGCATGCAACTTGCAAGAATATAAAGGGAAGGGTTTGGAGAATTCAAACGCAATTGGAGACACGGATGTTTTTCCCGTGGTTCGGATAGGTGGTGCTATCCTACATCCATGTTGATGGAGACTTCAACCCACAAAGGGTAACAGTTGCGACAGTCCACAGAGGGCTCCACCCACAAAGGGTAACGGTTGCGCGAGTCCACACAGGGCTCCACCCACGAAGGGTCCACGAAGAAGCAACCACCCACAAAGGTTCCACGAAGAAGCAACCTTGTCTATCCCACCATGGCCATCACCCACACAGGACTTGCCTCACTAGCGGTAGATCTTCACGAAGTAGGCGATCTCCTTGCCCTTACAAACTCCTTGGTTCAACTCCACAATCTTGTCGGAGGCTCCCAAGTGACACCTAGCCAATCTAGGAGACACCACTCTCCAAGAAGTAACAAATGGTGTGTAGGTAATGAACTCCTTGCTCTTGTGCTTCAAATGATAGTCTCCCCAACACTCAACTCTCTCTCATAGGATTTGTATTTTGTGGAAAGAAGATTTGAGTGGAAAGCAACTTGGAAAGGCTAGAGATCAAGATTCATATGGTAGGAATGGAATATCTTGGTCTCAACACATGAGTAGGTGGTTCTCTCTCAGAACATATGAGTTGGAATGGTGTATGTGTTCTGATGGCTCTCACTTCGAATGAAGAGGAGGTGGAGGGGTATATATAGCCTCCACACAAAATCCAACCGTTACATACAGTTTTCCAATCTCGGTGGGACCGAATCAACAAACTCGGTCGGACCGAAAATGTAAACCTAGTGACCGTTAGAGATTTTCGGTGGGACTGACATGCAACTCGGTAGGACCGACATGGTTAGGGTTTGGGCATAACGTATTCTCGGTGAGACCCATTACACAAACTCGATGAGACCGAATTTGGTAATTAGCTAACCAGAGAGTTGGTCAGGCAAACTCGGTGGGACCGATTTGCTCTTTCGGTGAGACCGAAAAGTTACAAAGGGGAAACACTGAATTTACATTGCAATCTCGGTGGGACCGATTCGCTCTTTCGGTGAGACCGAAAAGTTACGAAAGGGAAATAGAGAGTTTGCAATCCCATCTCGGTGAGACCGAGATACCTATCGGTAGAACCGAATTGCTAGGGTTTGGCAGTGGCTTATGACAAGTGAAACTCGGTGGCGCTGGATAGGAAGAATCGGTAGGACCGAGTTTGGCTTAGGGTTTAGGTCATATGTGGATATGGGAAAGTAGTTGAGGGTTTTGGAGCATATCACTAAGCACATGAAGCAAGAGGCTCATTAAGCAACACCTCATCCCTCCTTGATAGTATTGGCTGTTCATAAAGACTCAATGTGATCTTGGATCACTAAAATATAAAATGAAGAGTCTTGAGCTTTTGAGCTTGAGCCAATCCTTTGTCCTTAGCATTTTGAGGGTTCCACTTTCACATCCATGCCATGCCAATCATTGAGCTTTCCTGAAATAATCATCTTGGAATAGCATTAGCTCAATGAGCTATATGTTGTTATGAAGTACCAAAACCACCTAGGGATAGTTGCACTTTCAGAGGCCATAGAAAAAAGAGAAAATGCCCAAATAAAAAAATGAGAGAAAAACAGAGAAGGAACAATGCTACTATCCTTTTACCACACTTGTGCTTCAAAGTAGCACCATGATCTTCCTGATAGAGAGTATCCTATGTTATCACTTTCATATACTAGTGGGAATTTTTCATTATAGAACTTGGCTTGTATATTCCAACGATGGGCTTCCTCAAAATGCCCTAGGTCTGTGAGCAAGCGAGTTGGATGCACACCCACTTAGTTCTTTTTTTTGAGCTTTCATATACTTATAGCTCTAGTGCATCCATTGCATGGCAATCCCTACTCACTCACATTGATATCTATTAATGGGCATCTCCATAGCCCGTTGATACGCCTAGTTGATGTGAGACTATCTTCTCCCTTTTTTGTCTTCTCCACAACCACCATTCTATTCCACATATAGTGCTATGTCCATGGCTCACGCTCATGTATTGCGTGAAGATTGAAAAGTTTGAGAACACCAAAAGTATGAAACAATTGCTTGGCTTGTCATCGGGGTTGTGCATGATTTAAATACTTTGTGTGGTGAAGATGGAGCATAGCCAGACTATATGATTTTGTAGGGATAACTTTCTTTGGCCATGTTATTTTGAAGAGACATAATTGCTTAGTTAGTATGCTTGAACTATTATTATTTCTATGTCAATAGTGAACTTTTGTCTTGAATCTTTCGGATCTGAATATTCATATCACAATTAAGAGAATTACATTGAAATTATGCCAAGTAGCATTCCACGTCGAAAATTCTATTTTTATCATTTACCTACTCGAGGATGAGCAGGAATTAAGCTTGGGGATGCTTGATACGTCTCCAACGTATCTATAATTTTTTATTGTTCCATGCTATATTATATCCTGTTTTGGACATTATTGGGCTTTATTGTACACTTTTATATTATTTTTGGGACTAACCTATTAACCGGAGGCCCAGCCCAGAATTGCTATTTTTTTTCCTATTTCAGAGTTTCGCAGAAAAAGAATATCAAACGAAGTCCAAAAGGAATGAAACCTTCGGGAACGTGATTTTTGGAATGAACATGATCCAGAGGACTTAGACCCTACGTCAAGAAAGCAACCAGGAGGGCCGATGTAGGGGGGCACGCCTACCCTTCCCCCAGGCGCGCCCTCCACCCTCGTGGGGCCCACGTTGCTCCACCGACGTACTTCTTCCTCCTATATATACCTATGTACCCCCAAACTACCAGATACGGAGACAAACCCTAATTCCACCGCCGTAACTTTCTGTACCCGTGTGATCCCATCTTGGGGCCTTTTCCGGAGTTCCGCCAGAGGGGGCATCGATCATGGAGGGCTTCTACATCAACACCATAGCCTCTCCGTTGAAGTGTGAGTAGTTTAGTTTAGACCTTCGGGTCCATAGTTATTAGCTAGATGGCTTCTTCTCTCTTTTTGGATCTCAATACAAAGTTCCCCCCCTCTCATGTGGAGATCTATTCGATGTAATCTTCTTTTGCGGTGTGTTTGTTGAGACCAATGAATTGTGGGTTTATGATCAAGTTTATCTATGAACAATATTTGAATCTTCTCTGAATTCTTTTATGTATGATTGGTTATCTTTGCAAGTCTCTTCGAATTGTCAGTTTGGTTTGGCCTACTAGATGATCTTTCTTGCAATGGGAGAAGTGCTTAGCTTTGGGTTCAATCATGCGGTGTCCTTTCCCAGTGACAGTAGGGGCAGCAAGGCACGTATTGTGTTGCTTCCATCGAGGATAACAAGATGGGGTTTATATCATATTGCCGAGTTTATCCCTCTACATCATGTCATCTTGCTTAAAGTGTTACTCTGTTCTTTTGAACTTAATACTCTAGATGCATGCTGGATAGCGGTTGATGTGTGGAGTAATAGTAGTAGATGCAGGCAGGAGTCGGTCTACTTGTCTCGGACGTGATGCCTATATACATGATCATACCTAGATATTCTCATAACTATGCTCAATTCTCTCAATTTCTCAACAGTTATTTGTTTACCCACCATAAACTTATGCTCTTGAGAGAAGCCACTAGTGAAACCTATGGCCACCGGGTCTATTTTCCATCATATTAATCTTCCATCAAAAAGCTATTTCCTTTTCCATTTATTTTCCTTTCTTTACTTTGCATCTTTATCATTAAAATACCAAAAATAGTATCTTATCATATCTATCAGATCTCACTTTCGTAAGTGATCATGAAGGGATTGTGTTGGAGTAATGGGCCACGGGTAGGCCAACCCAGGCCCAGAACCTTTCAAGACATTGGGGTAGACTGCGCCCCTCGAGGCCCCAGGACGAAGAGCCGCCTTCTGAGAGTGGGCGGCGAGGCCGCCGGCTGCTCACTCGTGGCCGAGTCCCAGGGATGACTTCAGGATAAGCCGACTCCTGACTGGCGACTTCCAGAGAAGCCGGCCTTGGAGAGATGGCCCACGACGCCAACAACCCCCATGCCCTCATAAAGAGGGACGAGACGGGGAGTGGCCACAGTGAGGACCACTCCCGCCCCTTTTTTCCAAGGGCAAGCGTGGCTACAGTACGCGTACCCGCGAAGATTTCCGCACGACGCGACACTGTTGCCATGCCGGCCCTGACATCAGCCCCAAGGGGCGGAGCCCTGTGCCCACGACGGCCTGCTGGTACGACCCAGGGATGATGGGTCCCACCAGTCGGCGGGCATATGAAAGACGACAAAAGCACCACCTGTCGGCCTGGATGGGAGTCGGCCACCAGAAGTCGGCCGGCCTCTCCCACGGGCCCCACGCGCCATTAATCAGACACGACAAGTAGTGGCCACAGTGATCGCCCGCCAGACGGCGGGGCTGTCGCCACGACCTCATGACCGAGCCTGCGTCATCAGAGGCACGGCTATAGTAATCTGCAGCCGTCAAAGACCCGCCCGCGGCGGACGCGGCCTGTCGGCCCCACACCAAGCCAGTCGGCGGGGCCCACTAGTCGGCGGGCCCCAGGAGTCGGCGGATAAGATGGCGGCCAGAGGGACTAACGGCTGGGCCCGCGCCCAGCCGGATTACATGTACCCCTGGGGGTAGGCCTATATAAACCCCCAGGGCATCCATGCAAAGGGTTGGAATCCATTAGCACTAGACCAGATCATATAGGAAGGAGAGAGCTAGCCTTGCCTTCTCCTACCTCCAGGAAACAGCTCAAGGAGCAACTGTGTAAACACTTTACCATAGTGATCATGTGGAGACCCCGTAGAGCAGCAGTAGGGGTATTATCTCCCCGGAGAGCCCTGAAGCTGGGTAAGATTCGCCGGCGTGCATGTCTTCGCCTTATCCCGTTTCGAGGCACCGGTGATGTTCTACTCGCCCCCACCATGATAAGCCATCCTTTGGCATATGTCGCACCCAACCCCCGACATTTGGCACCCACCGTGGGGCATGGTGCACCGTCGTCCGGAGACCTGCTCTGGACGGTAACCCTTTTCCTCCCTGGCGAGCGCAGCCAGCCAGGCACGCCAGACGGAGTTTGCGCTGCACGGCGTTGAGATCGCCTGCACTGCCAGCTGCCTCGCCGAACTTGTCGGCGAGGTTCGCCTCTTCGACGAACCTGCATCCAACGCAGGCACGGGCGGCCCCGAGAGCCTCCTCGCGGGCCTCCTCGACCAACTCCATGTCGCCGGCGAGCTTGCCATGGACTTGGAGTCTGTAGGTTCCACCGACCCGATGCTGGTCGACTCCGACACCACGTCGCTCGACGCGTTCCCCACCAACGTGGTGGTCTACGACGAACCTCTCCCTCGCGCGGAGAGCGACGGAAGCACCGTCAGCGAGGTGCTCGTCATCGGTCATGATGAGCCTCCCGGCGAAGGAGCACATGACCCACTTTGTGCGGCACTACAAGACCTGACTGCGCCCATTCCGGAAGACGCTGACACGGAGACATTGGAGGCGCGTCGCCTTTAGCTCGTCGAAGCCGCGAAGAAGCTGGCTAGCATGAGACGCTTGTCAGAAGCCTACCAGCGTGAGATAGATCGCGCTGTCGGTGGCTCGCCGGCCCCAGCTGGGCCCAGCCGCCTTGGCACGGTCCAGCAGCGCGGCGTGGCCATCGCCAACCTGTTCGGGGCAAGTCGCCCTGTGTACGCCACCCCTGCGGAGAACATTCGAGCCGCCCAGGCGGCGGCGGACGAGCTAGACAACTTCGAGGGCGAAGAGGGCCGCCTGATGATGGAGCAAGTCCAGCGGCTCCTCGACGCGGCTGCCGCGCAGAATGAGGCCGGCTGCCGCACGGAGGCGTCGCAGCGGCAAAACGACGACCTTCGCGGAGATCAAAGCGCGACATCTCGGACGCCGACTGGCAGCGCCCGAGGAAGGAAAGACAAGGATTCGACTGTCAGCCACAGTCGGACTCACATTACCATAGAGCGCGGCCAAGACGGCCGCCCGAGAGCAGTAGAACAATGGGTTGACTGTCCGCCTCCTCCTCCTCGCAAGGAAAGGCGAGTCTCCCCACCGCCTGTTGACCATCCGACTCTCAGCGACCGCCTTGGCCGCCGAGAGGGAGTCGGGGAAAACGACGCCCGCCACCGGATCGATCGACTTCACCGATCCGTGGAGCTGGAAGAAGAAGACGAGTTGGGTCCGCCTTGTTTTGGGCCCCGCATTTGAGACGAGCCCTTTCCCAAAGGGTTCACGCTCCCAAGAGACACGCCCAAGTACACTGGCTCCGTGAAGCCGGAGGACTGGCTGGTTGACTACTCCACGGCTGTCAACATAGCGAACGGCAACAAGCGTGTCGCCGTAAAATACGTTCCGCTCATGCTCCAGGGCACGGCCCGGACATGGCTGAACAGCCTGAAGCCCTGCAGCATCAACGGCTGGGTCGACTTCGCTGAAGCATTCGTCCACAACTTCACAAGCATGTACAAGCGTCCTCCCAAGCCTCGTCAGCTTTCCTTGTGCATGCAAGGCCCCAACGAGTTGACCCGCGACTACCTCACGCGTTGGGCCGAGCTTCGGAACTCCTGCGAGGGCGTGCATGAGGTGCAGGCTATCGAGTATTTCACCGCCGGGTGCAGAGAAGGCACCCTCCTCAAGCACAAGCTCCTCTGCGACGAGCCAGAAACCCTTGACGAGCTGCTGATCATAGCAGACAAGTATGCCACGTCCGACTCCTCCATGAAGGCGGAGATTCAAGTTAGTGCAACTGGCAAAGTGGCCCCTCAGGCTCCAAGAACTCTGGTAGGAGACGCCAGTCGGCGGAAACAGCAGAACGACCACAAGCGCATGGCCCCGCATCCGGCTTCCAGCAGCCGGCAGGTCACGACAGTTGAAGGCCAGCAGTCGGATGGGCAGCCTCCAACCAAGCGACAGAAGGGTGGCAAGCCCAACTGCTTGCCAGCTTTCTCATACGAGCAGACTCTGGATGGTCCTTGCAAGTTCCATAGCGGCACGAAGCCGTCGAATCACAGCACCCAGAAGTGCCACTGGCTCACCAGGATCACCAAAGGAGACGGCCTCCTACCTCCCCCACCTGCTGGGCAGCAGCCTCTGCCTCCGCCCCAGCAGCCGGCTGTCAGGCCAATCGGCGCAGTACAAGACGAGTACCCCGAAGAGCACGGAGCCTACGTGATATTTACCGGCATGGCTGATGATCGACGTAGCAAGCGACTGCAGTGACAAGAGTTCATGCACTGGTCCGAGAAGCCTATCAGTTGGAGCAGGGCTGATCATCCAGAGGTGATACCGAGTCCGGGCTCTTATGCCTTGGTCTTGGATGCCACCTTTGCCACGGATAGACGAGCTGCTCGTTTCTCGCGATTTCTAATAGACGGAGGCAGCAGCATCAACATCCTGTACAAGGACACCATGGAGAAATTAGGAATCAAGCAAAGACAACTTCAGAACAGTCGGACTGTGTTCCACGGCATTGTTCCTGGGCTTTCCTACTCACCAATCGGCAAGATCCTGATGGACGTCCTCTTTGGACACAAAGATCACTTCCGCTGAGAGTCAGTTTGGTTCGAGGTGGTGGACCTCGAGAGCCCATACCATGCACTACTTGGCTGACCCGCCCTGGCCAAGTTCATGGCGGTCCCCCACTACGCCTACCTCAAAATGAAGATGCCCAGTTCCAGGGGGATTCTGACCGTAGTTGGCGACTACCGGAAGTCGTCTGCCTGTGTGGCTAAGAGTAGTCGGCTAGCCGAGTCCCTGGTGATCGCGGCCGAGAAGCGGCTCCTTGACCGGGTTGTGGCAATGGCCGGCAAGCAGCTAGAGGTGTCGCCTAACC
Organism: Triticum dicoccoides; assembly: GCF_002162155.2. NCBI lineage: Eukaryota > Viridiplantae > Streptophyta > Magnoliopsida > Poales > Poaceae > Triticum > Triticum dicoccoides. The sequence goes on along the minus strand of NC_041380.1, from coordinate 286,615,687 downwards.
CAAAGGAATCGGAGGCTGAGGGTTCGTTCAAGCCGGCCAAGAAGACAAAGAAGATACCCTTGGATCCGGAGCACCCAGAGAGGTACGCTGTCATAGGCGCAAACCTCGACAGCAAATAGGAAGGCGAGCTCGTCGATTTCCATCATCGACAGCAAAGAGAAGAGTTTTTGGAGAAGAGATAGCCCGACTCCTAGGAGCCGGCTTCATTATGGAAGTATTCTTTCCAGAATGGCTAGCCAACCCGCTCCTGGTACTGAAGAAGAACAAGCAGTAGCGAATGTGTATTGACTACACAAGCCTCAACAAGGCCTGCCCCAAGGACCCATTTGCTCTACCAAGAATTGATCAGGTGATAGACTCCACTGCCGGATGCGAGCTGTTGAGCTTTTTGGACGCATATTCAGGATATCACCAGATCAAGCTGAACCCGGCTGACAGACTGAAGACCGCCTTCATCACGCCGTTTGGAGCCTTCTGCTACCTCACCATGACGTTCGGCTTGAGGAATGCCGGCGCCACCTTTCAGTGTTGCATGCAGAAGTGCCTCCTCAAGCAACTCCATAGAAATGCCCACGTCTACGTGGACGATGTGGTGGCGAAGACGAAAAAGCATGGAACACTGCTGGAAGACCTCAAGGAGACCTTTGAGATCCTGCGCGGATTCCAGATCAAGCTCAACCCCGAGAAGTGCGTCTTCGAAATACCAGCCGGCCAACTCCTTGGCTTCCTGGTCTCCGAACGCGGCATAGAGTGCAACCCTGTAAAGATCAAGGCCATTGAGAGGATGGAGGTACCCAGCCGACTGCTGGACATGCAAAAGTTCACCGGCTGCTTGGCGTCCATCAGCCGATTCATCAGTCGGCTGGGCGAGAAAGCTCTCCCCTTATACCAGCTCATGAAGAAGACCACTTTTTTCGAGTGGAACCACAAGGCGGACAAAGCTTTTCTCCAGTTGAAGAAGATGCTGACTACTCCACCCGTTCTGGCGGCTCCGTCTCCTAAGGAACCTTTGCTCCTGTACATCGCCGCCACTAGCCGGGTAGTCAGCACAGTCATTGTAGTGGAACGCAAGGAGGAAGGCAAGGCACTACCTGTCCAGAGACCGGTATATTACCTGAGCGAAGTACTATCGGCCTCCAAGCAGAACTACCCCCACTACCAGAAGATGTGCTATGGCGTGCACTTTGCCGCCAAGAAATTGAAGCCTTACTTTCAAGAGCATCCAATCACTATGGTCTGCACGGCCCCACTTGCCGAGATCATCGGAATCCAAGATGCTTCTGGCCGATTGGCCAAGTGGGCCATAGAGCTGGCTCCCTACACCATCCACTACCAGCCCCGCACCGCCATCTAGTCACAAGCACTGGCCGACTTTCTCATCAACTAGGCCGAGACCCAGTACCTACCTCCAGTGCCCGACTCCACCCATTGGCGGATGCATTTCAACGGCTCCAAGATGCGCACCGGCTTGGGAGCCGACGTTGTCCTCACTTCTCCTAAAGGCGAAAAGCTCAAATACGCACTGCAAATCCATTTTGCCGCCTCCAACAACGTCGCCGAGTATGAGGCGCTCATTCAGGGGCTCCGGCTTGCCATAGAACTTGGCATTCATCGGATCTTGTGTTATGGCGACTCGGACTTAGTAGTCTAGCAGTCATCTGGCGACTAGGAAGCCAAAGATGCAAACATGGCGAGTTAACGTTTCCTCATGCAGCAACTCAGTGGGTATTTCGAGGGGTGCGAGTTCATCCATGTGCCAAGAAACGACAACGACCAAGCAGACACCTTGGCATGAATCGGCTCTACCCGCCAAGCAATACCATCTGGTGTCGCCCTTCAACGCCTTCACCAGAATCAGACTCCATTTTTGTGCCAGCCGACTCCAGAGCCCCGGCAGATGGTACGGGGATTTTGGCAGGTGGCTCCAAAGCCGCCATGGTCGGGGCCAGCCCAGGGACTGTAGAACCCGGCCCGGGGACTGCAGCGGCCGGCCTGAAGACTCCAGAACTCAGCCCAAGAGCTGAGCCAGTCAGCCCGAGGACTTCATTAATCCAGCAAGCGGTTGTTGACTCCAACCTGCCGCCTCCTAGCCCAGCCGCCCTTGTCCAAGTCACAATTCTAGCAGTCGAAGAAATAGTAGCACCCTCATGGGCTCAGCTCATCCTCAAATTTCTGGTGAGCAAAGAGCTGCCGACTGATGAGACCTTAGTTCGGCAAGTACAACACCGAGCGGCAGCCTACACCATAGTCAATAGAGAGCTGGTCAGGCGCAGCGTCACTGGTGTCTACCAGCGCTGCGTAGAGCCAGAGAAAGGCCAAGCAATTCTCAAAGACATCCATCAAGGCGTGTGCGGCCACCATGCGGTTTCAATAGTACTCATCGCCAAAGCTTTCCGACACGGTTTCCTTTGGCCAACGGCCTTAGAAGAGGCCAAGGAATTGGTCCAAAAATGCAAAGGGTGCCAGAAGTTCCGCTCCAAGCCGCATCAGCCGGCTTCTGCATTGAAGACCATCCCCATTGCCTGGCCTTTCGCAGTTTGGGTTCTAGACATGGTGGGACCATTCAAGACGGCACAAGGCGGCTTAACTCACTTACTTGTCGTGGTGGACAAGTTCACCAAGTGGATAGAAGCGAAGCCAATCAAGAAACTGAACGGTCCGACTGCCGTGACTTTCATCTCCGACATCACAATTTGGTATGGCATACCACACAACATCATCACCGACAACGGCACGAATTTTGCCAAAGGCGCCTTGGTCCGTTTCTGTGCGACACAGGGCATCCGACTGGACCTAGCATCCGTCGCCCATCCACAGTCAAACGGCCAGGTGGAGCGAGCAAACAACCTCATCCTGTCCGGCATCAAGCCCCGACTAATCGAGCCTCTGGAGCGCTTGGCTGGCTGCTGGCTCGACGAGTTGCCAACCATCCTCTGGAGTCTACGCACGACTCCGAACAAGTCAACCGGGTTCACGCCTTTCTTCCTCGTCTACGGTACTGAAGCCATCATCCCAACGAACATAGAGTTCAATTCCCCGTGAGTCAGCATGTACACCGAGAAAGAAGCATGGCAAGACGGCGTCGACCTGCTGGAAGAGGGCCAGCTGTTGGCTCTCAGTCGGTCCAGCATCTACCAGCAGAGCCTGCACAGATACTACAACAGGAAGGTCAGGCTGAGATCTTTCCAGGAGGACGACCTCGTGCTCCGATTAATCCAGCGAACAGCCGGCCAACACAAGCTGTCGGCACCTTGGGAAGGCCCCTTCATCATCAGCAAAGTGCTGGGCAACGACTCCTACTACCTGATCGATGCTCAAAAGCCCCGAGCACACAAGAGGGACGACTCCGGCAAAGAGACAGAACGGCCATGGAATGCAAATCTCCTCCAAAAATTTTACAGTTAAACGCAGTATGTATCACGCTACCTTTTGTATTAAAAGTACCAAGACTTCGGGCCCCCCGAGAAGAGCTCGGGGACTGCCCTCTTTTATATATATGATAAGAAATATGCCTTCGAGTATATTACTCTTTGTTATGCCGTTTGGCACCGGGTTCGACTAGTCGGCTTGGGGACTTGCCGACCTGTGCTATCAAATGCTTCCTACAGCCGGACAAGTAGTGTGTGGCGTCTAAACCATCTCCTAATAGAAGCCGCAGCTCGCAGAGCGACTGTCTGGTGGGAAGGAGTGAGGAAGAATGGGCGTCCACATGAAAAATGGCTAAGGACTCAAAGCACAAACATAGCTTAAAGCCGGCTTCTAGCCTTTTTTCACAAACCGACTCTTGAATAGTCGGCTTGCCGCCTTCTATCCGACTTGTTAAAAAACCCTAAAAACGGCTAAGTACTTGCCTTCCCAAAGTGACCAAGAATTTGATCCAGCAGGAGTCCGCGGAGCGGCTATTTGACTGACAAAGACGGCAACTGAGGGAAGGCGGCAAAGGAAAAAGCCAAAAGAACAATGAGCAAGAAGGATAGAAGGCGGATGAATATTTATATAACAAAGGCCCTTGGCCGAATCTTCGAGCAGAATTTCAAAATACACCCCGTGGGTGGAATTGTGCAAATTAACAAGTTCTTCAAAAACTATTAGAACTGATAAAACAAAGACAAGGTGGTAGCCTAGGGGGCGACACACGGGTTTGGAGGATCGGAGGAGACGGCGGTGTTGGACGTTGGGGCGGGCGGCTAGGTGGTCTCGGCTTGATCACCTCCGGCAGTAGTCAGCTCGGGCGGGCACGGCTCGTTGCTGGAGGCACGGTCGAGCTGAGGCTGGCCATTCGCTCCGTCTTCCGGTGCCTCCGTCTCGCTCCCGTCCTCCTCCTCGTCTTCCTCCTCGACGCTGGAGTCGATCACCTCTTCCGAGTCCTCGCCGTAGTCGGGGTTCATCCCAAACCACTCCGGTGGCATCTCCTCGCCGTCTTCAGCCCGCTCGGGGACAAAGATGCTGGTGTCGGTGTACTCGGCGATCACCACCGCACGCTTGACGAGGGCATCTTCCGTGGCTGCCAGCTCCGGTTGGGCCTCTGATTGGAGTGTGGCCAGCCAGTCTAGGTCCAGCCCCAGGTACCACGCCTTGACGAATTCCAAGGCTCGGCGCGCTCCGGCCCGGGCCGAGGAACCCTTTCAGGCCTCAAGACGGCCAGCCGCGACCTCCAGCCAATCGGCAGTTCGACTGGGGGTGCGCGGAGCCTGCACGTCTGGCCACAGGGTGGTGATCGCTTGGGCGCCGACACGTTGAAGCCGGCGCAGCATCTGGTGGGCCGGCCGCAGGCGAGCCCCAATGCTCAGAATATGCTCGTCAAGAGTCCGAGGGGCATCAGCGGTGATCTCCGTGCCACCCGCCCTCCGCTCCTCGCGGTCGGCCTCAATAGCTTGAATGGCGGCCTGCGAGTGGCCGGGGAAGAAGTCTGCCAAGACGGAAAGAACGAAGAGCAAGTAAAAAAAAACCAAAAGTCGGCTCGACCTATAGTTAGCGGTTTGAAGAAGGAAAGCAAAGAAGCTCACCGTCGACAAGGTCCTCGATCTCGTGGAAGTCGGAGACCAGCATTGCCTCCTTGTCGGTCCAGGAGGAGCGCTCGCTCGCGAACTCGTCCAGGAGGGCGGCTTCCACCTCTTCCGCCTCCTTCTGCGTCTTCGTAAGCAGCTCCTTCTGCTCTGCCAATTGTGCGGCCAGTAGATCGCACTCGGCAGCGAGCTTGCTGCACTCCTCCCCCTTGGCACTCAACACGGAGTTGGCTTCGCTCAGCTGCTGTTGAAGAGCGGTGTTGGCCTCTGAAGAGAAAGAAGAAAGAAGGCGTTAAGTCATCAATGAAGAAGGTCGCCGGGGAGATCCGGCCCGACTGCTCAGCAGTCGGCCTGAATCTCGGGGACTACAGCCTGCGGGTGCGCCAGCGCGCCCCCGCAAAGAAGAAAAAGGACTCACTCCGGCTCTCCGACAAGTCGGCAGTCCGCTTCCCCGGCTCTTCAATGTTGCGGTTGAAGGCGATGACACGGAGGTTGTGATAGTCCCGCAACAAGTATTTTAGAACAAAGGTTAGAACCCAGAACTTACCAATTGGAGTTCCGGGCCGCCTGCTCTGCAGCCGGCCCAGAACTCGGGGACTACACCCAGTGGGTGCGCTGGCGCGCCCCCACAGAGAGAAACAAGAAAAGAGGGACAAAGGAGAAAGCATACCCGGATGGCTGCCCGCGACGCGAGGTGCGCCTTGGTGCAGTTCTAGATGGCGTCGCTCTCGGCTCGCAGCTTTGTCTGAACATCCAGAAGCACCTGGTTCAGCAGGCCCATGCCGCCTCCTCGCACCCACCCAATGGGCGCGGCACTCGTCGCCTCGTCGTCTGGAATCGTCGAGCTAGCGGTGCCGGTCTCCAAGGGGCATGGCGCCGAAGTCGCCTTCCCAAGATGGCGGCGCGTTGGCGAGCCTACTTGAAGGAGTAGCCTCGCCACGGCCTTGTCTTCAGTCGGCGGCAAGGGCGGATCCCCCAGCTGTTTGCCTGGCGCGCTTCTAGATGGCGGCAGGGGCGGCTGTGGCGGCGCGACCACGTCCGGCAGGGGGTCGTCGCCGCCGCCTCTCTCCATGATCGGGAACTCGCCGTTGGCTTCCCCCGACTACCCCGTGAACTCCGAGGGCGGCGGCGCGGAGTTCAAAGGGGTAACGAACACCGCCGACCACCGGGGCGCGACTTCCTTAGCTGGCTGCTTTGCCGCAACGGCGGCCGAGCTTCTTCAGGGCGGAGGCCTCCGCCTCCTCGGCCTCCGCTTTCTCCCAGCGGGCGGCCTCGTCCTCCTCGCGCTTCTCCCGCGCATTCCACTCCGTCGCCTCCCGAAGGTCGGCGGAGGGGTCAATTTGCCGAGTGGTGGCAGACGTCTCCACCGACCCCATGACAGAGGCGGCGGCAACTCTCTCAAGAGTGAGGGGAGCCCTGAGGCGAGAAAAGCATATGAAAAACTCAGACAAAATTAACAAAGAGAAAATAAAGATAAGGGACGGAGGCGCTTACGCAGAAACCAGCGGCGGCTTCTTCACCTCCTTGCGGAAGCGTTTGGCTTTCGCGGCCGCCTCTTCCCGTTTGGTCACGGCAGCCGCTCCCTTGAACTTCTTCGACCAGCCACCAAGCGTACTCGGCCCGGCCTGGCGCTTCTTCGCACCGCCTTGAGCGTCCAAGCCGGTGGAGGAACTCGCGCTTGGCTGGCCGGCTTTTGGCTGGCGACGTGGGGCGACTTCTCCCTCGGCCTCGTCATCAGGCCAGTCGGCGAAAGTGGCCGAAGGCCTGGAGCCACCTGCCTCTCCTCCTCCTCCCACGGCGTTGGCTTCCATCGCTGCCGCCCCCAAGTCGGGATCGTCGACATCGCTCTCCGCCCGATCGGGGACAAACTGACAAGCCGGCCCCGCGGTGCCAGCCGAGGGAGGGACGAGAGGATTCTGATTCAAAACAAAAATGGTCAGACTTGACAAGTCGAACTCGGCAGCAAAAGAAACAGAAGAAGGAAGACGACTTACAAGAGGCGGGGGGTTGGCGCGCGAATATGGCTCCTTGCTGAACCGCCAGTCCACCGAGAGACCGCGGTTCACAATGTAGTTCACCATGTTCGCCACCTCCGCGTGAGGCATGTCCTTGGAGCACATCCGACACGGGTCCCGATGACCGCTCATCTGGCAGATCAGGTGAGGTCGGCCTTGGAGTGGGAGGACTCAGCGCGCCACGAAGGCGGCCAGCAAGTCGGCCCCGGTCAGGCCCTCCGACTGCGTCAGCACTCGGAGTCACGCGACGGCAACGGCACCAGCGGGAGACAGCGTCCTGGCTCAGTGTGACCAGCTGGAGAGCCTTCCAGCCGGCGCTCCGGCTTCGTAAGCCGGCAGGTTGACCCAGTCACCTTCTGGGGCGACATTCTTCACATAAAAATATGACCGCTGCCACATCTTCACTGACTTAATCAGTGCGATGGTGAGAAACGGATTGTCGGCCACTGATCTCCGCATCGCGATGAATGCACCTGTCACATCCTAGTTAGCCATGCATTAGAGTGTTGCATCATGTTTACTTTTTCATCAGAAACTTGAAATGGGGATGACAGAACCCCCAGTCCCCTCTGAAACCAACTAGGGTTTACTAAAAACTTTTTCAATGAACCTGAAATGCCCTTCTAAAATGCCCATCATTTTTGTCTTGGTTCAGAACCCCTGCCAAAAGTGGTGCACATTTTCCTAGGCCATCTTAGGGTTTTTGAATTAAATCATAAATATTTGAATTTGGGCATTTAAAATTATATAAAATATTTAAATGCTCAAATACCTCCAAACTAAAATGTTTCATGTTGGAAATAATCCAACTATGGACCAGGAGTAATTTGGTGATTTTTGAACTTGCCTAGGTATTTTATTAAATTCAACAAAGTTGCAGATATATTAAAAAAAGAAACAGAAACAGAAAAAAAGGGGAAAACTTACCTGGCGCCACCGCAGGCCCACCAGCCAGCCCACCTGGCCGGCCCAGCCCGGCCACCGCTCCAGCGAGCTGCTTGGCTCGCCAGGCAGGCAGCCAAGGTGCTCGGCGGCGGCACCGCAGCTTGCCACGCAGCTGCTCGCCGCCTCGCCGCCTCCCTCGCCCGGCTAACGCCGTGGATCGGCCTCCCTCTCTCCCCCGAACCCCCCAGACACCCCCTCTCCTCTCCAGCTCCTCCCCCTCGCACGCCCCAGCCATGGCCGACGCCATCGCCGCCACCCCCTCGCCGTAGCCACGCCCTCCGTCCACCCCATGCCGTGCCACCGTGTCCAGGAGCTCCGCCGCCGTCCACTTCATCGAGCTAGCCGAGCCCCGTGTGCTCGTGCGGCCCGAGACCACCGCACCGACCTCGCCCGAGCTCACCGTCGCCGGAGATCCCCTTTAACACCGTCGCCGCCTCAGCTCGTCCCCGACCTCGCCGGTGGCCTCTACGGGAGCGCTGTGAGCCTAGCTACTCCTCCGACCCTCTCTCTCTCTCATTCCTGAGCCGTGTAGCCACCGCACGAGGATCACACGCCCGCACCGCCGCGGATCTCGTCGCCGACGTGCTTCCGGCCACACTCCGGCCACAAGATGGTGTCCATCTTACTCACCAAGTCCCGCAACACCTAGCTAGCTACTCCACGAGCCTCACCGAACCCTCTAGCGCCAAGTTCACCTCCGACCGAACCCCGGTGGCCGCCAAAGTCGTCGCCGGCGCCAACTCCGGCCACCCCGACCCCAACGGACTCCGCCAAGAGCTGCGGTTTGTCCTCAGCTCCCCTCTGGTGGTCTCCGCGGCCCATTTGGTGGCCGAAATGGCCAAAACCACTCCCGCCGCCGTGTCGGGCTCGCCGGCGGCTAAACGCCGGCGTCGCTGGCTTTGACTTTGACCACGGGTGGGCCCTGGTTGACTCCCCTGAGTCAATGACAGGTGGGGCCCAGCCCTGTTAATTAAACAGGATTAGTTTTAATTAAGTTTTAATCACCCTGACATGCGGGACCCACTGTCAGGTTTGACCCAGACCTGTTCCGTTGACCTGCTGACGTCACACTGACGTCAGGCTGACGCAGTAATTGATTTTCTGGATTTAATTTAAATCAGGAAATTCCAGAATATAATTTAAACTTCAAAAATTCATAACTTTTATTCTGTAACTCCAAATTGGACAAATTATATATGAAAAATAATCAGAAAAATCCAATCTATCCATCTGTACTATTTTCATGCATGATCAACCAAGTTAAATTGATGTTTTAAGCAGAACAAGGAAAAGCACTTTAAAAGGCCATATTTGAATCTGAAATTTGAATCCTTGATTCAAATTTGTTCAAACCCTTCTGGTTTTAGTTGCATTAGCCCAACACACTCATATTGCCATGTTTCATGCATGCATCATATTGTTGCACATTGTTTGGTGATGGTTGTGTATCTATGTCCCTTGCGACAGGTTCTGCCTCCGAGGAATACCGTGATTACCCTAACGAAGAACCGTATCAGTGCATCGAACCATCAGGCAAGCAACCAACCATTTGATCATATCGATACAATCCCATGTTCTCGCTCCTGCTCTCTTTTACTGCATTAAGACAACGCGATTCAAACTGCTGTGTGCTACGGTAGTTGAACCCATTTCCTCTGCATGACCTGTCATTGCCACAGTAACTAGATGAAACCCACTAGCATGTGTAGGAGTTGATTGAGCCATATGTATGTGTTGTTCCTACCTTGCTATGCCTGCTATGCTTAGAGTCGTGTCAGGTCTGGTTCATCGGGGTGATGGGCTAGAGTGAAATGATTATGTCGATAATGAGAGTGGTGTGGTGAACACGATTTGGAAAAGGTATCGATGAGAGGCCATGTAGGAGTACATGGTGGGTTGTTTCATTGAAGCCGACCTAAAGCACTGAGATCTGTATGCGTGATTTAAGATACAGCTACTACCATGCATTGGGCCCTGAAATATGACCCCGCTCGACTTCTTATTCACCCTAGCTCTCTGTCCAGGAGTTGCAAGTAGTTTCTGGTGTTTGTAGCCTACTGGAGGCCGTGGACAGCGCTGACCGTAGGGGTGGGCTGTGATGCGGTAGGTACGTGGCCGGGTGTACCGAATACCCGTTAGGTATCTCGGGAACCCTGTTCACATCGTTCGGGGCCGTATGGGAAACCCCGGCCGGACTCCCTGCGGATGGAACCTGAATAGGCGATAAACCTGGACTAGAGGCTTAAGTGTTTAGGTAGGTCGTGGTCTACACCCACGTCGGCTTTCGCTTGAAGTCTGCCGAGCACATGTCGTGTGCAGACGCTAAGTGGTGGAAACATGTATGAAGAAGTACACCCCTGCAGGGTTATCATAATCTATTCGAATAGCCGCGTCCACGGTAAAGGACTACTTGGTTGCCTATACAGTTCATAGACAAGTAAATGGAAACTGTTAAAAGCCTCAAGATAAGTGCGAGTGCCGAGGATGGCTCTTCCGTAGGAAGACGGAGGTGGATCCTCGGTAGTGTATTGAAGTGGTGAGTAGTGGACTCGTGTGCGCAAAACCATTTCAAGTTGGAGTATCGTAGGATAGTTTAGCCAAGGGTCAAAGCTGGCTTGCTGCAATAACTCCACCAACCTTCTTGATAACATGCATGTATGTAGGATCTGATGTAAGTCGTGCTGAGTACCTTTGTACTCATGTTGCTATAATCTACATTTTTACAGAAGACGCTGCAACCCCTTCTGATGGGTTCTATGTAGACGTTGACATCAACGAGTAGGCTAAAGACCCAGGTGGTGACCCTGAGCTTGTGAAGGACCTTGTAGTATAGCTAGGCTTCCCAAGCCTCTTTTATTTTACTAGTTGTCTGTACTCAGACAAGTTACTTCCGCTGCTGGTTTGTATGACTGTATGACTTGTATGTTGGGTCGTGAGACCCGTACCTTTGTGTATGTTATGTATGGCTCCCTGAGCCTTAAATAAAGTACTTGTGTCGTAGAGTCATGTTGTGATGCTTCGTTGTATTTGCACATATCGAGCATATTGTGTGTATGATTGAAATGCTTGGTATGTGTGGGATCTGACTATCTAGTTGTTTATCTTTAGTAGCCTCTCTTACCGGGAAATGTCTCCTAGTGTTACCGCTGAGCCGTGGTAGCTTGCTACTGCTCTGGAACACTTAGGCTGGCCGGCATGTGTCCTTCTTCGTTCCTGTGTCTGTCCCTTCGGGGAAATGTCACGCTTTGAGTACCGGAGTCCTGTTAGCCCGCTACAGCCCGGTTTACCGGAGTCCTGCTAGCCCAGTGCTACAGCCCGGACCCACTTGCTGATGACCGACACGTTCGAAGCTGGGTCATGGATGCCTGTCCCTGTAGGTCTGTGCCACTTTGGGTTTACGACTAGTCATGTCAGCCCGGGCTCTTTATCATATGGATGCTAGCGACACTATCATATACGTGAGCCAAAAGGCGCAAACGGTCCCGGGCAAAGGTAAGGCGACACCCGTGGAGATACCGTGCGTGAGGCCGCAAAGTGATATGAGGTGTTACCGGCTAGGTCGATGTGACATCGAGTCGGGGTCCTGACAGCGTTGGCATCAGAGCCGGACTGCCTGTAGGTTCTCCAAGCCAAACTGGTCGATGTTGAGTCTAGAAATTCTTTAGTTATATGTAGGGGAATTGTTTGTGGGTTGGAACGTAAGGCTCTTTTTACTCCTTTATCTTATGACATTCTGATCTGAGTCAGTCCATTCTTCTACCGGGGGTTAAGGAATTAGGATCTATTCTCTCTATCAGGATCACGTGTTACTAATCAGTAGTACCTTATAAGTTTGATGGATACAAGCCTAGTTCAGTTCTACTACCACATTATGTTGTTAGAATGGATTCAGAACTTTGATATGATGATGTTGAGTGTGTATGAAATCCTTTGTCAAATGTCTCAAAATCCTTCTTGAGCATTTACAGCTGTTATGCTGCCGAAATTTTGCTAGAAAACTCTAATGCCCTTGCATTATGATTGTGCTTTCAGATGGCCACTCGCGACCTCAATCAAGTGGTTCGCCTGACTCGATGCCTAGATGTACCCGGCCATACTGCCAAGTTGGTCAGGGTAATGACTGAGGCTGGATACCGCTGGTATCCCGAGTACACGGTCGAAGAGCAATTTCGGGACTTCAATCAAAGCCAGTATCTCTGCACTGTCAGGATATTTCCATCTTATCCTGGATCCACCGAGCCTCTTCACTGCTCCTATGGACTCGGGGTTACTATTGAGATGGCTGTGCAGGACGCCGCCTACTCTATGATGACCATTATGCGAGTCAGATCTGGTCTATTTCGGGACTCTGATTTCCGGTATATGCCTGGATCACTTCCGGGAGCACAAGGGTATCTCCAGGCTATTTATGCTGACCCCACTCAGGAGGATTCACGGACTCGCACCACTGCTGAGATGCTCGAGGATAAGGACCGTGAAAATCGGGCCTTAAGGTTAGAGCTCTTCAATACCCGTGCTGACCACTGGGCCACTTTGACTCGGTTCGCACCGGCAGTGCAAGCTGGATTCTCAGATATGCGCGATCTCTATCCTGTGAGATCTGCTCTGCCAGACGTGATGATTTGGCGTGATGTAGGAGGCATCACCCCACCTCGCGGTCCCCGCAGGCCACCGTTTGTTGGTCCAAGGCCCCATCCTAGCCCCTAGGGTCCACAAGCTCCGCGAGATCGTCTGTTTCCGGATGATCATGTTGAGCTTCCAGGCTATGGAGGTGACTTCTACGAGGACTACTACGGATCGGTCTGAGTCAGTGGTAGTATCACTAGTTCGCACTAGCTGTGTCGTCTATCGTCCCGCGTGACTCGTGGGATATGACCTAGTTTGTACTCCTTCCGGAGGTGTAGAAAAATAATGTATAGGAGCTTGGAATGCCTCCGATGAGATGTAATCCTCTTTTCACCGTAATAGTACTTGTTTGGTCTTGTACTAAACCCTGTATGGTGTGTATGACGATGGAATAAAGAAGCAGTTTCTGTATCTACCATGTCATACGGATGATCATCTTGCATTTCGAGTTATTCCTTACATTTTACCCTATGTCGGAATTTTATCATCCTGACTAAATCATTGTCTTGTTTACCTAGGATGGTCAACACGCGCGCTAACCCTGCTTCTCAAGAGCAGGCCGAAGGCAGTGAAGCCAGGGATGCAAATCTGCCTCATCCTCCTTCACTAGCCGAGGTTATGATGGAAGCTGAGAGAAACAAGCGGGAGACCAACCGTTTGTTGGAGCGTATTGAACAGAACACAGCACACCATCAGAGGACTAACGTGGTGTCACTCAGTGATTTCATCAAATTACATCCACCCACGTTCCACCACTCTGTCGAGCCCCTCGACGCTGATGACTGGCTTCGCAGTATCTCTCATAAACTGCGTTCCGCGCTGGTAGCGGAGGCTGACAAGGTCACCTTTGCTGCATATCATCTTGAAGGCCCCGCCAGTCTATGGTGGGAGAATTATGGAGCTATGCGCCCAGCGGGCCATGTCACTACTTGGGCTGAATTCAGCGAGGCTTTCCGTGAACATCACATTCCGGAGGGTCTCATGGACCATAAACGTGAAGAATTTTGCAGTTTCACCCAAGGCCGACTTTCTGTGGATGCTTACAGCAGGGAGTTTGGTAATCTCGCATGATATGCAACCGAGGAAGTGTCTACCGATGCCAAGAAGCAAGCAAGGTTCCGTAAGGGCCTTAGTCCTGAGCTTCGCCGCGACCTCCGTCTGCATGAGTGCACATCTTTTCAGAAACTTGTCAACAAAGCCATCAGTGCTGAAACGGGTCAGACTGACTATGACGCAACACGCAAGCATGGCCGTGATATGGGTTCCTCATCCGGTGCTGGTCCTCAGAAGCGCCGCGTGTGGGTACCCAACACCGCCCTGCCACCCAGGTTCACACCGAGGCCATCCTTCCAGGCTCCTCGCCCTATCCAACAGTCTGCACCAGCCAAGCCCTATGGGGGTCCAACTAACAATGCTCCTCCACGTACCAGTTCCGTGACTTGTTTCAAGTGTGGGGAATCTGGTCACTATATGCGTGAGTGTCCCCAGACCAACCCAAATCAATCTGCTAAAGCTGTTGGCCGTGGCAAGCCGACAGGGAAAATATTCCACGCCAAGCCGGTCACCGCTTCACGTGGCCATGTCAACTGTATCTCGGCCGAAGAAGCTCAAGAGGATCCCAACGTCGTTCTCGGTACGCTTCTTGTTAATTGCCACCCGGCATCTGTTCTTTTCGATACAGGAGCCTCTCATTCTTTTATATCCGAAAGTTATGCTCGTTTGCATAACGTTGCATTCTGTGACATGCCATCCACTATGGAAATTTCTACCCCTGGTTCTAGATGGCAGACCTCCAGGGTAAGTTATGGAAATGAAATCCAAGTCGACAGACTTGTTTTCCTCGCGTCTTTGATAGCCCTTAAATCTTCAGATATTAATATCATTCTGGGTATGGACTGGATGTCGGCTCATCATGCCCAAATCGATTGCTTCTCTAGGACTGTTCAACTCACCCATCCTTCAGGAAAGATAGTCAATGTCTTGACCCGAATAGCCAAGCGACAATTATATTCTCTTAACGCCAGCCCTTTGCCAGACCTTGAGGACGTTCCGGTAGTCCGTGACTTCCCGGATGTCTTTCCGGAGGAATTGCCAGGTGTTCCACCTGACAGGGATGTTGAGTTTGTAATAGACCTCATTCCAGGAACCGTTCCAATTGCTAGAAGACCTTATAAGATGGCACCCCTAGAACTAGCCGAACTTAAGAAACAACTCGATGAGTCCTTGAAAAAGGGTTTCATCCGACCTAGCTCTTCTCCGTGGGCTTGCCCCGTCCTATTCGTCAAGAAGAAGGATGGTACGGACCGGATGGTTGTAGATTACCGACCTGTCAATTTGGTCACAATCAAGAACAAATATCCACTTCCCAGGATCAACGACCTGTACGATCAGCTCGCTGGATCCTCAGTCTTCTCCAAAATGGATTTGAGGTTGGGCTACCATCAAATCAAAATCAGAAACGGGGACATTCCTAAAACGGCCTTTGTTACTCGTTATGGCCAATACGAGTACACCGTCATGTCCTTCGGATTAACCAACGCTCCAGCCACCTTTTCTCGGTTAATGAACTCAATCTTCATGGAGTATTTGGATAAATTCGTCGTGGTTTACCTCGATGATATACTCATCTACTCCAAGAACGAGGAAGAACATGTCGAACATCTAAGGCTAGTGTTGCAGAAACTTCGAGAGCATCGCCTTTATGCCAAATTTTCTAAATGTGAATTCTGGTTGTCAGAAGTGACCTATCTGGGTCATGTAATATCTGGTAAAGGTATTGCTGTTAACCCTGAGCGAGTTCAAGCCGTCCTTAACTGGACTCCACCTGAATCGGTCAAGCAAGTTCGGAGTTTTCTAGGCTTAGCGAGCTATTGCCGTCGCTTTGTCGAGAACTTCTCCAAAGTTGCCAAACCTCTAACCGAACTCCTCAAGAAAGATAAGAAGTTCGAGTGGACTCCACAATGTGAGCACAGCTTTCAGGAACTGAAAAGACGCCTGACTTCTGCTCCCGTACTGGTACCGCCAGACTTCTCTAAGGACTTTGTTATCTACTGCGACGCCTCGCGACAAGGACTAGGTTGCATTCTCATGCAAGATCGACACGTAATTGCCTACGCTTCACGGCAATTGCACCCACATGAGGAGAATTATCCTACCCATGATCTAGAGCTTGCAGCCGTAGTCTATGCACTTAAGACCTAGCGACATTACCTCCTCGGTAATCGTTGCGAAATATTCACTGATCACCAAAGTCTGAAGTACATCTTCACCCAACCGGATTTGAATCTCAGGCAAAGACGTTGGGTCGAGTTGATCACAGATTTCGACTTAGGAATAACCTACACCCCAGGGAAAGCCAACGTCATGGCTGATGCGCTAAGTCGTAAATCTTATTGTAACAATCTGATGTTACAACAAAGTCAACCGCTTCTCCATGAGGAATTTCGGAAGCTTAACCTTCACATTGTTCCTCAAGGATTTCTTCCCACCTTGGTGGCGAAACCTTCTCTTACGGATCAAATCATTGCTGCCCAGAAGCGAGATAAGGGAATAGCTAAGATCAAGGAGAACATTGCTAGCGGAGGTGCTAGTTGTTTCTCCACAAATGATCATGGTGTTGTGTACTTTGAGAACCGTCTAGTGGTTCCCAAGAACCAGCATCTACGGCAGTTGATCCTTAAGGAGGCTCATGAATCCCCTCTCACTATTCATCCCGGTAGTACTAAGATGTATCAGGACCTACGCCAGAGGTTCTGGTGGACTAGGATGAAGAGAGAAATTGCTCAGTATATTGCTAATTGCGACGTCTGTCGACGTGTAAAAGCAGAGCACCAACGGCCTGCTGGCACCCTTCAACCCTTAGCTATTCCTGAATGGAAATGGGATAAAATTGGTATGGATTTCATTATCGGTTTTCCCAGGACTAAGAGAGGGAATAATGCTATCTTCGTCGTGGTCGATCGTCTTTCCAAAGTAGCCCATTTCTTACCTGTTCGTGAGAGTATAACCGCTAGTCAGCTGGCAGACTTATACATCTCCCGAATAGTGTCTCTCCATGGTGTTCCTTTGGAAATTAACTCGGATCGAGGAAGTCTTTTCACCTCTCGATTTTGGGAAAGTTTCCAAAATGCTATGGGAACCCGTCTCTCCTTTAGCACCGCCTTCCACCCTCAGTCGAGCGGTCAAGTGGAACGCGTCAACCAGATTCTAGAAGACATGCTTCGAGCCTCTGTTATCTCATTCGGAATGGATTGGGAGAAGTGCTTCCATTTGCCGAATTCGCTTACAACAACAGCTATCAATCTAGCTTGGGTAAAGCCCCTTTTGAAGTTCTCTATGGATGACGGTGTCGAACACCCCTTAACTGGTCAGAGACCGGGGAAAGACAATTCTTTGGCCCGGATATGATTCAGGAAGCAGAAGAACAAGTTCGCATCGTTCGTGAAAAGTTGAAAACAGCCCAATCCCGTCAAAAGAGTCAATATGACCGAAAACATAAGGCTATGACTTTCGAGGTTGACGAGAAGGCTTATCTTCGGGTCACCCCTCTGAAGGGAACCCATCGTTTCGGTATCAAAGGCAAATTGGCTCCTCGTTACATTGGACCTTTTCGCATTCTCGCCAAACGAGGAGAAGTTGCCTACCAGTTGGAACTACCTCCGCATCTCTCTAGAGTCCACGATGTCTTCCACGTTTCCCAACTCAGGCGTTGCTTCTCGGATCCTATCCGTGAAGTGGACCACGAAACGCTTGATCTCCAGGATAATCTTACATATCGAGAGTACCCCATTCGTATCCTCGATCAGGCCGAGCGTACCACTCGACGTCATAATATCAAGTTTCTCAAGGTTCAATGGTCGCACCATTCTGAGGATGAAGCAACTTGGGAAAGGGAAGATCGTCTTCAACTCGAGTACCCCGCCTTCTTTCCGGAGGAACCCAAATCTCGGGACGAGATTATTTTGAGTGGGGGTGAGTTGTCACATCCTAGTTAGCCATGCATTAGAGTGTTGCATCATGTTTACTTTTTCATCAGAAACTTGAAATGGGGATGACAGAACCCCCAGTCCCCTCTGAAACCAACTAGGGTTTACTAAAAACTTTTTCAATGAACCTGAAATGCCCTTCTAAAATGCCCATCATTTTTGTCTTGGTTCAGAACCCCTGCCAAAAGTGGTGCACATTTTCCTAGGCCATCTTAGGGTTTTTGAATTAAATCATAAATATTTGAATTTGGGCATTTAAAATTATATAAAATATTTAAATGCTCAAAAACCTCCAAACTAAAATGTTTCATGTTGGAAATAATCCAACTATGGACCAGGAGTAATTTGGTGATTTTTGAAGTTGCCTAGGTATTTTATTAAATTCAACAAAGTTGCAGATATATTAAAAAAAGAAACAGAAACAGAAAAAAGGGGAAAACTTACCTGGCGCCACCGCAGGCCCACCAGCCAGCCCACCTGGCCGGCCCAGCCCGGCCACCGCTCCAGCGAGCTGCTTGGCTCGCCAGGCAGGCAGCCAAGGTGCTCGGCGGCGGCACCGCAGCTCGCCACGCAGCTGCTCGCCGCCTCGCCGCCTCCCTCGCCCGGCTAACGCCGTGGATCGGCCTCCCTCTCTCCCCCGAACCCCCCAGACACCCCCTCTCCTCTCCAGCTCCTCCCCCTCGCACGCCCCAGCCATGGCCGACGCCATCGCCGCCACCCCCTCGCCGTAGCCACGCCCTCCGTCCACCCCATGCCGTGCCACCGTGTCCAGGAGCTCCGCCGCCGTCCACT
>NC_041380.1:286541247-286595676 GCF_002162155.2 Triticum dicoccoides | reverse complement strand
CGGCCGGACTCCCTGCGGATGGAACCTGAATAGGCGATAAACCTGTACTAGAGGCTTAAGTGTTTAGGTAGGTCGTGGTCTACACCCACGTCGGCTTTCGCTTGAAGTCTGCCGAGCACATGTCGTGTGCAGACGCTAAGTGGTGGAAACATGTATGAAGAAGTACACCCCTGCAGGGTTATCATAATCTATTCGAATAGCCGCGTCCGCGGTAAAGGACTACTTGGTTGCCTATACAGTTCATAGACAAGTAAATGGAAACTGTTAAAAGCCTCAAGATAAGTGCGAGTGCCGAGGATGGCTCTTCCGTAGGAAGACGGAGGTGGATCCTCGGTAGTGTATTGAAGTGGTGAGTAGTGGACTCGTGTGCGCAAAACCATTTCAAGTTGGAGTATCGTAGGATAGTTTAGCCAAGGGTCAAAGCTGGCTTGCTGCAATAACTCCACCAACCTTCTTGATAACATGCATGTATGTAGGATCTGATGTAAGTCTTGCTGAGTACCTTTGTACTCATGTTGCTATAATCTACATTTTTACAGAAGACGCTGCAACCCCTTCTGATGGGTTCTATGTACACGTTGACATCAACGAGTAGGCTAAAGACCCAGGTGGTGACCCTGAGCTTGTGAAGGACCTTGTAGTATAGCTAGGCTTCCCAAGCCTCTTTTATTTTACTAGTTGTCTGTACTCAGACAAGTTACTTCCGCTGCTGGTTTGTATGACTGTATGACTTGTATGTTGGGTCGTGAGACCCGTACCTTTGTGTATGTTATGTATGGCTCCCTGAGCCTTAAATAAAGTACTTGTGTCGTAGAGTCATGTTGTGATGCTTCGTTGTATTTGCACATATCGAGCATATTGTGTGTATGATTGAAATGCTTGGTATGTGTGGGATCTGACTATCTAGTTGTTTATCTTTAGTAGCCTCTCTTACCGGGAAATGTCTCCTAGTGTTACCGCTGAGCCATGGTAGCTTGCTACTGCTCTGGAACACTTAGGCTGGCCGGCATGTGTCCTTCTTCGTTCCTATGTCTGTCCCTTCTGGGAAATGTCACGCTTTGAGTACCGGAGTCCTATTAGCCCGCTACAGCCCGGTTTATCGGAGTCCTGCTAGCCCAGTGCTACAGCCCGGACCCACTTGCTGATGACCGACACGTTCGAAGCTGGGTCATGGATGCCTGTCCCTGTAAGTCTGTGCCACTTTGGGTTTACGACTAGTCATGTCAGCCCGGGCTCCTTATCATATGGATGCTAGCGACACTATCATATACGTGAGCCAAAAGGCGCAAACGGTCCCGGGCAAAGGTAAGGCGACACCCGTGGGGATACCGTGCGTGAGGCCGCAAAGGGATATGAGGTGTTACCGGCTAGATCGATGTGACATCGAGTCGGGGTCCTGACAGCACCGCACTAGGCCGGCACGCCGGCAACGTGTGTGCCAAGCTTGGATTGGAAGAACTCCCCCCAGAGCTCGATGGTGGGGAGAACGCCGAGGAAGCCTTCGCACAGGGTGGCGAAGGCAGCCAGCAGCACCACCGTGTTCGGAGTAAGGTGGTGCGGCTGGAGCCCGTGGAACTCCAAGAAGGAGCGGAAGAAGCCACTCGTCGGCAGTCCCAGGCCGTGCATGAGGTGCGAGCAGAATATGACCCGCTCGCCCTCCTCCGGCGCCGGCGATATCTCTCCCTCCGGCACGAGGCGGACCCGCACTAAGTCCCTACCAGGCAGCCACCGTGTCTGGTGGAGGATCTCGATGTCCTCGTCGTCAACCTCGGAGCCGTCCCACACTCCGGAGCGAACAACAAGAGGCGCAGCGGCGGAGGAGGAGCTCATCGCTGCGGGCACGGCGTGGTTCAGAGCAGCAGCAGCAAGAAGAAGCAAGAAGCAAGAAGGAGCGAAAGGAAGTGGGGAGAATGGGCGCGCGCGCTTCGCCCCCCCTCCCCCCGCCTACTTGTAGGCTCGTGGGCTGAGAAGTCGAGGGGGCGGATGTGGGATTAACTACGCCCGGGACCCCACAACCCCCACGATTTACCACACGAAGTTACCACGCGCAATAACCGCGTGGGAACCCCAACCGTCCGCACGGCCGCAACGGATCCGTTCGCATGCCGAGGCACGGTAGTGGCGGGCCCTGCCTGTAGGCCTATTCTATTGTGCGCGTGGGTGATCAGACTAGCTCCGCCACGTGGCGCCTCGCGACAGGTCAACCGCGGGTGGCGGCCCGAAAGCTTATCAAGCACGCCACCTGAACTCCGCCGCAGCGTTCAAACTTTCTTAGGGGCAAGTTGGACTTGAGCAAGTCTGACTCCGACTAATCGGCTTGACAGAAGATGGCTAGCGAAGCCCAGATCCGACTGCCGGAAAGAAGAAACTGGTGAGGCTCCATGACATGTCGCCCTCGGAGCCTCACCAGCTTCAGGGACTATTGTCGGAGTAATGGGCCATGGGTAGGCCAACCCAGGCCCAGAACCTTTCAAGACATTGGGGCAGACTGCGCCCCTCGAGGCCCCAGGACAAAGAGCCACCTTTTGAGAGTCGGCAGCGAGGCCGCCGGCTGCTCACTCGCGGCCGAGTCCCAGGGACGACTTCAGGATAAGCGGACTCCTGACCGCCGACTTCCAGAGAAGCCGGCCTTGGGGAGTCGGCCCGCGACGCCAACAACCCCCATGCCCTCATTGTTGGGGAACGTAGCAGAAATTCAAAATTTTCTATGCATCACCAAGATCAATCTATGGAGTCATCTAGCAACGAGGGAGGAGTGGATCTATATACCCTTGTAGATTGCACGCGGAAGCGTTCAAGAGAACGGGGTTGATGGAGTCGTACTCATCGTGATCCAAATCACCGATGATCCTAGCGCCGAACGGACGGCACCTCCGCGTTCAACACACGTACGGAGCAGCGACGTCTCCTCCTTCTTGATCCAGCAAGGGGGAAGGAGAGGTTGATGGAGATCCAGCAGCACGACGGCGTGGTGGTGGAAGTAGCGGGATTCCAACAGGGCTTCGCCAAGCGCTGCGGGAGGAGGGAGATGTGTCATGGGAGGGAGAGGGAGGCACCAGGGCTTAGGTGTTGCTGCCCTCCCTTTCCCCCACTATATATAGGGCCAAGGGAGAGGGGGGGCGCAGCCTTGGCCCTTCCTCCAAGGAAGGGTGCGGCCAAGGGAGGAGTCCCTCCTCCCCAAGGCACCTCGGAGGAGCCTTCCCCTCTTAGGACTCTTCCTTTCCCTCATCTCTTGGCGCATGGGCCTCTTGGGGCTGGTGCCCTTGGCCCATATAGGCCAAGGCACACCCCCTACAGCCCATGTGGCCCCTCGGGGCAGGTGGCCCCACCCGGTGGACCCCCGGGACCCTTCCGGTGGTCCCGGTACAATACCGGTGACCCCGAAACTTGTCCCGATGGCCGAAATAGCACTTCCTATATATAATTCTTTACCTCCGGACCATTCCGGAACTCCTCGTGACGTTCGGGATCTCATTCGGGACTCCTAACAACTTTCGGGTTACCGCATACTAATATCTCTATAACCCTAGCGTCACCGAACCTTAAGTGTGTAGACCCTACGGGTTCGGGAGACATGCAGACATGACCGAGGTGACTCTCCGGTCAATAACCAACAGCGGGATCTGGATACCCATGTTGGCTCCCACATGTTCCACGATGATCTCATCGGATGAACCACGATGTCAAGGACTTAACCAATCCCGTATACAATTCCCTTTGTCTAGCGGTACGATACTTGCCCGAGATTCGATCGTCGGTATCCCGATACCTCGTTCAATATCGTTACCGGCAAGTCTCTTTACTCGTTCCGTAACACATCATCCCGTGATCAACTCCTTGATCACATTGTGCACATTATGATGATGTCCTACCGAGTGGGCCCCAGAGATACCTCTCCGTCACACGGAGTGACGAATCCCAGTCTCGATTCGTGCCAACCCAACAGACACTTTCGGAGATACCTGTAGTGTACCTTTATAGCCACCCAGTTACGTTGTGACGTTTGGCACACCCAAAGTATTCCTACGGTATCCGGGAGTTGCACAATCTCATGGTCTAAGGAAATGATACTTGACATTAGAAAAGCTTTAGCATACGAACTACACGATCTTTGTGCTAGGTTTAGGATTGGGTCTTGTCCATCACATCATTCTCCCAATGATGTGATCCCGTTATCAACGACATCCAATGTCCATGGTCAGGAAACCGTAACCATCTATTGATCAACGAGCTAGTCAACTAGAGGCTTACTAGGGACATGGTGTTGTCTATGTATCCACACATGTATCTGAGTTTCCTATCAATACAATTCTAGCATGGATAATAAACGAATATCATGAACAAGGAAATATAATAATAATAATCAATTTATTATTGCCTCTAGGGCATATTTCCAACAATCATAAAGAGGGACGGGACGGGGAGTGGCCATAGTGAGAACCACTCCCGCCCTTTTTTCCAAGGGCAGGCGTGGCTACGGTACGTCGTACCCGCGAAGATTTCCGCGCGGTGTGACACTATTGCCATGCCTGCCCTGACATCAGCCCCAGGGGGCGGAGCCCTTTGTCCACGACGGCCTGCTGGTACGACCCAGGGATGATGGGTCCCACCAGTCGGCGGGCATACGAAAGACGGCGAAAGCACCACCAGTCGGCCTTGATGGGAGTCGGCCACCAGAAGTCGGCCGGCCCCTCCCACGCTCCCCACGCGCCATTAATCAGACACGACAAGTAGTGGCCACAGTGATTGCCCGCCAGACGGCGGGGCTATCGCCACGACCTCATGACAGAGCCTGCATCATCAGAGGCACGGCTACAGTAATCTGCAGCCGGCAAAGACCCGCCCGCAGCGGACGCGGCCTGTCGGCCTCACACCAAGCCAGTCGGCGGGGCCCATCAGTCGGTGGGCCCCAGGAGTCGGCGTTTAAGACGACAGCCAGAGGGACTAACGGCTGGGCCCATGCCCAGCCGGATTACCATTGTACCCCTGGGGGGTAGGCCTATATAAACCCCCCAGGGCATCCATGCAAAGGGTTGGAATCCATTTGCACTAGACCAGATCATATAGGAAGGAGAGAGCTAGCCTTGCCTTCTCCTACCTCCAGGAAACAGCTCAAGGAGCAACTATGTAAACACTTTACCATAGTGATCATGCGGAGACCCCGTAGAGCAGCAGTAGGGGTATTATCTCCCTGGAGGGCCCTGAAGCTGGGTAAGATTCGCTGGCGTGCATGTCTTCACCTTATCCCGTTTCCAGGCACCTTCGACGTTCTACTAGCCCCCACCATGATAAGCCATCCTTTGGCATATGTCGCATCCAACCCCCGACAGATTGACAACCCCTTTATTGCGTTGGTTGCGAGGATTTTATTTGTTTGTGCAGGTGTGAGGGACTCGTGCATGGCCTCCTACTGGATTGATACCTTGGTTCTCAAAAACTGAGGGCAATACTTACGCTACTTTGCTGTATCACCCTTTCCTCTTCAAGGGAAAACCAACGCAGTGCTCAAGAGGTAGCAACGGCTCCTCGGGAGCCACCTTCACCATAAGTTCCGGCTTTAACCCCAGCCAAGAGGACGCATTGGTGAAGTTCTTGCGCGCGAACAAGGAAATATTTGCATGGGAGACCAATCAGCTGGTGGTGGTCCCAAGAGAGGTGATTCAGCACCACCTAAGGGTGTGCCCCAATGTGCGCCCTGTGAAGCAGCGTGCATGGCGGCAGTCCACGAAGAAGCAGGCCTTCATCGTCCAAGAGACCCACAAGTTGGAGGTGGTGGGTGCCGTTCGTGAGGTCAGGTACCCCGAATGGCTGGCGAACCCAGTCGTGGTGCCAAAGAAAGGTGGGAAGGAGCGAATGTGTGTCGACTTCACTAACCTCAAAAAGGCGTGCCCTCAAGATCCATTCCCTCTCCTGCGCATTGACCAGATCGTCGAATCCACCGCTGAGTGCAACCTACTTTGCTTCCTGGATGCGTTCTTAGGGTATCGCCAAATCAGGATGGCGGTGGAAGATGTAGAGAAGACAGCCTTCCTGACCCCATGTGGGGTGTACTGCTACACCTGTATGCCCTTCGGATTGCGCAACGCGGGTGCGACCTTTCAGCGGATAATGCACTTCGCTTTAGGGTGGCAGCTCGGGAGGAACAAGGAGGCCTACGTCGACGACATAGCGGTGAAATCTCGGGAGGCGAGAACCTTGATCCAAGACCTGGAGGAGACCTTCGAGAGCCTGCGCCAGGTAAACCTGTGGCTTAACCCGGAGAAGTGTGTGTCCGGTGTTCCTTCTGGCAAGCTGTTGGGATTCCTCGTGTCGCACAGAGGGATCGAGGTGAATCCGGAGAAGATCAAGGCCATTGAAGGCATGAGCCCACCGCGGACCCTCAAGTAAATGCATAAGCTGGCTGGTCGGGTGACTGCATTGGGGCGCTTCA
Organism: Triticum dicoccoides; assembly: GCF_002162155.2. NCBI lineage: Eukaryota > Viridiplantae > Streptophyta > Magnoliopsida > Poales > Poaceae > Triticum > Triticum dicoccoides. The sequence goes on along the minus strand of NC_041380.1, from coordinate 286,589,246 downwards.
TCTCCAAGCTGGGAGAGCACGCCTTACCCTTTTTCAAGCTGATGAAGAAAAATGGCCTGTTCTAGTGGACTCCGGAGGCTGACCAGGCCTTCCAATACCTCAAGAGATACCTGACCAGCCCATCGGTATTGGTGACGCCACGGCCTCTTGAGCCCCTAGTACTCTATCTTGCCGCCACACCATACTCCGCCAGCGCTGCGCTAGTGGCAGTTTGGGAGGAGCATGAGGCCAAGAGTGCGACGTGCAAAGCTACATCGCCAGCTGAGATCACGCAAGATCAGGATGGCGCAGCAAGAGCCATAGCGGCAGCAACAGAAGACCAAGCTCGGCAGGATGACACCATAGAGATCCCCGCAAGCGACCAGGCGCCAGAGGTCCCACCACCTCAGGAGGCACCCCTGCTTGCGCAAGATGCCAGCCTCACCAACACGCCGATCCTCGTCGAGCACCCGGTGTACTTTGTCAGCACGGTGCTGCGGGGCGGAAGGGCACGTTATCCCATGCCTCAAAAGCTCCTAATCGCACTCCTGGTGACCTCAAGCAAGTTACGGCACTACTTCTAGGGCCACCCCATCAAAGTCATCTTGGCCTACCCGTTGGAGAGGGTGCTCAGGAGCCCCAACTCCGTTGGAAGGGTCGCCGAGTGGAACATCAAACTACAGGCATTCCAGTTGGAGTTCACCACCACCAGGGTCATCAAGGGAGCCGCACTCGCTGATTTCGTGGCGGAATGGACGGATGCCCCGACACAGGAAGCAGGCGAGGACCAGTCCACCTCACCAGGGAGTGAGGCACCAGACGGATGGGTCATGTATTTTGATGGTGCCTTCGCGCACCAGGGCGCGGGGGATGGAGTAGTGCTCATCTCACCCACGCAGGACAAGCTCTACTATGCTATGCAGCTCTGTTTTCAATAGGGCGAGAAGGTCTCCAACAACATTGCAGAATACGAAGGCCTCATAGCTGGTCTAAAGGCCGCAAAAGCTCTAGGGGTGAAGCGCCTCACCGTTAGGGGTGACTCACAGCTCCTCGTCAACTTATCCAACAAAGTGTATGAGCCAAAGGACGAGCACATGGAGGCGTACCTCGCGGAAGTACGTAAGATGGAAAAGCAGTTCCTAGGCATGGAGGTGGAGCATGTGCCCCGTGGCACCAACAAGGAAGTCGATGACATCGCCAGGAGGGCATCCAAGCTGCAGCCCCAAGAGCCTGGCGTCTTTTAGGAGCGGCTCTTTAAGCCGTCAGCGACGCCACCACTTGCAAGCACGACGCGGCCTCGGGAGGAGCTCCCACAACCGCCAGCCATGCAAGCCCTAGCTTGTGGCCCAACTTCAGGGGCTCACTTGCTCTTGGCGCTCGAACCTCAAGAGGGATGTTGGACCAAGGAATCCAAGGAATATCTGATGCAAGGGGCGCTACCAGATAAGGAGGAGGACGCAGAGCGCGTAGCCCGGCAAGCCATGGCGTATTGTATCCAGGACGGTGAGTTCTACAGGAAGCGACCAAATGATGTGTCGTTGCATTGCATTTCCAGGGACCAGGGGAAGGAGTTGCTGATTGACATACACGACGGGGACTGAGGACACCACTCGTCGTCACGAACTCTCATTGGCAAGGTGTTCCGTAGTGGATTCTCCTGGCCCACGGCGCTCAATGACGCAGCTGAGCTGGTGAAGTCCTGCGAAGCTTGACAGTTCCACGCCAAGCAGATCCATCAGCCTGCTCAGGGCCTCTAGACTATACTGCTCACGTGGCCGTTCGCGGTCTGGGTGCTGGATATCTTGGGCCCATTCCCTCGAGCACTAGGGGGCTACCGCCTCTACGTCGCCATTGACAAGTTTACCAAGTGGGTGGAAGTGGAAGCCGTCCGCACCATCCCAGCTGGTTCCGCGGTTAAATCCATCAAGGGCCTCGTGAGCCATTTCGGCGTCCCCAACCGCATCATCACCAACAATGGCTCGCATTTCACCAGTAACCTCTTCAAAACATACTGTGCTAACCTTGGAACGCAGATCTGCTATGCTTTGGTGGCGCACCCCAGGAGCAATGGCCAGGCTGAACGTGCCAACGCGGAGGCCTTGAGAGGCCTCAAGACCAGGACCTTCAAGAAGAAGCTCGAGGCCTGCGGCAGGGGCTAGCACGACGACCTCCGGTCCGTGTTGTGGTCCATCCGCACCACCGCCACGAAGCCGACGGGCGAGACCCCATTCTTCCTTGTCTATGGAGCCGAAGCAGTCCTCCCTCACGAGGTCAAGCATCGCTCCGCACGGGTCCTGGCGTTTGATGAAACGCAGCAAGACGCCACGTGGGGGATGGACCTCGTACTGGGGGAGGAACGACGCCACGAAGATGCACTGAGGGCGGGAAGGTACTAGTAGGTGATGTGGCAGTACCACTGCCGCAACATCCGCCCCAAGATGCTTGAGGTAGGAGACCTCATCTTGAGGCGGGTCCTCTCCGGGAAGGGGTTGAACAAGCTCTCACCCATGTGGGAGGGCCCGTTCAAGGTCGTCCATATCTCCAGGCATGGCGCCGCGCACCTGGAGACGCAGGACGGGGTGCCCATCCAGCACCTCCGTAAGTTCTACCCATGAAGCAAGGCCCAGTGCTTGTGAAGAAAGGCCCAGTGCCTGCGAAGAAGGCCCGGTGCATGTGAAGAAAGGCCCAGTGCCTATGAAGAAGGCCCGGTGCCTGTGAAGAAGGCCCGATGCCTGTGAAGAAAGGCCTAGTGCCTGTGAAGAAGGCCCGGTGCCTGTGAAGAAAGTCCTAGTGCCTGTGAAGAAGGCCCGGTGCCTGTGAAGAAGGCCTGGTGCCTGTGAAGAATCGCCGCCCGTGACACTCTCACATAATAATGAGTGGGGCTGTACACGCCCCGGAGTCTCCAGAGAGCCGCCCTCGGGCCTCGGGGGCTCCCTCCCACGCCTAGTGGCAGCACTTAGCTCCGCACTGGTGAGAAGATGTCGAAGACTAGACTAGGTGCTGGACGCGGCTTTTCATTTGCTTTCTGTAGTTGGCTCGCCTTCTCTTAATCGAAGTTTGCTTCCGGTGACCCTTGCAGATTTGGTTTCGTCGCCTTTTGTCGCCTTTTCTGAATCTAGTTCGCTTGTGCTCTCTGTCTCGCATACCTCACAAAGGGGCTAGGCCGGTGCCTTTGAGAGGGTTTCTTCTTCCTGAGTTGATCCTTCTCTCTGCCTTCGGACTGCCTTCTTGCGAGGCACCCTTGTTCGGGCCTGCCATCGGCACATCTCTCCTAATCCGTGCCCCTCGGGTAACGCGATATGAAGCACTGGGTCAAGGCTCGGGTGAACGATGAGTCTCCTAGCAAGCTTCCTAACAAGTTTTTTTGCAGTTCCTGAGCAACCACCAAGTCAAGACGGGCACGAGGAGACAAATTCCTCATGAAGAAGAAGCCACCACGAACGCGCCAGGCTAAGATATCTCCGCACGAAATAACGACACAGCATAGAAATAACAAGCATAGCGTAATGACTGAGGAATCACAGTTCGATACACACCCCTATGGGCCCATACTGGTTTCATTTTGATGCAGGAAACAAAAGAGGAACAAAACAAAAGCGGCGTTGCAAAGAGCCACGGGGGCAGGCCTCTAGCGACATCTCGAGCTCAGCTAGACCCCTCCTTGCACTTCACGGAGGCACGGCGAAGAGATGACCCGCTACCACCTTCGAAGTGGGCGCGGCGGCGGGGTGGCTGGTCATAGCCGCCACTGCTGGAGCTTTCGCCAAGAGAAGAGCCACTATAGCTGGATGAGGCGCGGCCGGTGAGATCACCCTCGTCACGGCCATCACCGAGACCGAGCACCTCCTCGCTGTTGTTTGTCTTGAGGCAGCACCCGGTGCGGCGACCATCTTCCCCAAACGCCCTCACGTAGAGGGTCGCATCACCATCATACTTGAAGTGGAGGATGCACCGCTTGCCTAGGCCGCGCGCGCGGGAGAACGTCTGCCAACCGTGAGCCAGAGCAATGTTGCCCGCGGTGGAGAATTCAACCGCGACCCAGGAGGCCCTGCTGCAGCAACCGTCCGCCTGCAGCCAGAGCCCGCCTGGACCAGGGTCCGACAGCTCATTGACGAAGAAGCGAGGGAGCTGGAGCCAGTTGCCAGCCGGATGCATGACCAGACAACGAACTCCGGCAGCACCTCTGCTGAGTGGTAGCGTGGCCGGGGAGGCCGTGCGACCATGGCACGTCTCCCCTCATCGACGGGGCTACCACGACTGGATCGACCCCTGCCACACGCAGCGGCGCCACCCCGGAGTAGGGGGTCTCGGTGGGAGTCATGGTGTGCTTGCGGGGGCGACCACGTCCCTGTTTAGGCGCCGGGGAGCCGGGCCCTTCGTGAGGGGCCTTTCCTTTCTCCGTGGTGGAGAACCTCTTCGACGGCGCCATTGGAGACGATGGTGGAGCAGACGAAGAAGAAGCGAGTGGGATGGGGAGAGATGGGCGACAGGGGCTCTGCCCCCCTCCCCATTTATAGCAGGAGAAGGCCAACCAGCACCCCCATGATTAGAGGTAATGATGGTTTTCCTTGCATGTCGTAGGGACTTGTCAAGTCGGGCAGTTGCCGAGGCAGCGTGGGGAAGTGGAGACGCCCACACCCAATCAACCGCCACGTGTCAATCGAGGCCGCAGGCTTTGGGGGCCCGTGGCGCTCGGCGCTTGACCCTTTGGATTCGCCTCGAAGCCAAGTACGAGCGCGCCTTGGGAACGGGGGCTACTATCGGCGTCCTGAGAATGGGGGTTGTCGGCGTTCTGGGAACGGGGGTCCCCAGACTTGCCTGCCTGCAGCCTGCGGCGTGGCTCAAAAGGGGGCCCAGCACGGCCCATCTTCACCAACAAAGAATCAAGACCCTCGCGAGGGGCCAAGTCTCGTGGGGCGGACGACCCGGAGCTTCCTCAGGCACGGCCTCATCAGGATGGCTCGCGAGGAGGTGGAGAGATCAAGGTGGGGTACCTCACGAGGTGCCCGTGACGCAAGCCATGACGACCAAGGGCGCCAGGCGGGCGCCAGCCCGTGCAGTGTCCTCCTTTCCCCTTTGGTGCAAAGGGGGCAAGCGCAGCCGTGGAGTACTGAGGCATCAGGCAAAGGTTGCCATTTTGGTGCAACAAGACCAAGACCAGGAGGACTGCAAGACGGAGGTCATTGTGGAGCCCAAGACGGCGTCACCACTAGAGCTTTGTGCAGGCGAAGACTACTTTTGTCAGGATAGCTGGTACTAGCTGTCCCCTTTCAACTTAGCGCGCCATTGTTGGCTCCCTTCCCGCTCGATATTTGGGAAGAGGACCAGGGCCTCTATAAATAGGACCAGCCACCTGCAGGATGAAAGGGAGAGGACAATCAAGAGAGAGAAAGAGAGAGAAGGGTGACTGAACTCCTCCCAGCAGTTCATCCCCCCAGCCAAGAATAGACCCTCGCGAGGCTGTTCTTCCTTGTATTGTTCATCATCATCATCCCAAGAGGCAATCCACCACACCACACACTGGAGTAGGGTATTGCACCACAACGGTGGCCCGAACCAGTATAAACCCTGTGTCTCTCGTTTTGTTCTTTCCATAGCTTAGATCTTTGCGTGGCGGAGGGGTGCAGGTAGGTAGGAGGTGAAATCTCCGCGCGCACCCCAGTGTTCGAACCTCAAGGGTCTGCCGGAACCCGAAATCCGACATTTGGTGCGCCAGGTAGGGGTGCGCCGGAATCCACTTTCTACCGCTTCGTGCCCCGTCGCGTCGTCATCACCATGTCCGGCGACCAGGCGGGCAACCCAGATCCATGGGCGGCGTGGCCCGCCCGCGCAGAGCCGCTCGCCTCGGGCGACCCCGTGCCCCAGGCAGCTCGCGTTCCGCAGGGCGCTATGGGCCGCGGGCGACGCGGACAGGCTTCGACAGCTCTCACACCACAGCAGGCGCAGTCGTCACCAAGGGCCTCCAATCACGCCGCGACCATGACACCGTACACCCGCCGGGAGCAGGCGAACTCGAGGGCCGCACTCACAGTGCAGGCTGCTGGAGGGCGGCCACGATGTGCTGCTGGATTGGGTGGCAGAGCTCCTGGGCTTCGCCGCCTTAGGGGCTCACCCCTTCTGCACCCAGCTCCCATCTCAAGCCCAGGGCGGCCAGTGCGGGGGCTCCGCGCGCGCCCGCGGGCTCCAAGGCCACTCCAACACCAGCAAAGCTGTCAGCACCGGACCGGCGGTGGCGCTACCCCCGCTCCCGGTCCGCGAAGAAGAAGGACTCGACGCGACCCGCGGCCCCAGTGGACGGCCGCGCTGCCACCCCATGGTGGGCGCGTCAGGCAGGACCGCGTGGCACGCGGGGCAGTACGGCGTGGCCTTTGGGATGACGGCGCCAGAGGAATACGTGCCCCTCATGATGGACCAAGAACACCCTCACGAGGGAGAACAAGGCTCGCTCCACAGCCCAGGCTGGGGGGACGAGGCGCCAGAAGCTGAGCCTTTCCAGGAGCCCCGGGACGGTCTCACTGGCCGCGCTGGAGGCAACGATTACTGGGTACCGCTAATTCTTCAGGAGAAAGCATACGCTAACCATGGATCGCAGGAGGTGCAGGTCGCCACAGCAAGCAGCTGCCCCACTCCCACAGTCTCCTACCCCTCGGGAGGAGGGCGCAGGGGGCTGCAGGAGAGGGGCCGGGATCAGACATCGCCACCGCGGCGTTCGGAGCAAGGTTTTCTCAGGAGGTAGGCCCTCCACTGGGGAGGTGCCTCAGGGCCTGCCCCCGGCGGAGGACCCGTGGTCGTCGAGGGAACCGCTGGCGACCGCTCTACCCCATCGGCGGCGTCCTGGTTTCCGGTCGTCGTTGATGGCACTAGAGTGTGGCGCAAGGCGGGGCCCTCATCTGGCGATGTGAAGCAAGGCCGTTACCTGTGAAGAAGGCCCAGTGCCTGTGAAGCTCGCCGCCCCGTGACACTCTCACGTAATAATGAGTGGGGCTGTACACGCCGCGGAGTCTCAGGATTGCCGGCCTCAGGCCCTGGGGCTCCCTCCCACGCCCAGTGGCAGCACATAGCTCCGCGCTGTTGAGAAGACGTCCAAGACTAGACTAGGTGCCAGACGCGGCCTTTTGTTTGCTTTCGTTGCTTTTCCCTTTGGTTGTTGCTTTCCGCTGCAGGTTTCAGGTTGGATTCGAATTTGAGATTTGCGTGTGTTGAGGGAAGGGGTGCTTAGTCTCGTTCTAGCAATTTCTCGCGTTTTGGTTACCACTTTGCCTCAGCTGCCTCCCCTTGTGAGCCCCTCGCGAGCCGGGTCAGGCCTAGCTTGCGTGCAGCCCAGACTGCCGCCGCCGCATCCTCTCGGGAGGGTGTTTTACTGCAGATCCAACGGATTCAATCAGGGAGCACTCAGGACACCACAGCCTCCCACGGGCTACTTTAGGGCCAGCACGGGACAAAGGTAAACTAGCCGACCAGCGCGTCGCTTAAGCCAACCACTTGGAGCGGGCGCATGGGCAATATAGCATCTACTAACACGATCAACACAAGTTATACATAAGGGGGCCCCCCTCCAAAATGCTCTCACCGCCATCAGGCCAAAACCTGAGTTCTATTCATGCAGGGTAAGGAAGTAGGAACGATGCACAATCAGTCGAATAAATCCCCCAATGCGTCCTCAGGAGCACCACCCGAGCCGTTGCTGGCGTCGCTGAACTCGCCATCGCTGTCCGCATCGCCGCCAGCGGCGTCAGGGACGTGGACCACGCCCCCCTTGTCAACAGCCACGATCACGCCGTCGTCATCTGAAGCGAAGGCCCTGATAAGAGCATCCACATTGTCTTCCACCCAGTGCGCCAGGTCATCTCGGACAGCCTGGGGGACTGGGGCGATGGCGGCGTTGAAATCGAAGTGGGGATCCATGTTCCGGAGATGGCTGAAGACGCGAGAAATGGCGCGCCCGAGCAAGGCACGGCTCCTCTGCTCCACCAACCTGTCAGCCCTGACCGACCGCGCCTCCAGCTGCATCACCACGTCAGTGAAGAACTGAAGATTGCCGGCGTAGTTGACTGCGTGCGGCTCGCCAATAGCCGCCTCGCAGATGTTTCCCAAGGCTGTGTTGGCTCTCTCCCGGAGCGTGATGAGCATGGGGCCGTGCTCATGCTCCAGGATCCACCATTGACGTATCTCGTCCGCATTCTGGCGCGCGACGGCCTCTGCCTCCTCCACCCGCTGGTGAAGAAGGAGCACCTTGGCCTGGGAGGTGGTTAACTCACCTTGCGCCACCTCAAGGGCGGCCCGGAAAGCATCGGCCCGCCACGTCGCCTCCTCCAGCTTGGCCCTCAAGGCGGCAGTCCTGCCTTCAGCTTCGGCCCGGATCAACCCCAGCTTCATTTCGAACTCATGCTCGAGGTTCAAATGCGCCATCGCCACCCTACGTCCGACCTCCTCCAGGACATGGGCTTCCTGTGCAGCGACATCATCCTCCGCCTGCGTCACCAAGCGCTCCCTCGTCTCCAGACGCTCGTACTCGCGGGTACGTTCGGCGGCTTCTAGCGTCAACGCCTCCTCACGCTTCTGGAGCTCTGCTGAGTCGCCAAAGGCCACCTTCATCGACTCGAGGGCTGCCTCACGCAGCTCCACCTACTCCTCCAATGAGTGGCACCAGGCTAGGAGCTCCCGAGCCCGCTCCTCCGCCGCCTTTCGCCACCGGTCAGCTTCCCGGGCCTCCTCAGCGGCCCAAGATCGGGCCTCTCGAGAGGCCACCAGCGACGCCTTGGCCTCTGCGTCGTCAAGATATCGCTGACGGCATGCAAGGGCAATGGCGCCCTCCAGCTTGCGCCTCTCCGCAGCCAGGCGCAGGCCCTCGGCCTCAAGGCGCGCGTCTTCATCAGCAAGCTCCTCACCAAGCAGGCTCACCGCGTCAGCCGCCCTTCGAAGGAATCCTTGGCGGAGAGCATGACGCTCCCGAGCGCGCTCAAGCACGTCTTCCACACCATCATCTGCCCCAAGCAAGCGCCGGGGGCCATGAATCAGCACTCCCCCTCCGGGCAGGGGGCTGGGGGCTGGCACCCTCGCGACGGCCGGGCACGCCGCGCCAGAAGCCCGGCCTGGAGCCAGCCCGTCCCCAGGTGAAGAGCGCAGGGAGCGCCTCAGCCAATCGCAGTCCATGACCAGGCGAGAAGCCCACGGCAGGCTGGCTATTCCACGAGAAGACCCGCGAAGGAGGATCACAAGGTGCGCAGGGCCACGATACGCCTCGGGACGGTTCGCCTCTTCGATCGCCCTCACCACGAGGGCTCCGCTGCTCGGAGCGCTTCAGGACGGTGGAGGGGGCGAAGCCAAGGGGGATGGCTCCTTAGCCGTCTCCGCAAGCTCGGCTGGAAGGGGCCTGTGGAGCAAGGGTCAGTAAAAGCAACAGAAGGATCGGGAGCTGGGAAAGGAGAAGGCTTACTCATCAGTGGTGAAGTACTTCCTACGCTTCAGCAGGCGACAAGGGTAATCGTCGCCAAGGGCCTCCCTTCTCTTCCGGAGGGCCTCAAAGTGCATGCGGAAGCGACCTAAGAGTTGGGCGCAGGGATCAACCAGTGACGAAGATGGAGCGTCAAAGCGATCTACGTCAGGGGCGCCTGCTTGATGTGCGCTGCCGATCACCTCGCCAGGAGAAGCAGCCGGAGCCTCAGGGGCCTCAGTCGCAGGCATAGAGGGCAGCTGCTTGTCACCCTCAGCCTCAGTGGCACGGTCCCCAAGAACTGCTCCCTCATGAACATCGCCAGGCGTTGTCACCCTATCAGGAGCCTCCTCGGCCTCTGGCGCCTCATGCCTCCCTGCTCCGCCGCTTGAGAAAGAGTCACCTTGGCCGACTGGAAGGGCAGTCACCACCACTGGGTTCTCGCGAGGCCCCTGGAGGCCAGCAGGGCGCGGCCCCCACTCATCAAAGATAGGCATCTGCTTCACAAAATCGCCCCTGCTCTGGCAGAGGTACAACAAGGCCCCTCCCTGCTGGATGCTGCCGGGGTTGGGGTCCCCAGTCAGGGTCAAGAGCGCTGTCCTCAGCGCTTCAGGAGTCAGGTCCTCTTCCTGGAGCCTCATACGATCATCACGCTCGCTGAAGGCCCACATCCAGCGGGAGTGGCATTGGAGAGGAGCGACGCGGCATAGCAGGAACTCCTTCACCACCTTGGGCGCTGTCACGCCAAGCGACCTCAAGAACGCGAAGCGGTGCCAGACGAAGATGAGCCGGGGGCTCTCAAGCGTCTCCTGGCCCCAGCCTGAATTGGGGACAGTAGGCGAAGTTGGCTCTGATAGCAGGGGGCTGGGCACCCCTGCGTCCACATACAGCCACCGCTCGCGGAACCCAACCACGGGCAGGGGGAGCTTGAAGTCAATCCCAGAGGCCGCTGTCTCAAACGCGGCAACGAAGCTCACGCATGCCCAGCATTGGGTAGGGTCGACAAGGCGCATCGAGAAGAAGTGGCGCATTAAGGCAACCGAAGGAAGGATGCCCATCATAGCCTCGCAAACAAAGGCGAAGACCGAAAGGAGAGTAATGGATTCAGGACCCAGATGCATCATGTGGATCTGATAGTGGGAAAGCACGGCATTGAAGATATCAGAAAAGGGAGGAACCAGACCCGCCCACAGGGCGTCGGCAAAATACGGGACCTCGGTGAATATCCTGTCGATGGAGAAGTGGGACGCGGGCCAGGCCGTCGTCCTCCCGCATTCGTTGAAGATGGTGGCCAGAGCCGAGCTGACTTGCCCAAGCCCTCGGCGGGGGCCGCCAACGGCGGCGGGCAAGGCGGAGACACGGGTTTCTTCCCTTCTTCATCGGAGCCATGGCGATGGGAAGGGGGGGAAGGTTCGAGATTGGATTGAAAACAGAAGCCGGAGTTCGAGCAGAGGAAGGACAGAGGGCGCTCAAGCAAAAGAAAGGGGAACAGCTGTGTATGACTACGAGTCCGCCTAGCATGGCGCAAAATAAGGAGGGCGTGGGGGAACAGTGCCGCCCACGTCCAATCAACCGTCACGCGGCGCCCGAGGCCGCAGGCTGTTAGGGCCCGCGGCGCTTCGCTCTTGCCCTTCCGCCTCCCTGCACCGCCAAGTCCGGGCGCGCCTTGGGCTCGGGGGCTATTGTCGGTGTTCTAGGAATGGGGGTCCCCAGACTTGCCTGCCTGCGGCTTGCGGCGTGGCTCAAAAGGGGGCCCAGCATGGCCCATCTTCACCAACACAGACTCAAGACCCTCGCGAGGGGCCAAGCCTCGCGGGGCGGACGACGCGGAGCTTCCTCAGGCACGGCCTCATCAGGCTGGCTCACGAGGAGGCGGAGAGATCAAGGCGGGGTACCTCACGAGGTGCCCGTGACGCAAGCCATGACGACCAAGGACGCCAGGCGGGCGCCAGCCCGCGCAGTGTCCTCCTTTCCCCTTTGGTGCAAAGGGGGCAGGCGCAGCCGCGGAGTACCGAGGCATCAGGCAAAGGTTGCCATTTTGGTGCAACAAGACCAAGACCAGGAGGACTGCAAGACGGAGGTCATTGTGGAGCCCAAGACGGCGTCACCACCAAAGCTTTGTGCAGGCGAAGACTACTTTTGTCAGGATAGCTGGTACTAGCTGTCCCCTTTCAAATTAGCCCGCCATTGTTGGCTCCGTTCCCACTCGATATTTGGGAAGAGGACCAGGGCCTCTATAATAGGACCAGCCACCCGCAGGATGAAAGGGAGAGGACAATCGAGAGAGAGAGAGAGAGAGAAGGGTGACTGAACTCCTCCCAGCAGTTCATCCCCCAGCCAAGAACAGACCCTCGCGAGGCTGTTCTTCCTTGTATTGTTCATCATCATCAGCCCAAGAGGCAATCCACCACACCACACACTGGAGTAGGGTATTACACCACAACGGTGGCCCGAACCAGTATAAACCCTGTGTCTCTCATGTTGTTCTTTTCATAGCTTAGATCTTTGCATGGCGGAGGGGTGCAGGTAGGTAGGAGACGAAATCTCCGTGCGCACCCTAGTGTTCGAACCTCAAGGGTCTGCCGGAACCCGAAATCTGACAGGGGTCCCCAGACTTGCCTGCCTGCGGCCCACGACATGGCTGGGCTGGCAGGTTTGTATGGGCCAAGCCTCGCGAGGCGGATGACGCAAGACCTCCTCAGGAGCAACCTCGCCAGGCAGGCTCACGAGGGGCGACAGATCAAGGAAAGGCAAAACTTGCAAGGTCCGTGTGACGTGAGCCATGACGATCGAGACCAGGCAGGCGCCAGGTGGGCGCCAGTGCGCAGTGTCCTTGTTTCCCCTTTGGTGCCAAGGGGGCAAGCGCAGGTGCGGAGTACCGATGCATCAAGCAAAGGTTTCCATATTGGTGCAACGAAACCAAGACCAGAAGGACGGCAGGACAAAGGTCACCATGGAGCCCAAGACGGCGTCATCACCAGAGCCTTTGGCAGGCGAAGACCACCTTTTGTCAGGATAACGTGTACTAGCTGTCCCCTTTTGAATTGGTCGTTGTTGGCTCCCTTCCCGCTCAATATTTGGGGAGAGTACCAAGGCCTATATAAGTAGAACTAGCCACCACAGAGAGGAGGGACGAGAGAGGATCGATCTAATCACAAGTCGGAAGCAGATCCAAGATCATCTCACCCACGCAAGTTCACCAAGCACAAGAACACCTCAACCTTAGGAGGTTGTTCTTCCCCTTGTAACTGTTCTTCATCAGCCCAAGAGGCAATCCACCACCACACTGTAGTAGGGTATTACACCACAACGATGGCTCGAACCAGTATAAATCTTATGTCTTTCTGCATTGTGAGTTAGTTGAGTTCATCTGCGAGATCTCAAAGAGCTAGGGCGTGGATCGATAGGGAGAAAACCTTCGCGTGCACCCCAGTATTTGAACCTCAAGGGTTTGCCGGAACCCATGATCCGACAGGACCCCCTGCCCAAGATCCGCCGGTTTTGACACCGACATTGGTGCTTTCATTGAGAGTTCCACTGTGCCATCGTCAAAAGGTTTGATGGCTCCTTCAATCATCTAAACAACACTGTCCATGGGGAAGTCTTCCTTCCCTGAGAGATCTTTGTGTTCGGCGGCTTCGCACTATGGGCCAACTCGCTTGGCCATCTGGAGCAGATCGAAAGCTATGCCCCTGGCCATCAGGTCAGATTTGGAAGCTTGAACTACATCACGGATATCCATGGGGACCTGATCTTTGACGGATCCGAGACCACGGCAGCCGCTCCCTGCCATCACGATGAACATGACCTAAATCTGTCATTGGTCCATACCTAGGAGATAGTACCTGTACCTGCTCTGGCCCTAGATCCGAAGCAGATCGCGCCATCCGAAGACGGGAAGCTCAACTCCGCCGCGCAAGCCTCAGACTCAACGGCGTTGGAGCCACACACATACCTAACTTCAAGTGACATCTGTGTCACCAGAACCATGGACTCGTCTCCAGCTACAGGTTCCGAACCTTGTGCGTCTGCATACATCAAGCTTGATTGATCATCGTTCGTCGAATTCAGCTCCGCGGACATCTTCCGGCACTCGCCTTTGGGCGACGTGTTAAACTCGTTAAGAGCACTATCCGTAGCGGGGGGGGGGGGTTCACAGCCGAATTATACCGGTTTGAACTGGAGGCTGATGACGGAGATTTTCGCTTCCCAACCACCGCCCGCTTCATAGCCACTGTCGAAGACTTAACTGACACACTCGATTATGGCTCCAACGACATCGATGGTATGGACGACGATGCCGGAGAAGAAGAGGCCCAAAACCCGCCGTTTATCGGACGCTGGACGACCACTTCCTCGTATGACGTATACATGGTGGATGCACCAAAAGAGAATAGCGGCGATGACAAGGAGGATCGAGTTGAGGAAAAACCTCCCGAGATACAACCAAAGCGCCGGCATCAGCGGTGCCGCTCTAAGTCACACCGCAGCAAAGATAGCAACACCGGCACAGGAGAAGACAACAGTCCAGACGGTGCCGAAGACAACGAAGACCCCGTTCAGCCAACTTCCGAATAGGATGATCGGGAAGATGGGCAAGTTAGCCCTGGTAAACAGGCCACACACGAAGACTTGGAGGACAGTAATTATCTTTCGCTCTCCAAGGATGAGGCAAGCCTCGGCACTGAGGATTTTATCGTGCCCGAGGAACCTCTCGAACAGGAGCGCTTCAAGCGCCAGCTAATAGCCACTTCAAGGAGGCTGAAAAAGAAACAACTGCAGCTTCAAGCTGACCAAGACCTGCTCAATCATAAATGGAATGATGTTCTGGCAGCCGAGGAGCACGACCTCAAGCGACCACTCAAAAGTTACCCGAAGCGCAAACTGCTACCTAAATTCGATGACGAGGCATTGGAGCCCAGGCCGTCACTATACAATGCGACTGACGGACCACCATGTGGTCGGGACAAAGTAGCAACACAGGCCGAACACCAGCCCGCCTTACCTCGCCGTAAAGGCAGAGACAAAACTATTCATGGATACACGTATGATCTCTGGCAGGGCCTGAAGAATAAAACAGGACCAGCCAGATCGATCTGTGGATAACGGGGGCTTGCCCCGACGCGCAACGACGGCTCTCAAGCCGAGCATGACAAGTCTAGTCATGCGCGGGCCGAAAACCGCAAACGGACTCCATCGGAGCTACGAGGCGATGTGGCCCGATATAGAGGCGCCGCACACCCTCTTTGCTTCACTGACGAAGTAATGGAGCATGAATTCCCAGAAGGGTTTAAACTCATGAATTTTGAATCATACGATGGAACAACTGATCCTGCGGTGTGGATTGAGGATTTTCTTCTCCATATCCATATGGCCTGCGGAGATGACCTCGACGCCATCAAATACCTCCCGTTAAAACTCAAAGGGCCAGCTCGGCACTTGTTGGGGATATAACTATTAGGTATGACCCGCCCAGGAGGGGCCGGGTCATCCCTATGAAGATTCATCGCAATGAAGCCCAAGATCATATGGCGGTTCATAGATAGGCTTGGTAGAGGTCCCAGGCCCGAAGGCAGCTTAAGGCCCATGGATATAAACTGCCATGTATGTAAACTTGTATTATACGGCATGTAAGAAAGGTCACCGAGCCGGATACGTTGTATAAGCCTGACGGGACTCTGTAGCCCGCGGGGCATCAACCCGTGTATATAAGGGGACGACCTAGTGGCGGCTTAGGATAAGAAACAACAGATCGAGAGCCGGGTCAAGCGTATTCACTCCCTGCTCATCGAAACCCAAGCAATACCACCCACAACTGGATTAGGCTTTTACCTTCACCGTAAGGGGCCGAACCAGTATAATCTCCTCGTGTCCTTTGTCCCGATTAACCCCTTTAAGCTAACCTCATCGTGATGGCTCCATGACTAAGTCCTCACACTAGGACATCTGCCGTGACAATTCCACGATAGCACTAGTTAAACAGTCTGCCCGAAAACTCTATTGGCAGCTGGGAGGATTTGGAAGACGCCTTCCACGACAACTTCCAGGGTACATATGTCCGGCCACCAGATGCCGATGACTTAAGCCATATAGTTCAACTTGCCGGAGAGTCATCCAGGAAATTTTGGACTAGGTTCCTCACTAAAAAGAACCAGATCGTCGACTGCCCGAATGCGGAAGCCCTAGCGGCCTTTAAACACAGCATCCGCGATGAATGGCTCGCCCGCCACCTCGGCCAAGAAAAGCTGAAGTCCTTGGCAGCCCTGACGGCACTCTTGACCTGCTTTTGTGCGGGTGAAGATAGTTGGCTGACCTGTTGCAAAAACAATGCAAGCAATGCTGGCACCTCTAAAGCCAGAAATAGCAACGACAAGTCCCGACGCAACAGACAGAAGCATCAAAACAACAATGACAACACCGATGATACATCGGTTAATGCCGGATTCAGTGGCTCTAAGTCCGGTCAACGGAAGAAGCCGTTCAAAAAGAACAATTCGGGCTCATCCAGCTTGGACCGCATACTCGATCGTCCGTGCCAGATCCATGGCACCCCAGACAAACCACCCAATCATACCAATAGAGATTGTTGGGTTTTTAAACAGGCCGGCAAGTTAAACGCCAAGAGCAAGGAGAAGGGATCGCAAAGCGAGGGTGACGACAAGGAGCCCCGGCCATCGAGCACAGGGGGACAGAAGAAGTTTCCCCCTCAGGTCAAAATGGTGAACATGATATACTCTACCCACATCCCCAAGAGGGAGTGCAAGCGCGTGCTCAGGGACGTCTACACGATAGAGCCGGTCGCCCTAAAATTCAATCCATGGTCGTGATGCCCGATCACTTTCGATCGTCGGGATCATCCGACTAGTATCCGTCACGGCAGTTCAGCCGCACTGGTCCTGGACCCAATAACTGATGTGTTCCACCTAACGCAAGTCTTGATGGACGGTGGCAGCAACCTGCTCTATCAGGATACAGTGCACAAACTGGGCATTAATCCATCACGGATCAAGCCCACAAAGACTACCTGTAAAGGAGTCATACCAGGTGTAGAGGCCCGCTGTACCGGCTCAATCACACTAGAGGTTGTCTTCGGATCTCCGGACAACTTCCGAAGCGAGGAGTTAATCTTCGATATTGTCCCCTTTCGCAGCGGCTATCACACACTGCTTGGACGAACCGCATTTGCTCGATTCAACACGGTGCCACACTACGCTTAGCTCAAGCTCAAGATGCCCGCACCACGCGGCGTCATAACAGTTAATGGAAACACGGAACGCTCCCTCTGCACCGAGGAGCACACCGCTGCTTTAGCAGCAGAAGTACAAAGCGACCTTTTCAAGAAGAATCTTAATTCGGCAGCCGAGCTCTCGGACACTGTCAAGAGAGTCTGGACTATTCTACAGCAGGACAGCTCGGCTCGTCAAGAGCTCGGCTTGCAATTCGGCCTCCATCCCAGTCCCGTCCAAGTGGCAGCAATTGTACCGCATGTACATAACAATGCACTCAAAATACCTTGGGCACAGATGGAGGCATAACAGCTTGTGATCCACAATATGGCTCGACCGCCCCCGGACACATGTACTTTCACTTTTTCTTCTCTCTCCTTTTCAGGTTTCTTTTCCACAGGCCTTCTCTGACAGCCTGACCATTGGTCCTTTTCAAGGATAAACACACCAAGACGACAAGAAGCATGGACATACGGGGGAATTTTTAGGTTTTCCTTTAATGATCCCTCTACCTGTTTTCACGAGCGACACGCAGCTCTCCCTTGGTTAAGGCATATTAAATAGCCTTCTGCTTATTGCACTACTTGTATCAATGCGCTTTGACGCACTAATGAAATTATCATGGAAACTGTTTGCAGCCCAAATTCTACGGCTCTAGCTTACTACCCTTTCTTCTTTTTATTTTTTAGATAACTTTATCAAATAGCACCCGTACACTTTGGTATGTTTCAATTTGCCAGGGGCTTCATAGCGCCCCACAACATGGCAACAAATTCCAAACACTTTTTATAGTATTGTTCGGCATCCCTAATTTAGTACTATATGCATTGGCTCCAAATCATGTCTTTGGTCAATAGTTGGGTTGCCCGGCTCATGTGCTTGCTACCTTACGTTCCGCTATATCGGCTAGGGTAGTAAAGGGAGAACTACTGCGATCGTGCCCTGGTTTACCCGGATGAGCACCTCAGTAGAGAAAGCCGAAAATTGACTGTCATGATGTGGCGAGAGCCGGTCAGCTCTTCGGAGGTCTCAAATCCTTAGAGATTTTTCCTGCATTACGCGAGGGATCGGTACTTACCCGATCAGGTGTTTATAGCATCCTACTTCGGATACTACGGGCTGTGCCTATATTTTTATTGTCAAACTCCTATGGCTAAGTGAGGGTGCTAAAGCCACATAGTCCGATTGTCTAGTTCGTCGCGCTAAACACCTCCTTCAAGGACCAAACAATTGGATCAAGAGTTTTTATATTACACCCCGAAGACCCACGTACTACCTACGCGGGGGCAGAAGCCGACGACTGGCCAACTCTCAGATTTCACACAACACGGTCGCACAGGAGGTGAAATTTTTTAAATAACAAACATTATATTACATAACGACTTTGTTCCATCATACAAGGCAGAGACAACATGAATGTATTCATTCGAAAATAATGTCTTGCGCACATTGCGTTGCCACAATACGAGACCCCTCCAGGACGTCTTCAAAGTACCACCCAGGTGTGCGGTGCTCCTTGCCCTCTGGTGACCCCCCGGTTGTAAGCTTGACAGCGTCCATCTTTGCCCACCACACCTTGACGTGGGCGAAGGCCATGCACGCGCCCTGGATGCAGACCGACCGCTTGACAACGTCCAGCCGAGGGCAGGCATTCACCAGCCGCTTCACGAGCCCGAAGTAGCTGCCGGGCATAGCTTCGGCAGGCCATATCCGGATTATTAAATCCATCATGGCCAGTTCAGCCACCCTATGCAGCTCGACCAACTGTTTTAGCTGATTGCTGAAGGGCACTAGATGTTCTGGCGCAAGATATTGCGACCAGAACAGCTTCTCCGTAGAGCTTCCTTCTTCAGCTCGGAAGAACTCCGCAGTGTCAGACATACTGCATGGCAGATCCGCAAACGCGCTTGGAGAACTCCGAGTCCGGGTTAGTAAGATATACTTCTTCTTCACATATTTGCTTTGCATACTAAACGCCTTACCCGCCGTGATTTTCTTGGCTTCCTGGATCTCCTGGAGGGCGCCCGGGCCTCAATCCAGGCCTCTATCGCGCTTTGGAGGGCCGTAGCGAATTCAGTCTCTCGAGCCGAAACTTCGCGCTCCAAGGATTCGCATTTCTTCACCGCATCCTGGACCTCTTGCTGGACCTCATCCAGCCGGGCCTCCTGATTCTCGCGGGCGGCTTTTTCCTTGGCAACTTTCTCCTCGGCCTGGGCCAGGGCCTGTTTAAGGACCTCGACCTTGGTCGCCGCTCCTACACATATCATGGCACTACAGTCAATATGCATTATTTATTCTTTTCGAATATACAGCTAGTCAGTACATACCTTGCTAGTCTTCTAGCTACTTCCTCGCTTGGCCGAGCTCCTCCTCAGCCCGCTCCAGTCTCTGCTTTAGTCCGGAGACTTCGGCAGTGTGTGAGGTCACGGCAGCAATGACGCCTGCTTATTCATATAAGACATATGTTAGTTAGTTTCCTGCGAAAATAAATTGATCCTCTATCCGGCTCTTCTTCCCAAACACCGGACAGTGTCTCAGGGGCTACTGTCTATATTGGGATTTTCTCTTTTGCATCGGTTACCTCAAGGCCTGTCAGCAGGCTGCCGCAGGCCTCGGTCAGTCCGCTTTTGACGGACTAAACCTTCTCAATCATCGTACCCATAAGGATACGGTGTTCATCCACAAAGGAAGCGCGTCGTAGCACTTCCAGCAGATTATCCAGTGCCTTTGGTTGGATAGAGGTCACCGGCAGAATAGGCACACCCCCTTCTTTAGAAGGAGGTTGCTCGCCGGATTCCAGAGCCGTATAGGTCTTCGGACTTGTATTCGCTGGGGGCCGAATTGAGAAAGGCCACCACCCCCAGTCGTCATGGGGGTCTGCTCCCCCATGTGTCCGGCAGCCGATGTTCCGCCCTTCGGCCTTCACCCTGGCAGCCTCCTAAACCTCTCCCTGGCATGGGAAGGTCCTTTGGGACAACAACTCATCGTCGCCCTTGGCCGTGGGAGAGTGAGCGGCCGGCGGTGACCCGCTGGACATCACCTTCGAATCCAACAAACCTCTTGATGAGGACCGCTGGGAGCTGTCGTGGGCCGGACTGCATCATTTAAACATATTAATATCATGAAGCAAAGAGAGGCCGGATGTAGGGACGTATGCGGGTTTTTAGTACATACGATGCAGCCAGGGGCTTGTTTCGGGGGCGTCGTTCCTAGCTATTGTCGATGTCCCACGCGGTGTTATCCGCAAGGGGACCTTTCCCCCTCTTGGGTGCCTTCGCCTCCAGATTTGTGGTGGCCGCCCTCTTCTTCCTCCCCCCCATCAGGGGGAGAGGTGCTTTCTTCCTCCTCCTGATCATCGTCTTCGATGGCGGAGGAGTGAGTTTTGTCTTCGGACGATACGTCTGAAGCTCCCTTGTGGCGGGGGCCACTCCGGACGCCCTTGGCCTTCTTCTCCGGCGCCTTATAGGGTGTCGGTACCAGCATCTTCGCCAGGAGCGGGATGACTGGTTCCTCGGTCAGCGGAGCCGAACATTGAATCCGCTCTGCTCTCTCCGTCCATACCTGAAATAATAAAGTTTAGATATCCTCCTTGAAACAAGCAAGTAGAGGATGCATCTAGAGACATAAAAGGCTTACCTCGTTGGCGGAATGGGTAATGTCGTGCCCTTGGTCCGAGTCTATGGCTGGCGGCATCTCATTGCCCTTACAGAGCAACTTCTAGGCATCTTCATGAGTGGTTCCGAAGAGCCTTTCCAAGGTTTGGTGCTTCTTCGGGTCGAATTCCCATAAGGGGCAGCCTCGGCTTTGGCATGGGAGAATCCGGTGAACCAGCATCACCTAGATTACGTTGACAAGCTTGATGTTTTTATCCACCATGCTTTGAATGCATGTTTGCAGCGCTATCAGCTCATCCGACGAAGGCCAATTTGGGCCCTTCTCCATCCAGGAGGTGAGCCACACTGGAGGTCCAGACTTGAATTCGGAAGCGGCGACCAAAGTGGCGTCGCGGGGCTCTGTGATATAGAACCACAGTATCTTCCACTCCTTGATGGTCTCCACAAAATTACCCTTGGGCCATGTGACATTGGGCAGCTTGCTCACCATGGCGCCTCCGCACTCCGCGTGCTGGTCGTCCACCACCTTCGGCTTCATGTTGAAAATCTTGAGCCACAGACTGAAGTGGGGTTGGATGCGAAGGAAGGCCTCGCACATGACAATGAATGCCGAGATGTTGAGGAAAGAGTTCGGGGCTAGTTGTAACACCCATGATGCGGCTATATCTCACACGTGTCGGAGCATGACTTAGAGGCATAACCGCATTGTAGGCAATGTCGCAAGAGGGGTAATCTTTGCACATCCCATGTACTGAATAGGAAAGAGGTACAGAGTTGTCTTACAATCTCCACTTCACACAATACATAAATATAACAACACAATCATCCAGATACAATCAAGGTCCGACTATGGAACCAAAATAAAGACAACCCCAAATGCATAAGATCCTCGATCGCCCCAACTAGGCTCCACTAATAATCGTCTGGAAAGGAAACGTAGTAACGTCCTGAGTCCTCATCGAACACCCACTTGAGTTCAGTCGCATCCCCTGGAACGGTATCATCGGAACCTGCATCTGGTTTTGGAAGTAATCTGTGAGTCACGGGGACTCAGCAATCTCACACCCTCATGATCAAGACTATTTAAGCTTATGGGTAGGCAAAAGGTATGAGGTGGAGCTGCAGCAAGCACTAGCATATATGGTTTCTACCTTACGCGTATGAGAGCGAGAAGAGAAGGCAAAGCACGTTTGAGAATCTATGATCAAGAAGTGATCCTAGAAATACTTACGTTCAAGCATAACATGAGACCATGTTCACTTCCCGGACTCCACCGAGAAGAGACCATCACAGCTACACACGCTGTTGATCCATTTTAATTAAGTTAAGTTTCAGGTTTTCTACAACCGGACATTAACAAATTCCCATCTTCCCATAACCACGGGCACGGCTTTCGAAAGTTCAAATCCCTGAAGAGGTTTCCCAACTTAGCCCATCACAAGCTCTCACGGTCAACGAAAGATATTCCTTCTTCCAGGATGGCCCGATCAGACTCGGAATCCTGGTTACAAGACATTTCGACAATGGTAAAACAAGACCAGCAAAGCCGCCCGATGTGCCGGCAAATCCCGATAGGAGTCGCACGTATCTCGTTCTCAAGGCACACAGGATGAGCCAGACGTCGGGTTGGCATAGACCCTGGTTGCCTAGGGGGCACCAGACATCGCTCAGGTTGGACCAACACTTAGAGAAGCACTGGCCCGGGGGGGTTAAAATAAAGATGACCCTTGAGTCCGCGAAACCCAAGGGAAAAGGCTAGGTGCCAAATGGTAAAACTAATGTTGGGCCTTGCTGAAGGAGTTTTATTCAAGGTGAACTGTCAAGGGGTTCCCATTATAACCCAACCATGTAAGGAACGCAAAATCAAGGAACATAACACCAGTATGACAGAAAATAGGGCGGCAAGAGTGGAACAAAACACCATGCATAAGGTTGAGCCTTCCACCCTTTGCCAAGTATATAGGTGCATTAAAGTAAACAAGTTATAATAATGATATCCCAGCAATAATCATGTTCCAACAAGGAACAAACTCCAATCTTCACCTGGAACTAGCAACACTATAAGAGGGGCTGAGCAAAGCGGTAACATAGCCAAACAACGGTTTGCTAGGACAAGGTGGGTTAGAGGTTTGACATGGCAATATGGGAGGCATGATATAGCATGTGGTAGGTATCGCGCCATAGGCATAGCAATATAGCGAGCAACTAGCAAGCAAAGATAGAAGTGATTTCGAGGGTATGGTCATCTTGCCTACAAAGTTCTCTGAGTTGACGTAAGATTGATCCTCGTAAGCATTCTCAATGGGTTCCTCGATCACGTACTCGTCTCCCGGCTCTACCCAAAGCAAGAACACAGGAAAGGGAAACACAATCAACCACAGTGCAATGCGCAAGCAACATGATGCAAAACATGGCATCATATGCAGGATGTGATATGCAATGAATATGCGTGCTCCGGAAGGAAAAGATTGAACCAGGCCTCAACTTGGAAAACTAAGAGTGCCGCTGGAAAGATGAGTTGATTTCGGTCGAAATCAATATAAAGATCACTGAATCTGATGCACGGTTTGCAAATGGCAAGCAAAACAATAATGGCACTAAGCTGCGATTAACAGCACGATGCCATCTAAGATGCATCAAGAAAATAAGCTATTGCACTCTAACATAGCAACAAAGCACATGGCAATGATCCACTCAAGATGCTTGACAAAAGATGAACACTGAGCTACGGCTAAATCACACAATAGCAGGTTCAAACAAGCATAGCAAAAGTGCAAAAGATATCAGGTTCTCCGACTAAATAACATGTCAGGATTTAACATCAGGAAGCAAAGTTTAGAGCAAGTTAACAACATGCTATAGGAACATATCATGGCAAAGCAAGGGATGGCATGAAACTAATCAAAGCATATAACAAAAGTCCCTTATTGACCATAAGCCAAAAAGGACCAGAAGATACAATGGCAACCATGTAAACATAGCAAGTTTCGTTAACAGATTCAGACCACAGAAAACTGGACATGGCAAAAACAGAGTTACGTAGGCATGTTTGCGAGCTCGATGCATGAACCACAAGGCATTGCATGACAAACTAAGCATACACCCAGCAAGAAGACATGATAAATAAGCTAACCATGGCAAGAACAAACTCATAGCATGTATGGATCAACTACAATAACCTCGGCAAAATTGAATAACATGTAAACAATCTGCCAGGAACATTTTATAGCAAAAGTAGTGCAAGATTGAGTCATGCTAGGGTACTCCATAATTGCAAACAAAGACATGGATGGATAGAACATAACAATATCTCAAAATCATCCTTACTGGACGTGCTCAAAAGAGGCATGGATCACTCTGTAGCAACATGAATACATGGCATAAAGATATCATCAGGGAAATGACTTAGAAGAATTCTAAGTCCCTGAAATCAGCAACATCACGAGAGCTACTTTGCATGCTTTTGCTAGTCACCACAATGATCACAAAAATACATGGCATACACCCCTGTAAAGATGGCATGGCATAGCCCAAAACACATGTATGGCTCAAGTTCATAGGAGGCACACATTAAACATGGCAAAAATGACAAATGTCCATAATCTATTAAGAAACAGAAACTAACATTACATAGCACTATTTCCACAGCATTTAGGACATCAAGATGGACTCAAACAAGCATGGTGCAATGGAATGAAATGAATTGCACATCCACACGAACAATTTGACATATCACACGCGCAAAACGGAGCTACGGATGCAGAGTTATGGCATGATGAAGAATGCTAAAAATAATGCAGACTTAGGGGAAAACGAGGTCAACCCCTAGGGTTACTGTAGTTGGATCTGGATCTGGGCACGGCTCCCGAGGTTGGCCGGGTAAAAGCTCGCCGGAGTTCTTCCCTGCGGTGGCCGGGACTAGCCAGGGAGGATGAAGATGCCAGAGTCGAGGGGACGCCGGATCCGGGTCGACGGAGGGCGGCGTCGATGGCTGGAGAAGACGGCAGCGAGCGGCGCGGTGGTCGGAGTTGGCACGGCAAGGTGCGCCATGGCGGCGCTCCGACGCGGAGGTGGCCGGCCGGAGTTGGCGCGGTGGAGCTGGAGCGCGGCGGTGGAGGTCGGCGCTTGCAGGCGTGGCTCGCAGGCGGCGGCGGGCGGACACGCGGGCCGGGAGGGCCCCGCCTGGGCCCCGGCGGGCCGACACGCAGGTGGACGGCGAAGTGGGCGCAACATCTCAATGAACCAGGAGGCAACACGTGGTGGCGGCGAGGGCGGCGGACATGTCCGTCGGTGGGGAGTTCGTCCGGCGGCGGAGAGGGGAATTTGCTAGGGTTTCATCTGGGATTTTTTGGGGGAGTGCACATATTTATAGGTAGAGGGAGCTAGGAGAGTCCAAATGAGGTGTGGTTTTCGGCCACGTGATCGTTATAGAACGACCGAGAGGATGGAGGGGGTTTTGGTGGGTTTTGGGCCACTTTGGAGAGGTGTTGGGCTGCAACACACACGAGGCCTTTACGGTTCCTCGGTTAACTGTTGGAGTATCAAACGAAGTCCAAATGGCACGAAACTTGACAGACGGTCTACCGGTAGTGAACCAAGGCCGCTTGGCAAGTCTCGGTCCAATCTGAGAATGTTTAACACTCGCACATGAAAAGAGGCAAAAGGGGACGCCGAAGGACATAGGAGTGCCGGAATGCAAAACGGACAACGGGGAAAATGTTCGGATGCATGAGACGAACATGTATGCAAATGCGATTCACATGATGACATGATATGAGATGCATGACAAGGACAAAAGAAAAACGAAGACAAAAACCAACCACGAAGGAATATGATAACTTAGTGCCGAAAATGGCAAGAGTTGGAATACAAATATGGCAAATTACATATGGGGCGTTACAACACTCCACCACTACGAAAGGATCTCGTCCCGAGATCTAGGACTGGAAAAACTCCGGATATTCGGAACGGAGGTGGTCCTCGCGTTCCCAGGTGTCTTCACGGTTGGAATGATGTGACCACTTCACTTTCAGGAATTTGATAGACTTGTTGCGAGTCTTGCGCTCAGTTTCTTCAAGAATAGCAACAGGATGCTACACTTGCGAAGCTGAGACACGTGAAACACGTCGTGCACATTTGCAAAGTTGGACGGAAGCTCAAGTTGATAGGCGAGATCGCCTCTTTTGCCAATGATCTTGGAAGGACCCACGTATCTAGGGGCAAGCTTCCCTTTGATACCGAAGCGATGAGTACCTTTCATTGGAGAGACGCGAAGGTAGACATGGTCTCTGATCTTGAAAGCCAAGTCACGATGCTTGCTATCATAGTAACTCTTCTGTCGCGATTGTGTGGCTTTGAGATTTTCACGAATGACTTTGCACATTTCTGCAGCCTCTGTGATCAAGTCATTGCCAAGAAGTTGGCATTCACCAGTCTCTGACCAGTTAAGAGGAGTATGACACTTTCTGCCATAGAGAATCTTGAATAGGGCCTTGTCCAAACTCGCTTGGAAGTTGTTTTTGTAGGAGAACTCGGCATATGGAAGACAATCTTCCCACTTCATACCAAAAGAAATGACACATGCCCTAAGCATATCTTCAAGAATTTAATTGACTCGCTCGACTTGGCCACTAGTTTGAGGATGAAAAGCTGTGGTGAAGCGAATGTTGGTGCCCATAGCCTTCTGAAAAGAGTCCCAGAACTTAGAAGTAAAGATGCTTCCACGATCTAAAGATATCAACTGCAGAATGCCATGCAAAGAAACAATCCTGGAGGTATATAGCTCTGCCAACTGAGCTGTTGTGATAGATTCTTTGATAGGAAGAAAATGAGCCACTTTACTGAGCTTGTCGATACAACGAAGATAGCATCATTGCCACGCTTGGACTTAGGAAATCCAGTCATGAAGTCCATCTCAATATGGTCAAACTTCCATTCTGGAATGGCAAGAGATTGGAGGAGACCAGCTGGTCGTTGGTGTTCTGCTTTCACTCTTCTGCATGCATCACATTCATTTACGAACTGAGCAATCTCGTGCTTCATTCGAGTCCACCAATATGACTGCTTAAGGTCATGGTACATCTTTGTACTTCCAGGATGAATAGAAAGGAGTGAATTGTGAGCTTCGTTCATAATGACTTTACGAAGGTCACCCTTAGGAACAACAATGCGATCCTTGAAGAATAGAGTATCTTTGTCATCAAGGCGATAGCACTTGTACTTGGGTTGGCTCTTGGCAATCCCAATCTTCACCTTCTTCACCATAGCATCAAGAAGTTGAGCCTCAATCTGATCTTCCAAAGTAGGAGAGACTTGGAGGTTGGCAAGGAATCCTTGAGGAACAACTTGGAGATTAAGTTTGTGGAAAGCTTCACAAAGATTCGGTTGGAAGGGCTTGAGAATCAAACTGTTGCAGTAAGCCTTCCTGCTCAATGCGTCAGCAATGACATTGGCCTTGCCTGGAGTATATTCAATACTCGGATTATACTCTTGAATCATTTCGACCCAATGAGTCTGCCTGAGGTTGAGCTTGGGATGAGTGAAGATGTACTTGAGGCTCTTATGATCAGTGAAGATGTCCACTTTCCTTCCCAACAAGAGATGTCTCCATGTTAAAAGAGCATGGAAAACTGCCGCCAACTGGAGGTCATGAGTGGGGTAGTTCTTTTCGTTGAGCTTCAACTGGCGAGAGGTGTAGGCGACAACTTTCTTCTCTTGCATTAACACAGCACCGAGACCTTGAAGGGAAGCATCATAGGAAACCTCGAATGGTTTGTATTCATCAGGAGGAGTTAGAACTGGAGATGTGACTAACTTCTCTTTGAGGGTGTTGAAAGTGATGTCACATTCAGGCATCCAGACATACTTCACATGCTTCTGGAGGAGGTTGGAAAGAGGCTTCGCAATCTTAGAGAAATTCTCAACGAACCTTCGACAATAGCTTGCGAGCCCAAGGAAGTTGCGGAGCTGCTTCACATTCTGAGGCGGTTCCCAATTCACAATTGCAGACACCTTCTCAGGATTAACAGCTATGCCCTTGGTGGAGATGATATGCCCAAGGTAGAGAACCTCATCAAGCCAAAACTCGCACTTTGAAAACTTCGCATAGAACTGATGTTCTCTGAGTTTGTCCAGCACCAATCTCAAGTGCTTGGCATGATCCTCCTTGTTCTTGGAAAAGACCAAAATGTCATCGAGATAGACCAAGATGAAGTCATCTGTGTAGGGGTTGAAGATGAAGTTATCATGCGAGAGAATGTTGGAGGAGCATTGACAAGGCCGAAAGACATGACAGTGTATTCATAGGAACCATAGCTTGTCCCGAATGCTGTCTTGGGGATATCTTGTTCACAAATGCGAATCTGATGATAGCCCATACGGAGGTCAAGCTTGGAGAATACTTGAGCACCTTTGATTTGTTCAAAAAGCTCGCTGATGTTGGGAAGTGGGTACTTGGTCTTTATGGTCTTCTTGTTCAATGGACGGTAGTCGACATAAAGTCGGTCCGTTCCATCCTTCTTCTTGACAAAAAGAACACCACAACCCCATGGAGAAGAACTTGGTCGGATGAGACCCATACGCTCTTGTATATCGGGTTGTTTCTTCAGCTCCTTCAACTCTTCTGGTCCAAGCTTGTAAGGACGTTTGCAAAAAGGTTTCGTGCCAGGCTGAAGATTGATGACGAATTCAACTGGACGGTGAGGAGGCATTCCTGGAAGCTCTTCTAGAAAGACGTCTTGATATTCAAAAATGACTGGAATCTGAGAGATGGCATCCAACTCGCCCTTCTCATTGAGAGAAAACAGTCGAAGGGTATCATCACGAGCCTCAAAGACAATCACATCCTCAGACGAGTGTGTCAATTGAATCTGCCTGGCAGCACAATCAAGTTGAGCCTTGTGCTTAGAAAGCCAGTCCATTCCGAGAATTAAATCAATATCCGAGTCACCAAGAACATTAGGAGAAGACAGAAACTTATAGTCGCCCATCTTGATAGACACATCCGGAACAAAAACTCGAGAAGTCATTTGTCGGGCCGGAAAAACAATAGACAAAGGTCTCGGCAAAACTTGAGTAACCAAATCTTGCATAGCCACAAAAGGTCTTGAAATGAAAGAATGCGATGCACCAGTATCAAAAAGAACTTTTGCCGGAATAGAGTTAACTGGAAGGTTACCCATGATCACTTCTGACGAGTCCTCTGCCTGAGTTGTGTTCATCAAGTTGACCTTAGCATGCTTGGGATTATGCTTGACCACTGCATTGCTAGCAGATCTCACAGGAGGAGGAGGTGGAAGACGCCTCTGGTTGAAGCATTTGTTTGCGTAGTAAACCTTCTGCTGACACTTGTTGCACGTAACCTCTGAGAGCGGACGGTGATACGGAGCACTTGATCTTGGGGCATGAGACGAAGCCTTGTTCTGAAAGCCTGGGTTGGGTGGGTGGGAAGATCCATTGCCACTTTTGCTCTTCTGCTGATAAGGCTGACGGAATGGAGGAGGAGGAGGCAACCAGAACTTTTGCTGCTTAGCTGCCACTTGAGTTGAGGAAGAAGGAGTTGCATCCCTGAATCTCTTCTTGGAAGCATCGCACTTAAGCTGAGCAGTCTCTTGCTTTAGTGCCATATTGTAGAACTCATCATACTTTTATGGCTCAAAAAGTACGAGGGCTAGTTGCAGATCTTCTCTGAGGCCACCTCTAAACTGATAAATCATGCTCTTCTTGTCAGGGACGTCTTGCTTGGCGAAGCGAGCGAGCTTCTGGAACATGATGTTGTATTGGTAAAACAGACGAGCTGCCTTGCTTCAGATTGTGGAACTCCTCATGCTTGCTCTCAACAAAACTCTGAGGAATGTGGTGAGCTTTGAAGTCTTGGCGGAAATCATCCCAGGTAATCACATGACCTCCTCTGGAATCTTTGTATTGCTGATACCACTCAGCAGCTTGGTCTTTGAGTTGGAACGAAGCAAACTTGACAAAGTCCTCAGGCCTGACATCGCTGCACTCGAAATGTTTGCAGATATCCACGAGGCAATCATCAACATCTGTGGCCTCGACACAGTTACTGAAGGTCTTCGGCTGGTTAGCGAGGAACTAGTTGAGGGTAGCAAACTGATTTTGATTGTTGCCATTGCCTTGATTCCTTGGTTGCGCTCTTGCAAGAGTTGCATAATCAGCTGCGTGTTGGCGTTGGTAGAGGCCATCACAACTTGCCATGCCTCCGGAGGTGGAGGTTGTGGCGGCGGTTCCGGATTCTGATGCGTTGGAGGAGCCATCCTGAAGAGGGTGACATCCGTTAGCATCTTGAAAGACATATATTCAAGCTGAATCAAATGGATCGAAATTGCAACATATATCCTTAACATTCGAACAAGAATGTACGAATGAATTGCAAATTAAATGGTCACACTTCCATAAATTGAGAAGCCACTTAGATAGAAGTAGATGAATAAAACAACAAGGTACGGATATGAACAAATACTTGGTAAGGATTACCCAATCACGAACCAAATCTCTGCAGAAGAAATACTAGAGCTACATGAATTCCCACCTATGAAACTCCCGAAATTTTCCGGTTATGCAATCAGGTGTTTGGGATACAGGGGAAGCATAACATCTCACCCAAAACTAGCAAATCCTACATCCAGCTGTATCCATCCTTCAACACATAACCAAGAAACCTTCAGAAATCATTTACCTCAACCTTCGAAAAGCATCCGTTATACGAGTTATGGCAATACTCCCGAACTCCCGCCCCAGTACTAGGTGGCGTCGAGGTTATCTCACCAACAACTGCATAAAAGAGATTTTCGATGTCGGCGAAACTCAGGTATTCCAAAATTGCAACGATAAAAATGTGACAACAACACCTCGGAGCTCAACTCCCTGGGACACTGCCACAACCCCTAAATGTCAGGAGGCACCAAGAACAATGTTCTCATCATAAAACCATCGGAATGATTCCAAGATACCCGCGTGATCCTAAAAAAATTAGTGAAATTTGAGAAGAGAAGAGTCAAAACTCTACGTCAGGATGCCTCACCAGAGCGACGAAGGGACTGAGGAGTAAAAAGAATCCTACTCTCTGATATATATAACCCGAAAAGAATCAAAACATTTTTCTAGACTCAACAACGCAAACGATTCGATCAAGCAGGGGGCACCTAAGTCGGGGTAGGCTCTGATTACCAACTTGTAACACCCACGATGTGGCTATATCTCCCACATGTCGGAGCACGACTTAGAGGCATAACCGCATTGTAGGCAATGTCGCAAGAGGGGTAATCTTTACACATCCCATGTACTGAATAAGAAAGAGGTACAGAGTTGGCTTAAAATCGCCACTTCACACAATACATAAATATAACAACACAATCATCCAAATACAATCAAGGTCCGACTACGGAACCAAAATAAAGACAACCCCAAATGCATAAGATCCCCGATCACCCCAACTGGGCTCCACTACTGATCGTCTGGAAAGGAAACGTAGTAACGTCCTGAGTCCTCATCGAACTCCCACTTGAGTTCAGTCACATCCCCTGGAACGGTATCATCGGCACCTGCATCTAGTTTTGGAAGTAATTTGTGAGTCACGGGGACTCGGCAATCTCACACCCTCGCGATCAAGACTATTTAAGCTTATGGGTAGGTAAAAGGTATGAGGTGGAGCTGCAGCAAGCACTAGCATATATGGTGGCTACCTTACGCAAATGAAAGCGAGAAGAGAAGGCAAAGCATGTTCGAGAATCTATGATCAAGAAGTGATCCTAGAAATACTTATGTTCAAGCATAACACGAGACCATGTTCACTTCCCGGACTCCGCTGAGAAGAGACCATCACGGCTAAACACGTTGTTGATCCATTTTAATTAAGTTAAGTTTCAGGTTTTCTACAACCGGACATTAACAAATTCCCATCTGCCCATAACCGCGGGCATGGCTTTCGAATGTTCAAATCCCTGCAGGGGTGTCCCAACTTAGCCCATCACAAGCTCTCACGGTCAATGAAGGATATTCCTTCTCCCAGGACGGCCCGATCAGACTCAGAATCCCGGTTACAAGACATTTCGACAATGGTAAAACAAGACCAGCAAAGCCGCCTGATGTGCCAACAAATCCCGATAGGATTCACACGTATCTCATTCTCAGGGCACACCGGATGAGCCAGATGTAGGGTTGGCGTAGACCCTGGTTGCCCAGGGGGCGTTGGACATCGCTCAGGTTGGACCAACACTTAGAGAAGCACTGGCCCGGGGGGGTTAAAATAAAGATGACCGTTGAGTCCGTGAAACCCAAGGGAAAAAGGCTAGGTGCCAAATGGTAAAACCAAGGTTGGGCCTTGCTGAAGGAGTTTTATTCAAGGCGAACTGTTAGGGGGTTCCCATTATAACCCAACCGTGTAAGGAACGCAAAATCAAGGAACATAACACCGGTATGACGGAAACTAGGGCGGCAAGAGTGGAACAAAACACCATGCATAAGGCCGAGCCTTCCACCCTTTGCCAAGTATATAGATGCATTAAATTAAACAAGTTATAATAATGAGATCCCAACAATAATAATGTTCCAACAAGGAACAAACTCCAATCTTCACCTGCAACGAGCAACGCTATAAGAGGGGCTGAGCAAAGCGGTAACATAGCCAAACAACGGTTTGCTAGGACAAGGTGGGTTAGAGGTTTGACATGGCAATATGGGAGGCATGATATAGCATGTGGTAGGTATCGCAACATAGGCATAGCAATAGAGCGAGCAACTAGCAAGCAAAGATAGAAGTGATTTCGAGGGTATGGTCATCTTGCATGCAAAGTTCTCCGAGTTGACGTAAGCTTGATCCTCGTAAGAGTTCTCAACGGGTTCCTCGATCACGTACTCATCTCCCGGCTCTACCCAAAGCAAGAACACAAACAAGGGAAACACAATCAACCACGGTGCAATGTGCAAGCAACATGATGCAAAACATGGCATGATATGTGGGATGTGATATGCAATGAATATGCGTGCTCCGGAAGGAAAAGATTGAACCAGGCCTCAACTAAAAAACCAAGAGTACCTCTGGAAAGATGAGTTGATTTCGGTCGAAATCAATATAAAGATCACCGGAATCGGATGCACGGTTTGCAAATGGCAAGCAAAACAATAATGGCACTAAGCTGCGATTAACAACATGATGCCATCTAAAATGCATCAAGAAAATGAGATACTGCACTCTAACATAGCAACAAAGCACATGAAAGTGATCCACTCAAGATGCTTGACAAAAGATAAACACTGAGCTACGGCTAAATCACAAAATAGCAGGTTCACACAAGCATAGCAAAAGTGCAAAAGATATCAGGTTCTCACACTTGGTGAAAATAACACATCAGGATTTAACATCAGGAAGCAAAGTTTAGAGCAAGTTAACAACATGCTATAGGAACATATCATGGCAAAGCAAGGCATGGCATGAAACTACTCAAAGCATGTAACAAAAGTCCCTTACTGACCATAAGCCAAAAAGGATCAGAAGATACAATGGCAACCATGTAAACATAGCAAGTTTCGTTAACAAATTCAGACTTAGCAGAAAACTGGACATGGCAAAAACAGAGTTACGTAGGCATGTTTGCGAGCTCGATGCACTCACCACAAGGCATTGCATGACAAACTAAGCATACACACAGCAAGAAGACATGATCATTAAGCTAACCATGGCAAGAACAAACTCATAGCATGCATGGATCAACTACAACAACATCGGCAAAATTGAATAACATGTAAACAATCTGCCAGGAACATTTTATAGCAAAAGTAGAGCAAGATTGTGTCATGCTAGGGTACTGCATAATTGCAAACAAAGACATGGATGGATAGAACATAACAATATCTCAAAATCATCCTTACTGAACATGCTCAAAAGAGGCATGGATCACTCTGTAGCAACATGAATACATGGCATAAAAATATCATCAGGGAAATGACTTGGAAGAATTCTAAGTCCCTGAAATCAGCAACATCACAAGAGCTACTTTGCATGCTTGTGCTAGTCACCACAATGATCACAAAATTACATGGAATACACCCCTGTAAAGATGGCATGGCATATCCCAAAACACATGTATGGCTCAAGTTCATAGGAGGCACACATTAAACATGGCAAAAATGCAAATGTCCATAATTTGTTAAGAAACAGAAATTAACATTACATAGCACTCTTGCAACAGTATTTAGGGCATCAAGATGGACTCAAACAAGCATGGTGCAATGGAATGAAATGAAGTGCACATCCAGACGAACAATTTGATATATCACACGCGCAAAACGGAGCTACAGATGCAGAGTTATGGCAATATGAAGAATGCTAAAAATAATGCAGACTTGGGGGGAAATGAGGTCAACCCCTAGGGTTACTATACCAGGATCTGGATCTGAGCACGGCTCCCGAGGTTGGCCGGGGAAAAGCTCGCCGGAGTTCTTCCCTGCAATTGCGGGGACTTGCCGGGGAGGATGAAGATGCCCGGAGTCGAGGGGACGCCGGATCCGGGTCGACGGAGGGCGGCGCCGGTGGCCAGAGAAGACGGCAGCGGCGGTGCGGTGGTCGGAGTTGGTGCGGCAAGGTGCGCCGCGGCGGCGCTCCGACGCGGAGTTGTCCGGCCGGTGTTGGTGCGGTGGAGCTGGAGTGCGGCGGCGGAGGTCGGCGCTGGCATGCGCAGCTCGCAGGCGGCGGCGGGCGGACGCGCGGGCCGGGAGGGCCCCGCCTGGGCCCCAGCGAGCCGGCGCGCGGGTGGACGGCGAAGTGGGCGAGGTGTCTCAATGAACCAGGAGGCGACACATGGCGGCGGCGAGGGCGGAGGACATGTCCGTCGGCGGGGAGTTCGTCTGGCGGCGGAGAGGGGAATTTGCTAGGGTTTCATCCGGAATTTTTTTGGGGAGTGCACATATTTATAGGTAGAGGGAGCTAGGAGAGTCCAAATGAGGTGCGGTTTTTGGCCACGCGATCGTGATCGAACGACCGAGAGGATGGAGGGGGTTTTGGTGGGTTTTGGGCCACTTTGGAGAGGTGTTGGGCTGCAACACACACGGGGCCTTTACGGTTCCTCGGTTAACCGTTGGAGTATCAAACGAAGTCCAAATGGCACGAAACTTGACAGACGGTCTACCGGTAGTGAACCAAGGCCGCTTGGAAAGTCTCGGTCCAATGTGAGAATTTTTAACACTCGCACACAAAAAGAGGCAAAAGGGGACGCCGGAGCACATGGGAGTGCCGGAATGCAAAACGGATAACGGGGAAAATGCTCGGATGCATGAGACGGACATGTATGAAAATGTGATGCACATGATGACATGATATGAGATGCATGACAAGGACAAAAGCAAAATGAAGACAAAACCCAACCACAAGGGAATATCATAACTTAGTGCCAAAAATGGCAAGAGTTGGAATACAAATATGGCAAATTACATACAGGGCGTTACACTAGACATGGAAATCTTTCCCGTAATAGAACATAAGCCCACGAACGAAAGGGTGGAGAGGAAACCCTAACCCACGAACGAAATGGGGGATGAATACCACCCTCTCGTTGGGCTTCGGGGTAGGGACGATTTGTCCCTTGGCTGGAAGCCGGTGGGCGATTTCTTCCGCCAGATACTCGGCCTCCCGAAGCTTGGTGATGTCCTTCTCCCAAATGGAGGAGGCCATCCACTTGCCTTGCCCTCCAGATCCGGACATGGTTGAGTGCTTCCTTGAGGCGGAAAGAATGAGGACTTGGGCGCTGGAACTTGAGAATGCAAGGGCAGAGGAAGAAACAAGGCGTGGGTGAAGAAAAGGGAATTCTTATCTCCTTATAAAGGCAGTGAATATCAAGCGCCTCCCCACTCGCCTGTTCCCAAGGGCTGTGTAAACGACACGATTATATTACCCACACCCGTTTTGATGAAAATCGTGCAATAAGGGGACACGATCTCTGCTCGACAAGACATGCCTATTAAAACCGTGTCTCGAGACGTGGAACGGCAGATGGAAAACGGTTCGAAATGATGACCAAGAAGACGTGATGTCACAATACAAAAAGCTGTCAGCGGATTGGACTCGTGTAATATTATATTCTCTACGGTTGTGTGTGGTACTTGTGTTCCAGATCCGGACATGTTCATTACGACCGAAGACTATGTTGGAGTATTCGGAAAGGGGAACCCGCCTTGCAATGCCGAAGACAATCTGCGCGCTAGACACCTCGTCATTGAAGCCTGTTTCAGGGGCTACTGAGGGAGTCCTGGACTAAGGGGTCCTCGGGCGTCCGACCTATTAGACATGGGCTGGACTGATGAGCTGTGAAGATACGAAGACCGAAGACTTTACCCGTGTCTGGATGGGACTCTCCTTGGCGTGGGAGGCAAGCTCGGCGTCCAAATATGAAGATTCCTTTCTCTGTAACCGACCTTATGTAACCCTAGATCCCTCCGGTGTCTATATAAACCGGAGGGCTAGGTCTGTAGACATATATCCTCATAATCATAGTCAGACAGGCTAGACTTCTAGGGTTTAGCCATTACGATCTCGTGGTAAATCAACTCTTGTAATACTCATATTCATTAAGATCAATCAAGCAGGAAGTAGGGTATTACCTCCATAGACACAGGGCCCGAACCTGGGTAAACATTGTGTCCCCTGTCTCCTGTTACCATCGACCTTAGACACACAGTTCGGGACCCCCTATCCAAGATCCGCCGGTTTTGACACCGACAGTGTATGCTTCCCGGTAGTTTCTTATTTTGCTATTTTTCTAAATATTCCAAAACTAACAAAAAATATGTTTGCGGATTTTTTGGAGTCCGTTTACTTAACATATCACGTACATCCTTATTTTCACGATTCTGGAGTGCTCTGGAAGGACTCTTTTATGTGTTCTTCCGGTGTCATAGTTTGGATAATATTGCTTTCAACATTAATGGCTTACCTGAGATATAATGCTTTATTCGTTGTGCATTGACAACCTTCGAGTTACTACCATTGGAATTATTTAATTTGATGGCTCCAGACCGATAAACCTCTTCGATAACATAGGGTCTTCCCATTTTGAGAGGAGTTTTCCTGCAAAGAATCTGAAATGAGAGTTGTACAAAAGAACATATTCTCCGACTTTAAACTCACACTTTTGGATTCTTTTGTCATGCCATCTTTTAACTTTTTCTTTGAATAATTTTTCATTTTCATAAGCTTGGGTTCTGCATTCATCTAGTGAGCTAATATCAAATAACCTCTTTTCACCAGCAAGTTGGAAATCATAGTTGAGCACTTTGATGGCCAATATGCTTTATGTTCTAACTCAAGACGCAAATGACAAGCTTTTCCACAAACCATTTTATAAGGATACATACCCATAGGGTTTTTATAGGTTGTTCTATAAGCCCAAAGTGTGTCATCTAATTTCTTAGACCAATTCTTCCTGGTCCTATTGACAGTCTTTTGCAAAATTAACTTTATTTCTCTATTGCTAAGTTCAACTTGACCACTAGACTGAGGATGATAAGGTGACGCAATTCTACGGTTAACATCATACTTGGCAAGCATTTTATGGAAAGCACCATGAATAAAGTGTGAACCACCATCAGTCATTAAATATCTAGGGACTCCAAACCTTGGGAAAATCACTTCCTTAAGCATTTTAATAGAGGTGTTGTGATCAGCACTACTGGTTGGAATAGCTTCTACCCATTTAGTAACATAGTCAACAACAACCAAAATATGTATATACCCATTAGGGGAAGGAAAAGGTCCCATGTAATCAAATCCCCAAACATCAAATCATTCAACAGCAAGTGAATAGTTCATAGGCATTTCTTTACGCTTATCGATATTACCTATTCTTTGACATTCATCCCAAGATAAGACGAACTTACGGGCATCCTTGAAGAGAGTAGGCCAATAAAATCCAGATTGCAATACCTTGTGAGTAGTTCTATCTCCAGCATGATGCCCTCCATAAGCTTCCGAATGACATTTCCATAGGATTTGTCCCTGTTCATGCTCAGGTACACAACGTTTAATAATACCATCTACTCCTTCTTTAGAAAGATGTGGGTCATCCCAAAAGTAATGTCTTAAATCATAGAAGATTTTTTCCTTTCCTTGGTATGTAAAGCTAGGTGGTAAATATTTAGCAACAACATAATTAGCATAGTCAGCATACCAAGGAGTAATATGAGCAACATTTATTGCAGCTAACTGCTCATTAGGAAAACTATCATCAATAGGTAGTGGGTCATCTAGAACATTTTCAAGCCTAGATAAATTATCAGCTACTGAGTTCTTAGCTCCTTCTCTATCAATGATATATAATCAAATTCTTGTAACAAGAGAACCTATCGAATAAGTCTAGGTTTAGGATCTTTCTTTTCCCTAAGATATTTAATAGCAGCATGGTATGTGTTCGGAATCAACAATATAAGGTCTAAATTTATCACAAGCAAATAACACCGCTAAGAATTCTTTTTCAGTAGTAGCATAATTTCTTTGAGCGATGTCTAGAGTTTTACTAGCATAATGAATAACATTCAGTTTCTTATCAACTCTTTGTCCTAGAACAGCACCAACAACATAATCACTAGCATCACACATAATTTCAAAAGGCAAGTTCCAATCAGGTGGTTGAACAATAGGTGCAGAAATTAAGGCTTTCTTGAGTGTTTCAAAGGCTTCTAAACAATCATCATCAAAAACAAAGGGAATGTCCTTTTGCAAAAGATTCGTGGGAGGCCTAGAAATTTTAGAAAAAGTCTTTGATAAATCTCCTATAGAAACCAGCATCACCTAGGAAACTATGAATACATTTTATATCTTTAGGACATGGTATTTTCTCAATTGCATCAACCTTAGCTTTGTCCACTTCAATACCTCTTTCAAAATTTTATGACCCAAGACAGTGCCTTCATTAACCACGAAGTGGAACTTCTCCCAATTCAAGACAAGATTTGTTTGTTCACATCTCTGCAAAACTCAATCAAGATTTCTTAAACAATCATCAAAAGACTTCCCATAAACAGAGAAGTCATCCATGAAACCTCAACAATCTTTTCACAAAAGTCAGATAACATAGCAGTCATAAATCTTTGAAAAGTAGTAGGTGCATTACATAAACCGAAAGGCATACGTCTATAAGCATAAGTTCCAAAGGGACAAGTAAAAGTGGTCTTTTCTTGATCAGGTTGAGAAACATGTATTTGTGAAAAAGTAGAATATCCATAAAGGAGGCAAAAGTGTGTGTGCTTAGATAATCTTTCAAGCATTTGATCAATAAAAGGCAAAGGGTAATGATGTTTTCTAGTTGCTTTGTTCAATTTTCTAAAATCGATTACCATTCTATAACCTGTAACAATTCTTTGTGGAATAAGTTCATTCATATCATTAGGAACAACAGTTATACCTCCTTTCTTAGGGACACAATGAACATGACTTACCCATCTACTATCAGCTATGGGATAGATTATATTTGCTTCCAGAAGTTTTAAGATTTCTTTTCTTACCACTTCCTTCATTTTTGGATTTAGCCAACGTTAGTGATCAACAATGGGTTTAGCATCAGGTTCCATATTAATTTTGTGTTGACATAGAGTGGGACTAATGCCCTTTAAATCATCAAGAGTATATCCAATAGCAGCTCGGTACTTCCTTAGAACTTTCAATAATCTTTCTTCTTCAGGTTCTAAAAGGTTAGCACTAATAATAACATGATATATCTTCTTTTCATCAAGATAAGCATATTTCAAAGTGTCTGGCAATTGTTTTAATTCAAAAAGAGTTTCAATAGGCAAATTGTGTTTAAGTAGAGGACGTTGTTCAAAGAAAATCTTATTTATTTCATTTCTTTCATGCATATGATAATCATTTTCATTGTCTAGCAAATATTGTTCTAAAGGATCAGTAGTTCGTACAACAATAGAAGCAAGACCAATTAATTCATCCTTACTAGGCAATTCTTTTTCATGAAGCTTTCTACTAAACTTGGAAAAATTAAACTCGTGAGACTCATCACCAAAACTAACATCGAAAGTTTTTTCTCACAATCTATATTAGCATTAACGGTATTCAAGAAAGGTCTACCAAAGATAGTGGGACAAAAATCATCTTGTGGGGAACCAAGAACAGAAAAATCAGTAGGGTATTTTATTTTCCCACACAAGACATCAACATATCTAACAATCCCAATTGGTGAAATAGTGTCTCTATTAGCAAGTTTAGTAGTAACATCTATGTCTTCTATCTCTGCGAGTGCTATGTTAGTCATAATTTCTTGATATAAGGTGTAAGGAATAGCACTCACATTAGCACCTATGTCTCATAAACCATGATAACAGTGATCTCCAATTTTAACTGAGATAACGGGCATGCTAACAACATGTCTATGTTTACCCTTTTTATCAGGTTTGTCAATTCTAGTAGCTTCTTCACAGAAGTAAATAACATGCCCATCTACATCTTCTTCCAAGAGATCTTTAACCATAGCAATACTAGGTTCTACTTTGATTTGTTCATCTGGTTTAGGTGTTCTAATATAGCTTTTGTTGACCACAGTTGAAACTTTAGCATGTTCCTTTATCCTAACAGGGAAAGGTGGTTTCCCAATATAAGTAGTAGGAACCACCGGATCAACACTGTAAAGTATTGTTTCTTCTTTAACTGGTACCGGTTCTTTGATTTCTTCTTTAATAAGTGGGTGATATTTAAACCACTTCTCCTTAGGGAGGTCAACATGAGTAGAAAATGATTCACAAAAGGAGGCTACTATCTCAGAGTCAAGTCCATATTTAGTGCTAAACTTTTGAAAACCATCGGCATCCATAAAAGATTTAACACAATCATACTTAAGTTTAATACCCAACTCTTTACCTTTGTCGAGTTTACAGTCTTCAGAGTTGCATTTAATTCTTTCCAAAAGATCCCACCGGAATTCAATAGTCTTCTTCATAAACGAACTAGCACAGGAAGTATCAAGCATGGTTTGATCATTATAAGAAAGCCGAGCATACAAATGCTGGATAATAATTTCTCTTGAGAGTTCATCATTGGGGCATGAATATAACATTGACTTAAGCCTCCCCCACGCTAGAGAGATACTTTCTGCTTCATGAGCCAAAAATTATATATATAATTCCGATCACGATGAACTAGATGCATAGGATAATTTTTTTGGTGAAACTCCAATTTCAATCGATTCCAATTCCAAGATCCAATATCATTGCATAGCCTATACTATGCCAATGCTTTTCCCTTCAAAGATAAAGGGAAAAACTTTTTCATAATTCATCTCCTGGTAAACCTGCAAGCTTGAAAAATCCACAAATTTGTTCTACATATATCAAGTGCATATCAGGATGTTCGGTTCCATCTCCTGCATAAGGATTAGCTAGCAGTTGTTCTATCATACCCGAAGGAATTTCATATTCAATATTTTCAGTAGGTGCGTAGGTTGAGGGGTAGCTAATTGTGGTTTCGGTTGAGGTGAAGATACCCCAAACAAACCCCTCAAAGGATTGGTTTCCATAGTAACAAGTGATAGTAAATTTCATCACACTATATAAATGTTTCCTTAGCAAATTCCACTTACCAAAGGCGCTTCACTCCTCGGCAACGATGCCATAAAATTGCCTTGATATCCCAAAAGTATAGGGGATCAATTGTAGCTCTTTTCGATAAGTAAGAGTGTCGAACCCAACGATGAGCAGAAGGAAATGACAAGTGGTTTTCAGCAAGGTAATGTCTGCAAGTGCTGAAATTGTAAGTAGCGGAGTAGTTTGATAGCAAAGTAATTTGTAACGAGCAAGTAATGATAGTAGTAACAAAAGTGCAGCAAGGTAGCCCAATCCTTTTGAGGCAAAGGACTGGCCAAAGCGGTCTCTTATGATAAACAAAGCGTTCTTGAGGGTACACGGGATTCTCATCTAGTCACTTTCATCATGTTGGCTTCATTCGTGTTCGGTACTTTGATAATTTTATATGTGGGTGGACCGGTGCTTAGGTGTTGTTCTTACTAGAACAAACCTCCTACTTATGATTAACCCTCCCGCAAGCATCCGCAACTACGAGAAAAGCATTAAGAATAAATTCTAACCATAGCATTAAACTTTTGGATCCAATTAGTCCCTTACAGAATAGCGCATAAACTGGGGTTTAAGCTTCTGTCACTCTCGCAACCCATCACCTAATTTCTACTCCACAATGCATTCCCTTAGGCCTAAATATGGTGAAGTGTCATGTAGTTGACGTTCACATGACACCACTAAGGGAATCACTACTGCAGGTTGCTGCTAACGTGACACTACGATCAGAGACCCTTCGACAAAATTGTGTGCGATGCCATAATCGCAAAGGGTGGTGTAAAAACCGTCAAAATGTGCAAAATGTTTGCGATGGAGGATGCATCAAACACGGTTTAGATTTTAGTTGTGTGTGCGATGCAGGGCATACGGTTCAGCTCAATTAACTGTTTGCAACGAGGAGGAACAAAAGAAATGGGCAGTCAGATGAAGGTGTGTGCGATATACAACATACAATTCACTCGGATGAACTATTTGTGGTTAGGCAACACAAAATAAATGGGTAAATAGATGAAGGTGTGTGTGCGATATATGGCAAGTGGTTCACTCGGATGAACTATTTGCGTTGAGACAAGAGAGCATAAACGGTTCAATATAACAGGATGTGTGTGATACGTGGAAAATAGGTCTGTAATCAGAAATGTGTGCGAAGACCGATAATAACATAAACGATTGCTTCTAATAATACGTATGTGATATGCTCTGTCAACACAACATCTATTGGCCATTGGGGGGCGGGCGGTCATCCCGATACGCCATAAGGATGCGAAGAGGCATCCTATCAGCAAGGACTAGCTGTTCCACCATTAGCTCATGTAAGAGAACTCTCAAGTTATGTGTGCTCAGGCTGGAGCAGCCATCGGATGGGTGACTGGATGGGAAGTTCTGTTGATGTTAAATTAACTCATAGGATGGGTCGAATTTGTCAAATTAAATTACTGATATGACCCATCCCTTGAGTTAATTTAACCTCGAGGTCCTTGTTTTTTATTTTTTTATTTTTTAACACATGTTAAAGAAGGTCTACCGCATTACTTTTTGACAATGTGCGATACGTGGCATACAGTTGATCCATCTGACCTATTTGTGATGGAATATGCCGTGTGCATTGTGGGAAAACGCTTGC
The DNA here is from genome assembly GCF_002162155.2 of Triticum dicoccoides. Classification (NCBI taxonomy): domain Eukaryota; kingdom Viridiplantae; phylum Streptophyta; class Magnoliopsida; order Poales; family Poaceae; genus Triticum; species Triticum dicoccoides. Next base: position 286,546,787 of record NC_041380.1, on the reverse strand, counting down.
TAGTATTCAACCGTTTGTGATTGAGGAATTCATCACCGACAGGTTCCCAAGTGTGGTCCATGTTCATTTGATCATCATCTACTTCTTGTGCTACCTCGATGTTCCTTCTATGCTAAGTTTCCATTAATTGATGGTGTATTATGAACACGCCATTGTTCCCCACCATTTCCTCACCTGTTTCCCACCACCCAGTGATATTGCGCATAGGCGGCGCGCGACGCACGGAGGCGACAAGCGCAGCCTGCAGTAGATCCACCTTTTCCAAGCATGCCAACCCACCAAAGCGCCGCATCTGCCATCAACCTCGTCGATGAGGAAAACGAGCAGGTGCCACGGCCCATCGAGGCCGAGGCACTCCCCGGCAACGTGATGGACGACGTTGTGATGTGCGTCATCGCCAGGGTTGAGAAGACCTTTGGCGCAGGGCGCTTGAGCGCCGTGGAGAAGGATAGGCATGTCAGTGCCGACAGGCTGCAGCTCGCTGCACAACATGATCGATGGCACGCTGCAGAGCAAGATAGGCATGTCCGCGCCGATAGGCTGCGGCTCGCCGCATGGCGAGACCGTTGGAGTGCCGCAGAGCGAGAGGCATGACACGCCGCACAGCAAGAGCGGATCCATCGGCGCTTGCGTGCTGTCGACACGGTGTCGCAGCTAGGTACACGTCCCGTCAGTACCCCCATCCCTCGCCAGGAGTGGGCAGAGGCTCTCGGCGTTGTACTTGCACCATAGTCCAGTCGTGCCGTACTTGCACCGGACGCCCACGGCGTCGTTCGCATGGGTGCCGCCGTTCGCCTTGTCTGCCACTACTAGGAAAAGGGCTATAGATAGGATTGATACTAATGGCGCACCATGGAAGCAGTGCGCCACTACTATATACTAATGGCGCACCAGTTGGTGATGCGCCATTAGTGTGGAAGACACTAATGGCGCACCAGAAACAGGGTGCGCCACTAGTATTAAATTATTTTTTTCCATTTTTCCATACATACTAATGGCGCATCAGGTCGAAGTGCGCCATTACTAGTTCTAAGTAGTAATGGCGCACCAAGCAGACAGTGCGCCATTACTGTAAAAAACATTATTCTTTTTTTTTCGTAAAACTACTAATGGCGCATCGTTTCACAGTGCGCCATTACTAGTTTAAACTAGTACTAGTTTAAACTAGTAATGGCGCACTATTACCCGGTGCGCCATTAGTATATATATTTATTTATTTTTACTTTTTTGCAAAACTACTAATGGCGCACCACCTGCAGGTGCGCCATTAGTAACCAGGGTTACTAATGGCGCTTTGCTGGTGGTGCGCCATTAGTAACCTGGGACCCCAACAAGATATTTTGGACAGCCCCACACCTACCCACTCACTTTCCCCACTTCATTCCCTCCAACTCCTTCTCCAAGCTTTCGGCCATCTCCTCCTCCTCACCTCATTTCCACCATAGATTCATCAAAATTAAGTGGTGAAATTACCTTTTTTTTGATAGGTAAGTAAGGGGAAAGCTATCTTCATGATGTAGATCTACTTTTTTTCTCCCTAGCTCGCTCCAACAACGTGCACATGCACTTTTTGTGGCCTAGCTAGATCTATGTATGTTTGTGGTGTTGCATGTGTTTGTGGTGTTGCATATATGTTTGTGTTTGAAGGTACCAGTATTTGAAATGCGATAGTTGCCAATATTTTGCCAGAATGTTTTGATTCATTTCCGTTTCGGCGAGAATTTTGGCACTATGCATTCTTTTTGGTCCTATTTTTAGGGAAGGTCATGCCAAATTTTTTCTTGGTTCTAAAATATCGTTTTGCTCTACCCCGCAGGTGACCATGGTCCGCACGATGACTGAAGGCATCATGAATAGGTTTTTGAGCTCCGCGAAGGCCGAGATGCTTCAAAAGAACGAGACGGAGATAAGATGTCCGTGTCGAAGATGCAAGCTGAAGAGCCTTATTGCGGACCCGGATTTCGGGTAGGTGCGGGACCACCTGCTCTTGCGTGGTTTCATGGATGGCTACCGGTGGCAAGGTGATGAAGATGACTATGAAGTCGTCCATGGGGGCCGGGCAAGAAATGAGGAAGGGCAACAAGACAAGTACCACCGCGGCGAGGGCGGGCGAGAAGATGAAGAATCTCCAGGACATGATCACGAAGGTGATGCTGTACACATTCACCATGTAGAAGATGTCGTACATGACGATGAGGAAGATCAAGATGAAGGGCATGATCATGAAGATGAAGATGCCGGAGCAGACGACGATGGAGGTTGGGTGCAGGACCCTCATATTCAAGAGCTGCTTCTCAAGCAGACGGATAACGCAAGAGCTACCGCCCGAGAGAAAAACAAGCTGGATCAACTGGAGATAGACGCGGTTACTCCATTGTATGAAGGATGCAGGCCCGAGGATACCCACCTGAAAGTAACGCTCATGGCTCTGGAGATGAAGGTAAAACACAAAATGACCGACGCATGCTTCGACGAGAACATGTCATTCTGGCACGAACGTCTTCCCAAGGGGAACAAGTGCCCGACCAGTTTCGAGGAGGCGAAGAAAATCGTGTGTCCTCTGGATTTACCGCACGTGAAATATCATGTGTGCATGAACAATTGTATCATTTATCGGGACGAGCACGCGGAGTCTACCATATGTCCGGTGTGCGGCGTCACTCGATACAAGAATAGGAAGAAAGCTCCTCGAAAATCGGTGTGGTACTTTCCGATCACTCCTCGTCTGCAGCGGTATTTCGCGGACCCTAAGGTAGCAAAGCTCCTGTGTTGGCACGCGGATAGGGAGGAGAAGAAGCGGGAAGATGACGGAAATGATCCAGAGATAAATAAAAAAGACAAGATGCTGAGTCACCCTAAGGATGCGAGCCAGTGGCAAGCGTTGAACTTCGAATACCCAGAATTTGGGAAGGATCCAAGGAACATCATGCTGGGCGCGAGCACCGATGGAGTCAATCCGTTTGGCAGCCAGAGAAGCACACATAGCACCTGGCCTGTGTTTGTGTGGATGTACAACCTTCCCCCCTGGTTGTGCATGAAGAGGAAGTACATTCACATGAGTATGCTAATTGAAGGGCCGAAACAACCAGGGAACGACATCAATCTGTATCTGGGGCTGCTGAAGGAGGAGCTAGAAACGTTGTGGAAAATGCCACCCAATACGTGCGACGCCGCAGAGAAAGAATATTTCCCTATGAGAGCCGCACTTCTCACGACGGTGCACGACTATCTCGGTTACGGATATCTCGCGGGGCAGGTAGTCCACGGATTTTCTGGATGCGTAAGGTGCATGGATGACACAATGTATCGCCAGCTAGATAGAGATCCCGGGTCTTCGAAAACCATGTTCATGGGACATCGAAGGTGGCTTCGCGACGATGACCCGTGGAGGAAACGCAAGGATCTGTTCGATGGTGAAACCGAACCCCGAAAACGCCCGTGTACGAGGAGCGGCGAGGAAATAGATGAGCTGTTGAAAAATTGGAAAGACTGTCCACTACCGAGAAAGAAGCAAAAGGCGCTAGAGCCGGGAAAGAAGCGAAAGGCGCCAGAGCCGCTGCTGAAGGTATGGAAAACAAGGTCTGTTTTCTGGGACTTGCCGTACTGGAAGATCCACCGTGTGCCTCGCAGCCTTGATGTCATGCATATCACGAAGAACGTGTGCGAGAGTCTGCTTGGTACCCTGCTCAACATGCCAGAGAGGACCAAAGATGGGCCAAAAGCAAGGGCAGACTTGAAATCAATGGGCATCAGGAAGGAGCTTCACGCTAATGATGATGATGATGATGATGAGGCAAAGCAGGACACAGAAAGTCGTCGCAAAGGCAAAAAGGCCAAGAAGACCGGAAATGACTACCCTCCCGCGTGCTTCACTCTAAGTCAGGAGGAGATCGAGCAGTTTTTCACCTGCCTCCTAGGAGTAAAACTTCCTTACGGTTACGCGGGGAAGATAAGCAGATACCTAGACCCAGCGAAGCAGAAGTTCAGCGGGATGAAGTCTCACGACTATCACGTGCTGATGACGCAGATACTTCCAGTTGCAATCCGTGGGATCATGGATGCGCACCTCCGTGAAATGCTATTTGGCCTATGCAACTTTTTCGACGTCATCTCTCGGAAGTCGATTGGCGTGAGGCAACTCAGAAGGCTATAGGAAGAGATCGTGGTGATACTATGCGAGCTTGAGATGTACTTCCTGCCCGCATTCTGCGATGTTATGGTGCATCTGCTGGTCCATATTGTGGTGGATATCATCCAACTCGGGCCGACGTTCCTGCACAGCATGATGCCGTTCGAAAGGATGAACGGTGTCATCAAAGGATACGTTCGCAACATGTCACGTCCAGAGGGAAGTATAGCCAGGGGCTTTCTGACCGAAGAGTGCATCTCCTACTGCACGAATTATCTAGGCATCGAGAACCCCGTTGGTCTGCCCGTCAACAGGCACCTCGGCAGGCTTGCTGGATGGGGTCACCGTGAGGGTCGCCGCGAAATGCATGTCGACTTCGAGGGTCGACTCGCCGACTTTGAAAGAGCAAACCTAGTCGCGCTACAACACATAGACGTAGTCGATCCTTGGGTGGTAGAGCACAAAACCTTTATTGAGAAGACGTACAATGACCGAGGCCAACAGAGGACGGACGGAGATATACTCAAAGAGCACAACTCATGTTTCACGCGTTGGTTCAAGCAGAAGCTTTTGTCGTACCCTTTACATGAAGATTCTTCCGCGGAAGAACAACTCATATTTGCCTTGTCACAGGGCGCCGAGCACAACCTGATGACCTATGAGGCATACGATATCAACGGCTACACATTCTAGACCGAGGACAAGGACATGAAGAGCAATGGTTATGAGAACTCCGGGGTAACGATGGAATCCTACACCGGTAATGACAAGGACAGATATTACGGAAGGATCGAGGAGATCTGGGAGCTGAGCTACGCTGGAGAGAAGGTCCCGATGTTCCGTGTCAGATGGGCCAAGAGCGTCCTAAAAGAAGACCGGTATTTCACCACCATGGTTATACCCGAAGCCAAATCCAAGACCGCGGGGGCAAACGTCACTGCGAAAAATGAGCCATGGGTACTGGCTTCCCAAGTGGACCAATGCTTCTTCATTACCGACCCGTCAAAGCCCAGTCGTGTTGTCGTGAGGAGAGGCAAAAGGAAGATCATCGGAATGGATGGAGTAGCCAATGAGCAAGACTTCGACAAGTACGGCGACCCGAAGATCGAACATGACGACGACGATGAAGTAGCAGCACACACCACAAGAAGAAGCAGGACCACCCTACCTAAAGGACGTCCGTTCCACAGAAGAACTCCATTTGCGAAAAAGAAGGGCAAGAAGATTGTGAACAGATAGCTAGCTAAGATCGATTGTATTTAAATCGTAGTCTTCATTTCTCGATTGTATTTCATGGGCACTTTTTGATATCATGAATATTTTTAAATTTCATGGGCACTTTTTGAATTCATGAGGACACTTGATCTCGATCCCCCTCCATCTCGATCTCGATTCCCCCTCCATCTCGATC
>NC_041380.1:286433479-286541001 GCF_002162155.2 Triticum dicoccoides | reverse complement strand
CCCGTACCCTCCCCCGCTCCACCGCCGCCGCCGATGATATTTTCAAGTAACAAATTTGAACATATTTTTTAAAAAATTATTATTGTTTTTATAAAAAAATATTACTGTTATGATTTAAACAAGTTTGAACATATTTAAACACAAATAAATATCAAAAACCGCATTTAAAATGCATAAAAAAATATTGGGGAGCCTGGGAATCAAACCCAGGACCTCCTGGTGTGTGTGCTGCGTGCTGACCAGTCGGGCTAGTGGGTGGGTTCTGTTGTAGATAGGGTTAGGCTATAGATATGGTTAGTGGGCTAGATTAAAACAAAATTCTAATGGCGCACCGAGGGGAGGTGCGCCATTAGAATAGTCGTACTTATGGCGCACCGAGGGGAGGTGCGCCGTTAGAACCCTCCCCCCACTCCACCTACTGCCCTCGCCAGTCACTTCGTCCTTCCTATCCCTCCACCGCGCCGCTCCCTCCCTCGTCCCTCCCTCCACCGCGCCGCCGCCGCTGCCCCGACCCACGGCGCCGCAGCCGCCCACGCGCCCCCGCCGTCTCCCTCTCCCCTTCCTCCCCCTCGAGCGCTGCCTCCCCCTATGTGCGCCGCCTCCCGACCCACGACGCCGACGCCGCACCTCCTCATCGTGCACGGGGCGCTCTTCCTCCCGCTCTCCTCACCAACCACGATGCCAGCCACCTGCTCCTCACCAACCACGACGCCGGCCACCTGCTCCGTCGTCTCCGGCAGAGGTTACTCCACCTAGCTGCAGCACTCGTGCGCTTGGCGGCTAGGGTTTGCCTCCAGCCCCTCCTCTCCCACATCAACGAGAGGAGCATCCGGTGCCCCCGCCCTCGAGTTCGTCGACGACGCCGTCCTCCCGCCCAGGTACCTCTCCTCCTTCCTCCTTCCTCCCTCTGGTCTGTGTTCCTAGGTTCCTAGGTTCCTAGGTTCAGATTTGTGCACTGTAGATGATGTTCCACTGTGAACTTACTGATGATGACAGATTTGTGAACTTACTGATGATGACAGGAGATTTGTGTACAAACTACAGTGCACAAATCTCCATGATGGATTAGGTAATGTTCCACTGTGTAGTAAGTTCCATAGATTGTATAATGCTAACACCAGTTTTAATATTATTGTAGCAGAGGTGATTGGGGGTTGTTGGGATAATGTCAAAATTAGGAGGAGGTTGGGTGATTTGGCTGAGCAGCAGTTGCAATATCTCTGTGAGTACGTGGTTCAAAGTTAGGAGAGAGATAAGTGCGTGTGGACTTTAACTACATGTGGTGAATTTACCATTAGATCAATGTACCTGATGATCAAAGCTTTGCAAGTTAGATGTCATTTTAGAAAATTATGGTTTATTAAAGTACCTCTTAAGATTACAGTTATCTTGTGGTTGATGTTTAAGAATAGTATATTATTGACTAAGTTATTACTTAAGTCTCTCACTGGTTGGAACACTGGGCTGGTTTGCAGAAGCGTGGGGGGCCTAATCAAATTACCTAATCAGATTTGTGAACTATAGTTTGTGAACTACACAGTCGAACATTGCCTAATCAAATTTGTGAACTTACTGATGATGACAGGAGATTTGTGCACTGTAGTTTGTTAATCTAGACATCTTAGTAGCTAATGCATTCAGTTAACCAAAGTTTAGTTCTTGTGTAGTGTAGTTCCCTCCTCAAATTATTTGCAAGCATATTGTAACTATTTTCACTCTATCCTGAAGGTTTTTGACTACACAATCTGTGGTGACCCACAATCTGTTGGTTCACACTCATTGAGTTCGCTCGTGAAGGTATTATATGTTCACATGGTACATTTATGTTTTTCAGCAGCTAATTGATGGTTTGATACATGATCCATTTCATGCACAGGTGCTAGAGCTGCACTTAACTTGCTAAAATCATCCCCTTGTTCTTACTGGTTATATAAATTCATTGATTGTCCTATGTTTTCTGTCAGGGTATTGTTCAGGAAGCTTGCTTGAGTTTGTGTCCTTTAATTTATAAATCTGCAGTTCTAGCCACATTTAGGATAAGTTGTTGTATATACTGTCATAAAGTTCAGCAAGAACAGGGCATCAACAGTGCTACTCTAGTATCTAGTTGGGGAGGGACAAATGGACATGGACAACAAACTATTAGTCTTAGGATTAACACTCCTCATATGAGATGAGAGGATTTGTTTTAAATTGCTTCTTGCAGTTTTGAAAATTCAGTTTATTCGGTTACTAAAAATTCAGTTAGGCACACAAATTTCAGAACTTTTGTTTGCTGTAACATATTGATGTGCTTTGTAAAACTTGTTCATGTACTGAAGTACTAATGCCTTGTGATGCTCTGAATTACTTGTGATGCCTCTGAATTACTTGTGATCACATTGAGAAAGAGATGCAAAGATGATGATCAAAGATGGGCTGCTGTAGAACTGTTCTTCATCTTTACAGTGCTGTTGTATAGAAATATGCTGAATTTTCTGCTCTGATTGTTTCTCAAAGAAATTTAGCAAAAAATGGGGTCCTGGGAGACGCCGCTGCTGCTTGAGGCCCTTGAGAGGCCCTTCGTGTCGTGATGATTTTGTAGGTACCCCGAGAGGCCCTTGAGTTTGCCGGAATGTCGATTAACTTCCGTTCCGGCAAATTCGGGTACTCCATATGTCCTATTTTCAGCAAAGGTCATGCTGAAATTTTCCGTGAATTTTAGCATGACTTTGCTAAAAATCGGACATATGAGGTACTTGCTACTAATGCACGGGCCGGGGTATCTTAGTACTTAATTAAGTAGGATCAACTGCCCCTTTATTCTTGCTGTATTAAACCATAGGTGGCAATAGAGCCAAGTGATTAGTGCCAAGTGATTAGGCCCAACCTAGGGTGCCTCAGCATCGATAAACCCTAAATGATGAAAACTTAACTTGGCTGCCCTGGATGCCTCGGTGTCGATGAGAACCTAAATGATGTACGCTTAGGCTTTTAGGGTGCCTCGACATCGACAAACCCTAAATGATGAAAGCTTAGGCTTTTAGGGTGCCTCGGTGTCGACAAACCCTAAATGATGAGACCATGGTCTTGTTCCTTGACAATAACCAACTTTTTGACCAAACTTTTTTCCTATTTAGAGCAAAACATGGCCCACAACGATGAGGCCGGTGGTTCGGGCGGCAAGCAATTTTGGGAGCTGTCCCAGGAGATGGAGGAACAACCTCACCGCTATGAGGACGCCACGGAAGACACCGATCCTGATTACACAACCCCTAGTGGCGTCGGGGATGACACCACTGATGGTGCCGCCGAGGATGCCACCACTGATGATGGCGGCGCACACACAGATGGCAGCCAACCGAAGAAGCAAAGGAAGGATCAGCGCCCGAATGCGCTCCGCACCGTAAAGGAGGAATTCACTCAAGTGGACTCCGACGGGAATCCAACGGAGCCCAAACATATAGTCAAGGGGTACTTGGTTCAGCTCGGGTGCATTCTCCGGAGCACTGTCTCGATCAACACCAAGAACCTTAGGCATAAGGACCGAGGGAATTTGCGCAACCTCCTCTTCACGAAGCTGCACAAACGATACAAGTTCCCCACCGAATTTGAAAACACACGCCTCTTAGGGAATAAAGTGAACAGTGCCGCCCTCACGAAGATGAGCACGGCCCTGTCTACTTGGAAAAGCACGGTGAAGAGAATGATTGATAAAGGTGATAGTTATGAGAAGATCAAGGCGAAATATCCTTTGATGAGCGAAGATGAGTACAAGGAGTTCAAGATCAAGTGCGAGAGCAGTGCAACCTCCGAATCAAGTCAGTGGGGGAAAGAAATGCGGGAGTTGAACTTAGGGGAACACAAACTCGGTCCCGGCGGTTACAGAGTGGCGGAGCCTATATGGGACACGGAGGTCGCGGAGCATGCCGAGCAAGGCCTACCGCCCCGCTTTGAGAAATACAGCAGTGACAAGCAGACCATGAACTATGTCAGGGCCCGGTACAAGGAGGACCCAATAACAAAGGAGCTTACCACGGATCCGAAGACCAGGGCGCTTGAGCTTCTTCTGGTAAGGAATACACCCCCGTGTAATTAGCTCCATATGGTTGCACTCTAATTAATCCCCAATATTTCTAAATGGTTCACGTTCCTTTCGCAGGACACTGAAAGTAGTAGCGCCGGGTCGTCTAAGAGCTCCCCTTTCGACACCCCTTTAAATAGGGCGTTGAACATAATGAAAAACAAGGATAAGCTCACTAAGCCGACGTCAGTTGGTCGTGTGGCTGGCAAAGGCTTGTCCACAAAATGGGGGTCATACTATACCGTTGGTGTGCGGAAGGAGAAAAAGACCAGCTCGGAAAGCCAGACGCGCGAGGTTGAAGAACTCAAGGCACAAGTGGTGCGGATTCCGGAGCTTGTCCAAGAGCAAGTGCAACAACAACTTGGAACAACGCTCAACGCCATGGTGCCTACGTTGATTCATGGGCTGGCGATGTGGATTGCGGGCGGCTAACAGGGGCCTCCCACGGTTCCTAGCTTCACGGCCAGCAACTCGCACAGCGCGCAGGCAGCTCCATTGGTGTCTCCGGCGGCGCCATTGGTATCTCCGGCAGTGGCGCCATTGGTGTCTCCGGTGGAGGCGGTATTCGTGTCTTCGGCGCCGGCACGGGCATTGGAGCTTAATGCACCCGGGTGCACGCCGGCCAGCACTTCGCCAGCAAGCGCCCCCTCCGTCAGTTGCACGCCCGCCGTTGGCGGTGCCTCGACATTAGCCGAGCTCGACGGCATCATGGTAACTAAGCATCTCGGCCGATGACTTCATCTCCTTGCCTTTGACTAGGCATCCCTGACGCCCTGTACATGTTTTCGCAGGGCACCGCCGACGTTCCTTGCACTCTTCTGCACTTCGTGGGCGCCGAGTTGGTCGATGTCGCCAAGGGCAGAATCATTCAACCGGGCAACCCCATGTTCCATGGTAATCCGATGCCACCCACAATGTATAGGGTTGAAGTGGTTCGGGTGCTGCCAGGCTGCAACGAGCTGTTACCTCCGATTCGACTTGCTGGGGCCGACGAAGAAGATGAGATGACCCTTAGCACCTGCGTAAACTGGCCCCTGCTTTGGCCGAAGATCCAGATTCGTTTGGGGGCGGGGGACACCACCCCACAGACAAGACCGCCAGTTGTGACGGCGCCAAGCCATGGCAAGAACGCCGCAACACTACCAGACCTGCCGGACATCCCTATGGCACAGGATCCGGACAGCCCTATGGTATAGGATCCGGACGGCGACGACAACGATGACGGTACATTTACCAAAGTTGATAAGTACTTTGCCGAACATGGGTACGCTGACGAGTTCTGTGGGCCTCTTTCTCAAGAACCCAACCAAGACGACCGCGATCTAGCTGGTACGGCGGAGAAATCCAATTGCAACAAGCATCGTCTAGCGTTCAGTTCTCAGGACACACCTCCAGCTCCTGCCTTCACCGAGCCTCAGATAGCTGAGGTGCGAAATATTATCAGCCCCAACATGCTCAAGAAGGCGGTCTATGAGCAGAACTCGGTCCCATTACAGGAGATCAAGAAGAAGGGACGGAAATGAAAGACTAACAAGGGCGCCGGTGCGAGCCAGCCGGCACCGAGTTCGATCCGTGCTCAGGACGGGCCACCTTCATCTAAGGATATCTTGAGGAGGGTGCATGTGGCGGGTAGGGCGATGCTACCGCCAAATATACTGAATGCTGCAACCAGTGCTATGCGGAGTCTGCATGACAGTGTTCTTTCTTTGGAGAAGCGGCGTCTCAGAGAGAAGGATGTGGCATACCCGGTTTTCGTGGCCAAGGTGCCAGAGGGAAAGGGCTTTGTGGATGGCGACATCGGGGGTATGATCGACCTGCAGTTTGATGACATCTTTGCTATGTTTAACCTTCATCTGCTGCACTACACCTTCGTTCAGCTGTTTTCACTGAGTATGGAGATGCGGATCATTAGAGACAAGACCCCGGACATTGTGATAGTCGACCCCTTCTACATGCGTGCCAAGCACTTGAGCAGCGCTGGGGACCGCCAAGTTGCGAGTTCACACCTCGAAGGCGTCATTCTGGCAAACCCAGATAAGGATAACTTCCTTGTGTCTTACTTTCCCGAGTAAGTCATCCCTTAACCACCCCGTAACATATGATTTCTTAGATTTCGATCGTTCTTTTTTTTCTAACATTCTGTGTTTTGTGCAGTGACACACATTGCACACTCATCCTCTTAAGCCCGAAATATTCCATGGCCACGTATTTAGACCCGAACCGTAACTCCAAGATAGACTACACAAATGTCAACAAAATTCTTGATGATGTTCTCCCCGCCTACGCCAAATCTGGAGGCACCTTCACCAGGGCAGTTCGTAAGTACGGCAAGCACATGTTATCACACAATACGAAGTTCTGCTGTGTCAAGCAGCCACCTGGCGGTCAGAAGGATGCCTACTACACCCGCCATCACATGCGGGCGATCGTAAGGGACCATCATCAACTTCTGCTACCAGATAATCTCAAAGATTGGGCCGCGAGCTTGTTAGCAGTCCAGGACGCGGACCTCAGACAAGAATTCTTTCGCATCCAGTCGGAGTTTGCGGACATCATCCATCAAGATGTCCTTCATACCTCGGGGCAGTTCTTCCTCAGATATCAACCGTCCAACAATGAGATAGATGAAATGCTACAAATGCAGGGTGACAACGACCGCGATTTCATGACCATCACGACAGACGGCGGCTTCATCCACGTTCCTGTCCGATGAGTCGAGTCGAAAGTAGTGATGTGTAGTTCTGAAACATTGATTGGCTCATGTTGTAATTATACTTTAATGAATTCGTATGTCTCTTTGGTTTGGACAGTCGTTCAACTTAGATGTAATCGATGCTATTTATTAGTAGGACCATGAATCGTGCTATTAATGTCTTGCTTTTCTCTTCCGATCCTTTTGTTGCATACTTACATATTGCTTATGTATTGTCTGTTGTTTGGCTTGTGCATAGAGATGCCATCGTATGTCGTGTACAAGGGTAAGGTTCCCGGAGTCTACGACGACTGGGAGGAGTGTCGGAGACAGGTTCACCGTTTTAGCGGTAACAGTTACAAAGGGTAGACCACTAGGGCGGAGGCCGAATGTAGATACGCCCGCTATCTAGAGGGAGAGAGGAGGGAGCGTTGGAGGAACCGGATGAAGACCAGTTTGATCGCGATGATGCTCATCGTGATGACCACAACTCTCTTCGATGTGATGGTAGTTTAGATGATCGATATCGACTTGTAATGTGAAGGCAAACTTGATACTCGCGGTCTTGAGACTTGTAATGTTTTATCTTCGTTCGGTCTTTTGAATTCGTAGACTGATATGATGAATTGTATTCGGAGACTAATCTTCTATTGTATTCGATGAATCTGATGTTGCTATGTGCTGCTGTCTATATTCTGTCGAACAATATATTTTGTAACCTGTGCAAAAATCAGAAAAGCAAAAAAAAATAAAACCTAATATTCACACTAATGGCGCACCACACAAGACACTAATGGTGCACTGTGATCATCACACTAATGGCGCATTAACTGCTGGTGCACCATTAGAATGCCAAAGCACATGGGTACATATGGCCCCCTGGGAGGCATTCTAATGGCGCACTGCAGGCTATACTAATGGCGCACTACGTGGTGCGCCATTAGAACACCAGATACTAATGGCGCACCGGTGGTGCGCCATTAGAATTTAATTTTAATGGCGTGATGCTAGTGGCGCACCGGTAGTGCGCCATTAGAAGGCAAATTCGGTGCGCCACTAGCATGCCTTTTCCTGGTAGTGTGCAGCCCACTACATGCCAATGCGCTGGTCCGTAGGCTCGACCGCCTCCTTGGCCCAGGTGTCCACCAGGGCGCAGTAGAGGAACATGGCCATTGCATCCTCGAGTTGGTGATCTCCGATGAAATAGCCAACTTGGAGCTCGAGATCGCGCTCCAGATGTACTGCGAGCGTATCGACCGCTTGGACGAACGCCTGCACGAGTTCACGCAGAGCCAAGAGCTACCATATGCAAGGGTTGTTGGTCATGGTCTCATGGACGCGTTTTATTTTGTTGAGTCATTTCGACGTGGAGAGCTATGTATTCACAACAATCATAGTATTGCTCTGTTTATTGCTCCATTTCAATGTGTGTACTCTGTTTTCCATTCTTATATGTTCTGTTTTAATGTGTGTATATACACTTTCCATTATGTATATGTGGATGATAACAGCTAGATTCAAATTAGTATACAAAAACCGATAGAAAATGGAATTCATAATATATATATATTAATTTTGCATTAGTTCATCACAGAATATATATATATATATATAGTACCATCACATATACGTGATGATACTTAACTACTAGGTACAATGCATAAAATTGAAAACAAACAATACTAAAACTAATGATCCTTCCTGGGGCCAGTATTCCGGCAGCCCCTCGCCAGCGTCTCCCTGGTGCGCGGCGTCTTCCCAGTGCGGAGGCAATACGCCGCCTCCTCCGCCTCGCAGCGCTTGACGTACCGATGTGCCTCTTGTTGGTAGATGCACGCAGACAGTCTTTCCATTTTGTTGGGCGCTCACCGGAGCTCCTCGTTGGTGGCACGTTGGAGCTTATCAGCCCACCTCCACGCAGTGACAAGGCGCCCAGCGCCTATGACCTTCCTCGGGAAGTACCCGTCTTCGTACACCTCCTCGTCACGACGACGCGCCCGTCCCCAAAGCTCCACCGCCTCCTTTTTCCAGGCGGTATCACGGGCTTCACAGGCCACCTGGTACCTGGCTTCCTCCTCCGCCATCTCGTTCTTGAACGCCACTTGTCTGGCTTTCACAGCCGGTGGCAGCGACTTCCACAGACAAAGATTGTACTGGCCCCAAAACCAATCCAAAGTTGGGGGGTCCGGAGAAACCTCGTTAGGCGGCGCATAGGGGTCCTCGTCGCTGCTAATCGAGTGAGTTTCCTCGGGGGGCGGCGACTCCTTGTCGGCGCATGGGTAGACCGGCGACGCCATGGCAGAGATTTGAGAGCGAGAGAGGGAGGGCGAGCGAGGGGAGGATGTAGATGAGAATGTAGGTGGGACGACGTGAGCAAGGTAGTATTTATTGGCGGCCAGAATCTAGATCACGGGGACAGTACACACGCCGGTCGCCGGAATTTACGAGTATTGTAGTTTGAATTACACATGATTCCCGCAGCAAAATCCGTGTGTGAACATAATAGCTGACGGTTTCCAATACAGAACCATGTCTGATTAATGATCCCCGCCACACACCTACCAAACCTCGAGCCGCGAGATAGAGTGCCAATCGTGTGGGGGTTGGTTGTCCTGCCAGAATTTTATATTTCTTTTTTGAACACCAGATATTTACATCATCTGATGATTTTTTAACTCGCACACAAGTACACAAAAATATGATTTTTCGAACCATTATGGTTAGGCATTGCATGTAGATCTAGTTCAAATTTGAATTATGGTCATTAAATGGCTAGAAAAACACTTAAATATCTTTAAAAGGTCAAATGACTGTTGAAATTTTCCAAATTTTCACATGACAGTTGTATTGGTGCACGTTAAATGTAGAAAAAAATTGAAGGCCGTAAGAGGAAGCTATCTTCCGTTCGTCATAAAAAATGCATTGTTCCCTCTCGGAACCATAAACCTTCTAGTGAGTTGCTCTAGTTTGTGTGATGAGGACATAAATACCATTGTTACACCCACAGCCCCTGCTGCTATACATAATAGACCAATTACTAGAGCTCGCGCACGTCAATTAAATTATCAGGTACTTTCGTTCCTTGGTAATGATTCTAATGTTCATGAGAATATGATGCTGCCTAAATTGGATACATTTGTTTTGCTTACAAATGAAGGGCCTTGCACGGATAAGAGGGATGAACACTGGAGCAAGACCAAGCATGGAGATGATGGCATGCGAAAGGGGATCAAGAACAGAGTTACAAGTGATGATTTCAGGACTTTGAAGCCACCATAAGGAATCCATGAAGCCTTGGACGAAATATACAAGATGCTACTTCATAAATTTCATCCAGAGGCTATTCTAGGTGCTGCTTCACCTTATTATTGGGCCAGGCCCATGTAATTTTGAAATACTTAAGCATAGGCTGTTTTTAGAGTCCGTATGTGTGGGGAAACAAGAGTTAGGGTTGATTTCGGAACCCTCATCCAAGGGCCACGAAGTTCCCCCTCTATCCTCCATATATACAGCCCTTAGGGCATCGTTTAGACTTTGGGTTTTGTTTAGACTAAAAGTTCGCCATAGCTACAACTTCGCGTCCTTCGTTTGTGTCCAACGACTAGACCAAGACGTCACAGAACCCCACCTTCATTAATAAAGCTTTCCTCTTTTATTCGAAATATCCAGATTGCAATATCAGTTTATTGCTTGTTCTTCGTTTGCTCGCAGGAAATAGACCCTCTTGGTCGGGTTGATTGTGCTCCGGCGTGGTCAATAACCCTCGGAAGTTGGTTTTACGATTGCTAAGGCGCGACGTCTTCGCACGTTCGTTGTCGGATCGTCAAAGTCGACTCCCACAGAAAACGATATCTATCTCATAGAAACATCGGGACACCTTTGCCTCTATCAAGTGGTATCAGATTTTTCAGGTTGCTCGGTGAGATTTTATAGTTTTTCGTAGTTTAGATCGAGTTTGTTCTTCATACCTACAGTCCACGAAAAAGCCACAAAAATATTAGGGTTAGTTCATCATATCCGAACCAATCTGAGCCATTGCATAATCTTTTTAGGGTTTTCCATTGTTGAGTTTGCGGTTGCATCGTCGTGTCTAGTTGCTGGTCTTAGTGTCTAGTCCTTTAGAGTTTCGAGTTCTGTTCACAAGTAGTCATGCCGCCGCCGCATCATCATCATCACCGCTGCCATATACCACCATCATCATCACCGCTGCCATATACCACCATCGTCATCACCGCTGCCATATACCACCATCATCGCGCTGCTGCCATATACCACATATCCACTGCCATCATGCCAATCCGAGTCCACCTGCAACATATATACGCCACCAGTCCGAGTTCCACCAGATTCATCGCCGCCACCAGTTCGAGTTCCACCAGATTCATCTCCGCCACCAGTCCGAGTCTAGTATTTTGTTACTCTGTTTTGGATTTCCAGATCATGCGATACTCTGAGTCGTGATAGCATAGGACTCCCGAACTTTCGTGCTACCCACAGAAGAAAAATAGTTCCAAACTTAAAAAACTAAGTTTGGAAAATTCTGGCTAGGCAGTTTTTAGACCATTTGTAGACGTTTTCCAAAAAATTGTTGCGGAGCAAAAAAAGAGAAAAAAAAGTGCAAAAAAAATTTCAGAGCGTGCTCCTCCCTTGTTTATGTGCAGCGTCGTGATTTTGTTAGTGTTCTAGGCTCGCGTCTCTAGCACGGTTTAGCCTAGGACCAGCACAGTACCGTCGTTGCGCGTTTATTCAACTTTGCATCTCTGAATTGATTATTGCTGACCCTTTTTGCTACCATATTATAAGCCTTCCTAGCTCCACATACATCTACATCGTGCGTTTGACTCTCCCTGGTAATCACTCTATCCAAGCTTTGAGAGTTTTGACTACGAGGTTGCCAATCACCGCCTGCTGCTGGGTAAGAACCGGTAAGAATTTGAGATTTGCTTGACGGATTTGTGACACCACCACCACCTATTTTTAGTAGTCTTTAGGATCATATTCTTGTGTGTTTCTATTGTTGCTAACCATGGCAGGATCACAAGCTGACAAGACTGACTGGGAGAACAGGACGAATAAGGAGTTGCATGATAAATTTCAGCAAATGATGAGTGGGCAGGTGCAAGATGTGCTAAACAAATTTGAAGAGGCCATGGAGAAGATAGATGGCATGGAGAAGACGTTCGAAACAAAGCTCGACAACAGGTTTAATGAATTGCTCGCGCGTCTTCCACCACCACCACCAACTGCACCTAACGCATCTATACAACAACAACAACAACAACAACAACAACAACAACAACAACAACAACAACAACAACAACAACAACAACACCAACACCACCAACAACAACAACAATAACAACAACAACAACGACGACGACGACGACGACGACGACGACGACCTCCACGTCGCGAAACAGCCCTCTGCCGAGCGAGCCGTCTCCCTCTTGCACCTGGCCAAACTGTTGGTGCTGTTGTTGATACTTCTATGGCTCCTGCTGCTGATGCAGAGGAGGATGATTTTGTGGGAGATTACGAGGATGAGGTTGATCAAAATTAGAACTACGTGCAACCACCAGCACCACCGCCACTAGGTCGTCCTCATGCATATCATCGCAATGGTAGGGCTGCACAACCACCTCAAGTACGTGATCATGACCATCTCCCTAAACTGAAATTGAACATTCCACCATTTGAGGGTAGATACGTTCCTGATATATATCTTACTTGGGAGTTAGAAACTGAACAATGATTTACATGTTTACAATATCCTGAGGAGAGACGTGTTCCTGATGATGTTTGTGCTTTCACTAGCTTTGCATGTGTTTGGTGGTCTGAACATTGTAGATTATATCCTATTCCAGCTACTTGGGCAGCTTTGAAAACTGCTATGAGTACTCGTTGGGTTCCACCATATTATCAACGTGAATTACTTCAAAAATTGCAGCGTTTAAGACAAGGAAAAAATTCTGTAGAAGAATATTATCAGGAATTACAAACTGGCATGATTAGATGTGGTATTGTTGAGGAGAATGAAGCTATGCTTGCACATTTTATGGGTTGATTAAATAGAGAGATTCAGACCATTCTAGAGTATAAGGAGTATACTAATATCACTCGTTTATTCCATCTTGCTTGTAAAGCTGAACGTGAAGTGCAGGATCAACAAGCATTGGCGCGAACTAACTTTTCTGCAGGTCGATCTTCATCATGGACACCACGTGCATCCTCTACTTCCACTACACCAGCACCTCCATCAGGTGCCACCTCCAGCTGTGATACAAGAAAGCAGGCACAACGACCACTATCTGCCAAGAGCACACCTGCCGGGCCTGCGCAGAGCTCTTCTTCTTCCATGGCATCAATAGGGCACACAAGTGATATTATTTGCCGTCGTTGTAAGGGAAGAGGACATTTTGCGAGAGAATGCAAATCTCAGCGTGTGATGATTGCTACTGAGGATGGTGGGTATGAGTCCGCTAGTGACTATGATGAGGACACTTTGACTCTTATTACACATGAAGAACACGATGGAGATGATTCTGATCATGAGACGCAATACATGGCTGTTGAAGATGCTGACAGGTATGAATGTTTAGTTGCTCAATGTGTTTTGAGTGTGCAGGTTACACAGGCTGAGCAAAATCAGAGGCATAATTTGTTCCATACAAGGAGTTGTGAAGGAACGTTCTGTTCGCGTCATCATAGATGGAGGGAGCTGCAACAACTTGGCTAGCATGGAGATGGTGGAGAAGCTATCTCTCGCCACAAGACCACATCCACATCCTTACTACATCCAATGGTTCAACAACAGCGGCAAGGTTAAGGAAACACATATTGTTCGTGTTCATTTTAGTATCTCTACATATGCTGATTATGTTGATTGTGATGTGGTACCCATGCAAGCATGTTCCTTATTACTTGTTAGACCATGGAAATTTGATAAAAATTATGTACACCATGGTAGAAATAATCATTATACTCTTGTTCATAAGGATAGCCATATTACTTTGCTTCCTATGACTCCTGATTCCATTTTGAAAGATGATATTAATAGAGCTAATAAAGCAAAACAGGAGAAACATAAGAGTGAAAATTAGATTGTGTCAAAAGAATTTGAGCAACAAATGAAGCCTAATAATAAACCATCTAGTGTCGCTTCTAAAATTAAATTGAAAAGTGCATGTTTACTTGCCACCAAATCTGATATTGATGGTCTAGATTTTAGCAAATCTGTTTGCTATGCTTTTGTGTGCAAAGAGGCATTATTTTCATTCGAGGACGTGCCTTCCTCTTTGCCTCCTGCTGTCACTAACATTTTGCAGGAGTTTGCTGACGTCTTTCCACAAGACGTGCCATCGGGATTACCACCTATTCGAGGGATTGAGCACCAAATTGACTTAATTCCCGGTGCATCATTACCCAACCGTGCGCCATACCGTACCAATCCAGAGGAGCTGAAGGAGATTATGCATCAAGTACAGGAGCTGCTCGACAAAGGTTATATACGTGAATCCCTTAGTCCTTGTGTTGTTCCTATCATTTTAGTGCCGAAAAAGGATGGTACGTCGCGTATGTGTGTTGATTGTTGAGGCATTAATAATATTACTATTCGTTACCGTCATCCTATTCCTAGGCTAGACGACATGCTTGATGAATTGAGTGGCTCTACAATATTCTCCAAAGTTGATTTGCGTAGTGGATACCATCAAATTCGTATGAAATTGGGAGATGGATGGAAAACAACATTTAAAACTAAGTTTGGATTATATGAGTGGTTAGTCATGCCTTTTGGGTTAACTAATGCACCTAGTACTTTCATGAGGTTAATGAACGAAGTTTTACGTGCTTTCATTGGACGATTTGTGGTAGTATTATTTGATGATATACTGATTTATAGTAAATCTTTGGAGCAACATTTGGAACATTTACGTGTTGTTTTTATTGCTCTACGTGATGCACGTTTGTTTGGTAACCTTGGAAAGTGCACCTTTTGCACCGATCGAGTATCTTTTCTTGGCTATGTTGTTACTCCACAGGGAATTGAAGTTGATAAAGCCAAGATTGAAGCTATTGAGAGTTGGCCGTAGCCCAAAACAGTCACACAAGTGAAGAGTTTCCTTGGTCTTGGTGGTTTCTATAGGCGTTTTGTGAGAGATTTCAGCACCATTGCTTCACCTCTCAACGAGCTTACAAAGAAGGATGTGTCTTTTGTTTTGGGGTGCCGCACAGGAAGAAGCCTTCACGGTATTGAAAAATAAGTTGACACATGCTCCTTCACTCCAACTTCCTGATTTTAATAAGACTTTTGAGCTTGAATGTGATGCTAGTGGAATTGGATTAGGAGGTGTGTTATTACATGATGGCAAACCTTTTGCATACTTTTCTGAAAAAATGAGTGGGCATAGTCTGAACTATTCTACTTATGATAAAGAATTATATGCTCTTGGTCGGACCTTAGAAACATGGCAACATTATTTATGGCCCAAGGAATTTGTTATACATTCTGATCATGAATCTTTGAAACACATTAAAAGTCAAGCAAAACTGAACCATAGACATGCTAAATGGGTTGAATTCATTGAGACTTTCCCTTATGTCATTAAACACAAGAAGGGTAAAGAAAATGTTATTGCTGATGCTTTGTCTCGTCGTTATACTATGCTTTCACAACTTGACTTTAAAATATTTGGTTTGGAGACCATCAAAGATGAATATATGCATGATGCTGAATTTAACGATGTACTGCAGAATTGTAAGGAAGGGAGAACTTGGAACAAGTTCGTTCTTAATGATGGATTTGTGTTTCGTGCTAACAAGCTATGCATTCCATCTAGCTCCGTTCGTCTTTTGTTGTTGTAGGAGGCGCATGGAGGAGGATTAATGGGACACTTTGGCGTCAAGAAGATGGAGGATATACTTGCTACACATTTCTTTTGGCCAAAGATGAGACGGGATGTTGAGCATTTTGTTGCTCGCTGCACTACATGTCAAAAAGCCAAGTCACGACTCAATCCTCATGGTTTATATATGCCTTTGCCTGTACCTAGTTTTCCTTGGGAGGATATATCTATGGACTTTGTTTTAGGTTTACCTCGAACAAAGAAGGGGAGGGATAGCATATTTGTTGTCGTGGATAGGTTCTCGAAAATGGCACACTTTATACCATGTCATAAAAGCGATGATGTTGTTAATGTTGCTAATTTGTTCTTTCGTGAAATTATTCGCTTGCATGGTGTGCCAAATACTATTGTTTCAGATTGTGATACTAAATTTCTTAGCCACTTTTGGAGATGTTTATGGGCTAAGTTGGGGACTAAACTACTTTTTAGTACTACTTGTCACCCCCAAACTGATGGACAAACTGAAGTAGTCAATAGAACATTGTCTACTATGCTTAGGGCTGGTTTGAAGAATAATAAGAAAATGTGGGAAGAATGCTTGCCTCATATTGTATTTGCTTATAATCGTTCATTGCATTCTACTACTAAGATGTGCCCTTTTGAAATTGTGTATGGTTTCCTACCTCGTGCACCTATTGATTTGTTGCCTCTTCCATCTTCGGAGACGGTTAATTTTGATGCTAAAGAACGTGCTGAATTGATTTTAAAAATGCATGAGTTAACTAAGGAAAACATTGAGCGTATGAATGCTAAATATAAACATGCTGGAGGTAAGGGTACAAAACATGTTGTGTTTGCACCTGGAGATCTTGTTTGGTTACATTTGCGTAAGGATAGATTTCCTAATTTGTGCAAATCGAAGCTAATGCCACGTGCTGATGGTCCTTTTAAGGTGTTAGAGAAAATAAATGATAATGCATATAAAATTGAGCTGCCTGCAGATTTTGGGGTTAGTCCCGCTTTTAACATTGCAGATTTGAAGCCTTATTTGGGTGAGGAAGCTGAGCTTCCGTCGAGGATGACTTCATTTCAAGAAGGGGAGGATGATGAGGACATCAATACCATTCTTACACCCACAGCCCCTGCTGCTATACATACTGGACCAATTACTAGAGCCTGCGCACGCCAATTAAATTATCAGGTACTTTCGTTCTCTTGGTAATGATTCTAATTTTCATGAGAATATGATGCTGCCTAAATTGGATACATTTGTTTTTCTTACAAATGAAGGGCCTGGCAAGGATAAGAGGGATGAACATTGGAGCAAGACCAAGCATGGAGATGATGGCATGTGCAAGGGGATCAAGAACGGAGTTACAAGTGATGATTTCAGGACTTTAAAGCCACCATAAGGAGTGCATGAAGCCTTGGACGAAATATACAAGATGCCACTTCATAAATTTCGTCCAGAGGCTATTCTAGGTGCTGCGTCACGTTATTATTGGGCCAGGCCCATGTAATTTCTAAATACTTAAGTATAGGTTGTTTTTAGAGTCCGTATGTGTGGGGAAACAAGAGTTAGGGTTGATTTAGGACCCCTCCTCCAAGGGCCACAAAATTCCCCCTCTCTCCTCCATATATACAACCCTTAGGGCATCATTTAGACTTTGGGTTTTGTTTATACTAAAAGTTCACCATAGCTACAACTTCGCGAACTTCGTTTGTGTCCAACGACCAGACCAAGACGTCACAGAACCCCACCTTGATTAATAAAGCTTTCCTCTTTTATTCACAATATCCAGATTGCAATCTCAGTTTCTTGCTTGTTCTTCGTTTGCTCATAGGAAATAGACCCTCGTGGTCAGGTTGATCGTGCTCTCGCGTGGTCAATAAACCTCGGAAGTTGGTTTTGTGATTGCTAAGGCGCCACGTCTTCGCACGTTCATAGTCGGATCATCAAAGTCGACTCCCACAGAAAACGATATCTATCTCATCGAAACATCGGGACACCTTTGCGTCTATCATTGTGAGGGGTGTGTGTCCAAACTTTCGTCAAACAGGCCAATTTTTTTACCACAACATTTTGGTGGCATGACATTAAATCAAGCAAGGTTTCATGTTTTTCTAATCATTTTTTGGAATTAAAATGCCATGGCACTCCATGCATGTGCCCATGCCGTGAGACCAATATGTTTGAAAATTCCTTCTAATTTACTGCACATGGAATTAACTCGCACAGAAGTACACAAATATGATTTTTCAAACCGTTTTGGTTAGCCATTTCACGGAGATGTAGTTCAAATTTAAATTACGGTCATTAAATGGATAGAAAATCACTTATATGTCTTTCAAAGGTCAAATGACCCCTTGAATTTTCCAAAATTTTACATTACAGTTGTAATAGTGCACATTAGACGTAGAAAAAAAAATTAAGTCCCTAAGATGAAGCTATCTCCCGTTTGTCATCAAACATGCATTGTTCCCTCTCGGAACCACGAGCCTTCTAGTGAGTTGCTCCGATTTGTGAGGGGTGTGTGTCCAAACTTTCGTCAAACATGCCAATTTTTTTACCACATAATCTTGGTGGCATGACATTACATCAACCAAGTTTCATGTGTTTCTGATATATTTGTTAATTTTTTGGAATTAAAATGGCATGTCACTCCATGCATACATATGCATGTGTCCATGTCGTGAGACGAATATGTTTGAAAATTCCTTCTAATGTACTGCACATGGAATTAACTCGCACACAAGTACACAAATATGAGTTTTCAAACCGTTTTGGTTAGCCGTTACATGTAGATGTAGTTCAAATTTGAATTACGGTCATTAAATGGCTAGAAAATCACTTAAATGTCTTTAAAAGGTCAAATGACCCCTAGAATTTTCGAAATTTTCACATTACAGTTGTAGTAGTGCATGTTAGACGTAGAAAAAATTGAAGGTCGTAAGAGGAAGCTATCTCTTGTTCGTCATCAAACATGCATTGTTCCCTCTCGGAACCACGAGCCTTCTAGTGAGTTACTCCGGTTTGTGTCCAAACTTTCATCAAACATGCCAATTTTTTTACCACATCATCTTGGTGGCATGACATTACATCAACCAAGGTTTCATGTGTTTCTATATTTTTTTAATTTTTTGGAATTAAAATGCCATGTCACTCCATGCATACATATGCATGTGTCCATGTCGCAAGACAAATATGTTTGAAAATTCTTTCAAATTTACTGCAATGGATTTAACTCGCACACAAGTACACAAATAATTTTTTCAAACTGTTTTGGTTAGCCGTTGTATGTAGATGTAGTTCAAATTAGAATTACAGTCATTAAATGGCTAGAAAATCACTTAAATGTCTTTAAAAGGTCAAATGACACCTACAATTTTCCAAAATTTCACATTACAGTTGTAGTAGTGCACGTTAGATGTAGAAAAAATTTAAGGCCGTAAGAGGAAGCTATCTCCCGTTCGTCATCAAACCTGCATTGTTCCCTCTCGGAACCACGAGCCTTCTAGTGAGTTGCTCCGATTTGTGAGGGGTTTGTGTCCAAACTTGCGTCAAACATGCCTATTTTTTACCACATCATCTTGGTGGCATGACATTACATCAACCAAGGTTTCATGTGTTTCTAATTTTTTCTAATTTTTTGGAATTAAAATGCCATGTCACTCCATGCATACATATGCATGTGTCCATGTCGTGAGACAAATATGTTTGAAAATTCCTTCTAATTTACTACACATGGAAATAACTCGCACACAAATACACAAATATGATTTTTCAAACCGTTTTGGTTAGCCGTTGCATGTAGATGTAGTTCAAATTTGAATTCCGGTCATTAAATGGCTAGAAAATCACATAAATGTCTTAAAAGGTCAAATGACCCCTGAAATTTTCCAAAATTTGACATGACAGTTGTGTCAGTACTACAAAATTTGTCGTACATTTAAAACACCATCTGTTGTCACTTTACACCAAATTCGTCTTTCAGAGCTAATAAAAGATATCTACGACATCACATAGTTGTTTTCTAGGAACCCTTTGAAATGAAAATATCTGGGTCTATTTATGTCTCCCCGAATCTGCTCCAGTGCAGGCAACCCCTGAATCCCGATCCCCATTCGCGCACCCCCTTCTTGCAAAGATGACACCGTGGAAACACTTCCTGAAGGCCTGTACGATGCCTGCATCCCCTCGAGCGCCGCCGCCTGCGCCGAGAGCGCCACCGCCTACGCCGAGAATGCCGCCGCATCCGCATTGAGCGCGGCCACTTCCGCCGAGAGGGCGTCTGCGGTAGCCGACAGGGCAGCTGCAGTAGCCGAGACGGCTGCAGCTATAGCTGCGACTGCGGCTGCAAACACGGAGAGTGCTCGAGATTTCGTCCGTGCCACCGATGTCTCCCTGGCCCGGGTCAAGGCCATCCGTGCCAAGATCGATGATGCACATGCCAAGATATTCCAGGCCACCTCAGACTACAGCATGCAACCCACGTCCGAAAAGGTGGCGATGGCCATGGAGCACCTTGTTCCTCATGAGGTCCTAGAGCGGGAGCTGGAGATGCAGGAGGCAGCGGAGACTTCTTCACCACCCGGGTATGCCTCTCTTCTCTGTCTCGGGCTATGACTTGGAATGAAGGATTTTTACCCAGTGGTCGATTTGAGCCATTTCTTCCTCTTGTAGCTCCCTAGGACCATCAGTGGCAACGAATGGAGCGGCGTGGCTGAAGATCTATCTGCTCGTTGTCACCATCAATCTCCATGCGTGAAGCTAGTTGCGTTTGAATCTGTGGACAATGGGAGGAAGTTTCCGGCATGTGCAAAGAAGGTTAGACCCTCTTTCGTTGTTACAAATCATTTGTTAGATGTGATTTAGACACTGTCACGGTCCCAACCCGTTCGTACCACACCTTCAACCGAACGCATCCTAATACAGTGTCATAGTTTATACCTAGTATCTTAAATTGTTGCCATCTCATCAGCGGTGCCATTAGAAAATTATTTGGCACCGCTTCAGTAGTTTGTACAGTCAATTTTGGTCACACATCCGAGCAACCAAGCAGTAAAATACTAAATCTTTATGGCACGCAGTAACTGGGCATCGGAGCAACTACGTGCTCCGGAGACCGGGTCCCTGATTTTTTCCGCTGCATCGGCTCGCTGGTGCAGGGCACCAGTGCGAGATGTAGCAACAGTTGTCTTTACCCTAGTTTTGGCATACATAGTGCACAACCTTAGTGATATTAGTTCTATGTTACTAAATTTGTGCATGTACACACCTGTTAGTATCAATTTGCTGTTGCAGCTATATTTACCTTCCTCATAAAATGTTCAATTTCTTATTTATTGTACATGAGTAAGAACTTGTAGCGTTGTTGTAGTTAATTGTAGCTTCTGATGTTCCAGAATTTGGTTGTTGTCTCAGTAGCAATTAATTCATTTGCACATTGATCTTTTTGAGAAGATATGTCATAATTAACATGTTTCTTTAGTTTTTCAAAATAAGCATTGGTGATTTTCTATGTTGCTATAAACCCATTTCCCCTACAATTGCTACTGATCTAGGTTTAAATATTATAGGATGAACGAAAGTGTTCTTACTTGGAGTGGGTTGATCAAGAGTGGCCACAGTCTTTGAAGATGTGCCTAGCGAAGCTTTGGAGCTTGTATGAGGAAGAGAACAGACGTAGGCTTAGAGAAACTGTTGTCAACGCTGAAGAATATTTGAAGATGCGGGATAAAAAGTTGAAGGTGGAGAATGAGCTCAATTTTTTAAATCAGACTTTGCTAAGATGGTGTTGGCGAAGGAGGAGGCACTTTCCTAGTTGGCCCGTGCAAAATAGGTTCTTACTGAATTGAAAGCAGAGGTGGATAAGACGAGCCTGAATGATCTCAATTATGTAAATGAATATATTGTTCTTATGAATTTGAACTAGCTATGTGTTGTACTATGCTGTTTTGATGTAGCTATCGTACTGTCATGTTATAATATATTTATGTGCCTGATATGAAATTGGCAAACAGTTCTTCGATATGAAATGTGAATTTGCGTAATACTGGAATTATTAATTGTAAACTAATAAACCTGCTAAATGTGTCATGGACCTTTGCAAATGGTTCTAGCAGTAAAAGCGCTTGTGATGGATAGCCCAATGCCACACAGTTTTCTTCATCAAATCGTGTGTGACGTACTTGATAAAAGCAAGCGGTTAACCAAGGCAGAGCGTGTGTGATTGTTACACCTTTCACACACGAGCCTACGCATAAAACTATGTGGGATGTCCATACGAACAGAAACATTTTCCCTGGATTGACTGTGTGGGATGTACATAAGAATCGAAACGTATTCCTTAGATTGACTATGTGTGATATACATACCTACAGAAATGTTTTACTGGGATTCACCGTGTGTGACGTACATACCTATGGAAATGTTTTTCTGGGATTCATCGTGTGGGATGTACGTGCCTACGGAAATGTTTTTCTGGGATTCACCGTGTGGGATGTACATACTTGCGGAAATGTTTGTCTGGCATTCACCGTGTGGGATGTACATACCTACGGAAATGATTGGGTTTCCATGCCTCGCCCGATCGCACACGTCCCTAGCCTTTGTCCTAGGAGGGCCTAACCCCGATGATTTCTGGGTCCTGTGGGAAGGACCCCCGTATCGCACACACTCACTTGGTGACGGCTCCAAATGTCGTCGAGGAAAGGGGTTAAAAACCGTTTGTATAGCACCGACGCATACCAGTGAGTCACGACATACATACTATCAAAATATCGAACACATATCAAGTTCACATGATTACCTACAACATAATTTCTCCCATGACCTCAAGAACAAAAGTAACTACTCACAAATCATAAACATGCTCATGATCAGAAGGGTATTAAATAGCATATTGGATTTGAACATATAATCTTCCACCAAATAAACCATATAGTAATCAACTACAAGATGTAATCAACACTACAAGTCACCCACAAGCACCAATCTATAGTTACGGTAACAAGATTGAACACAAGAGATGAGCTAGGGTTTGAGATGAGATGGTGCTGTTGAAGATGTTGATGGAGATTGCCCTCCCCATGATGGGAGAGTTGTTGGTGATGATGATGACGATGGTTTCCCCCTTCGAGAGGGAAGTTCCCCCGGCGGAGTCGCTCCGCGAAAGGGCAAAAGTTCTCCTACCCAAGTTCCGCCTCGAGACGGTGGCGCTCCGTCCCGACAGTACTCTCCTTATTTTTTCTAGGTCAAAATTACTTATATACCAGAAGATGGGCACCAGAGGTGGGCCTGGGTGAGCACAACCCACCAGGGCGCGCCTGGGCTCCCTGGCGCGCCCAGGTGGGTTGTGCCCACATGGTGGTCCCCCTCTGGTTGTTATTCACTCCAATATTCCTCAAATAATCCATAAAAAATCTCCATGAAGTTTCAGCTTGTTTGGAGTTGTGTAGAATAGGTGGCCTGACGTAGCTTTTCCAGGTCCAGATTTCCAGCTACCGGAATTCTCCCTCTTTGTGTATACCTTGCATATGAGAGAAAAGGCATTAGAATTACTCCAAAAAGCATTATTATGGATAGAAACATTATAAATAACAGTAATAATACATGATGCAAAATGTGTTGGCATTCTGGGAATGGGGGTCCCCAGACTTGCCTGCCTGTGGCCTGCGGCATGGCTCAAAGGGGGCCCAGCACGGCCCATCTTCACCAGCACAAACCCAAGACCCTCGCGAGGGGCCAAGCCTCGCGGGGCGGATGACACGGAGCTTCCTCAGGCACGGCCTCGTCAGGCTGGCTCACGAGGAGGTGGAGAGATCAAGGAGGGGTACCTCGCGAGGTGCCCGTGACGCAAGCCATGACGACTCAGGGCGCCAGGCGGGTGCCAGCCCGCGCAGCGTCCTCCTTTCCTCTTTGGTGCAAAGGGGGCAAGCGCAGCCGCGGAGTACTGAGGCATCAGGCAAAGGTTGCCGTTTCGGTGCAACGAGACCAAGACCGGGAGGACTACGAGACGGAGGTCACCGTGGAGCCCAAGACGGCGTCATCACCAGAGCTTTGCGCAGGCGAAGACTACTTTTGTCAGGATAGTTGATACTTGCTGTCCCCCTTCAAATTAGCCCGCCGTTGTTGGCTCCCTTCCCGCTCAATATTTGGGGATAGGACCAGGGCCACTATAAATAGGACCAGCCACCCACGTAGCAAAGGGTTCGGCTCAGTCTCCTCCAAGGGCTCGACAAGTTGAGAGGTGGTAAAGAGAGAGAGATAGAGAGAGGTGGCTGAACTTCTCCCAGCAGTTCATCGCCCCAGCCAAGAACAGACCCTCGCGAGGCTGTTCTTCCTTGTACTGTCCATTATCATCAGCCCAAGAGGCAATCCACCACACCAGACACTGGAGTAGGGTATTACACCACAACGGTGGCCCGAACCAGTATAAACCCTGTGTCCCTCATGTTGTTCTTTTCGTAGCTTTGATCCTAGCGTGGCGGAGGGGTGCAGGGAGGTAGGAGGCGAAATCTCCATGCGCACCCCAGTGTTCGAACCTCAAGGGTCTGCCGGAACCCGAAATCCGACATTTGGCGCGCCAGGTAGGGGTGCGCCGGAATTCGTCTTCCACTGCTCCGTACCCCGTCACGTCGTCATCACCATGCCCGGCGACCAGGAGGGCAACCTAGACCCATGGGATGCGTGGCCCGCCCGCGCAGAAACGCTCGCCTCGGGCGACCCCGTACCCCAGGCAACTCGCGGTCCGCAGAGCGCTGCGGGCCGCGGGCGACGCGGACAGGCTTCGACAACTCTTACACCGCGGCAGGCGCGGTCGACAGCGAGGGCCTCCAATCACGCCGCGACCACGACACCATACACCCACTGAGAGTAGGCGAACTCGAGAGCCACACTCATGGTGGCTCGAGAGCTGCTGCAGTGCAGACTGCTGGAGGGCGGCCACGACGTGCTGCTAGAGCGAGTGGCAGAGCTCTTGGGCTTCGCCACCTCGGGAGCTCACCCCTTCTCCACCCAGCTCCCATTCAAGCCCAGGGCGACCCACGCGGGGGCCCCGCGGGCTCCAGGGCTACTCCGATGCCAGCGAGGCTGTCAGCGCCGGACCGGCGGCGGCACTGCCCCCGCCCCCGGTCTGCGAAGAAGAAGGACTCAACGCGACCCATGGCCCCAGCGGGCGGCCGCGCTGCCACCCCAAGGTGGGCGCGTCAGGCAGGACCGCGTGGCGTGTGGTGCATTATGGCGACGCATTCGGGATGACGGCACCGGAGGAATACGTGCCCCTCATGATGGACCAAGGACACCCTCACGAGAACGGACAAGGCTCGCCCCTCAGCCCAAGCTGCGGGGACGAGGCACTAGAAGCTAAGCCCTTCCAGGAGCCCCGGGACGGTCCCACTGGCCACGCTGGAGGCAGTGACTATCGGGTACCGCTAATTCTTCAGGAGCAGGTATACGCTAACCATGGATCACAGGAGGTGCAGGTCACCGCAGCGAGCAGCTGCCCCGCTCCCACAGTCTCCTACCCCTCGGGAGGAGGGCGCAGGGGGCTGCAGGAAAGAGGCAGGGATCTGACATCGCCACCGCGGCGTTCGGAGCAAGGCGTTCTCAGGAGGTAGGCCCTCCGCTGGGGAGGTGCCCCAGGGCCTGCCCCCGGCAGAGGACCCGTGGTCGTCGGGGGAACAGCTGGCGACTGCTCTACCCCATCGGGCGGCGTCCTGGTTTCCGGTCGTTGCTGATGGCACTAGAGTGTGGCGCAAGGCGGGGCCCTCATCTGGCGATATGAAGCAAGGCCAGTACCTGTGAAGAAGGCCCAGTGCCTGTGAATCTCGCCGCCCCGTGATACTCTCACATAATAATGAGTGGGGTTGTACACGCCCCGGAGTCTCAGGGGTGCCGGCCTCAGGCCCTGGGGCTCCCTCCCACGCCCAGTGGCAGCACTTAGCTCCGCGCTAGTGAGAAGACATCCAATACTAGACTAGGTGCCGGAAGCGGCCTTTTGTTTGCTTTTGTTGCTCCTCCCTTTGGTTGCCGCTTTCCCCCGCTGGGTTCAAGTTGGATTCGAATTTGAGATTTGCGTGTGTTCGGGGAAGGGGTGCTTAGTCTCGTTCGAGCAATTTCTCGCGTTTCGGTTACCGCTTCGCCTCAGCTGCCTCCCCTTGTGAGCCCCTCGCGAGCCGGGTCAGGCCTAGCTCGTGTGCAGCCCAGACTGCCGCCGCTGCGTCCTCTTAGGAGGGCGTCTTACTGCAGGTCCGACGGATTCAATCAGGAAATACTCCCGGCTCCGCAGCCTCCTGCGGGCTGCCCCAGGGCCAGCACGGGACAAAGGTAAATTAGCCGACCAACACGTCGCTTAAGCCAACCACTTGGCGGGCGCATGGGCAATGTAACTTCTACTGATATGCTAAGCACAAGTTTTACATGAGGGGCTCCCCCTCCAAAATGCTCTCACAGCTATCAGGCCAAAACCTGAGTCCTATTCATACAGGGTAAGCAGGAACAATGCGCAATCAGTCGGATGAATCTCCCAATGCATCCTCATGAGCGCCATCGGGGCCGTTGCTGGCGTCGCTGAACTCGCCCCCGCTGCCCGCGTTGCCACCAGCGGCGTCAGGGCCGCCTGTCACGCCGCCCTCGTCGGCCGCCACGATCGTGCCATTGTTGTCCGAGGCGAAGGCCCTGATAAGAGCCTCCACATGGTCTTCCACCCAGTGCGCCAGCTCACCTCGGACGGCCTGGGGGACTGGGGCGATGGCGGCATCGAAATCGAAGTGGGGATCCATGCTCCGGAGATGGCTGAAGACACGAGAAAAGGCGCGCCTGAGCAGGGTGCGGCTCCTCTCCTCCACCAACCTGTCAGCCCTGATCGACCGCGCCTCCAGCTGCGTCACCACGTCAGTAAAGAATTGAAGGTTGCCCGCGTAGTTAACCGCGTGCGGCTCGCCAACGGTCTCCTCGCAGATGTTGCCCAAGGCCGCGTTGGCCCTCTCCCGGAGCGTGGTCAGCATGGGGCCGTGCTCATGCTCCAGGAGCCGCCGCTGACGTATCTCGTCTGCGTTCTGGCGCGCGACGGCCTCAGCCTCCTCCACCCGCTGGCAAAGAAGGAGCACCTCAGCCTGGGAGGTGGTTAGCCCACCTTGCGCCACCTGAAGGGCGGCCCGGGAAGCATCGGCCCGCCACGTCACCTCCTCCAGCTTGGCCCTCAGGGCAGCAATCCTGCCTTCGGCTTCGGCTCGGATCAACCCCAGCTTCTCCTCGAACTCGTGCTCGAGGTTCAAACGCGCCATCGCCACCCGACGTCCGACCTCCTCCAGGACACGGGCTTCCTGTGCAGCGACATCGTCCTCCGCCTGTGTCACCAAGCGCTCCCTCGTCTCCAGACGTTCGTACTCGCGGGTACGTTCGGCGGCTTCCAGCGTCAGCGCCTCCTCACGCTTCTGGAGCTCTGCCGAGTCGCCGGAGGCCACCCTCATCGATGCGAGGGCTGCCTCACGCAGCTCCACCTGCTCCTCCAGCGAGTGGCACCAGGCCAGGAGCTCCCGAGCCCGCTCCTCTGCAGCCGTTCGCCGCCGGTCAGCCTCCCGAGCTTCCTCAGCAACCCGAGATCAGGCCTCCCGAGAGGCCACCAACGACGCCTTGGCCTCTGCTTCATCAAGGTCGCGCTGACGGCGCGCAAGGGCGATGGCGCCCTCCAGCTCGCGCCTCTCTGCAGCCAGGCGCAGGCCCTCGGCCTCAAGGTGCACGTCTTCATCAGCAAGCTCCTCACCAAGCAGGCTCACTGCGTCAGTCGCCCTTCGAAGGAATCCTTGGCGGAGAGCGCGACGCTCCCGAGCATGCTCAAGCACGTCTTCCACACCATCATCTTCCCCAAGCAAGCGCCGGGGGCTGCAGGTCAGCGCTCCCCCTCCGGGCTGGGGGCTGGCGCCGCCGCGACGGCCGGGCACGCCACGTCAGAAGCCCGGCCTAGGGCCAGCCCAACCTCAGGAGAAGAGCGCAGGAAGCGCCTCAGCCAATCGCAGTCCACGACCAGGCGAGAAGCCCATGGCAGGTTGGCTATGCCATGAGAAGGCTCGCGAAGGAGGATCGCGAGGTGCGCGGGGCCACGATACGCCTCGGGATGGTCCGCCTCCTCGATCGCCCTCACCGCAAGGGCTCCGCTACTCGGGGCGCTCGAGGACGGTGGAGGGGGCAAAGCCAAAGGGGACGGCCCCTCAGCCGTCTCAGCAAGCTCGGCTGGAAGGGGCCTGCGAGGCAAGCATCAGTAAGAGCAACAGAAGGATCAGCAACAGGGAAAGGAGAAGGCTTACTCATCAGTGGCGAAGTACTTTCTACGCTTTAGTAGGCGACAAGGGTAACCGTCGCCCAGGGCCTCCCTTCTCTTCCTGAGAGCCCCAAAGTCCACGCGGAAGCGGCCTAAGAGTCAGGCGCAGGGACCGACCTGGGACGAAGATGGAGTGTCAAGACGATCAGTGTCAGGGGTGCCTGCCTGATGTGCGCCGCCAATCGCCTCCCCGAGGGAAGCAGCTGGAGCCTCTGGGGCCCCAGTCGCAGGCGCAGAGGGCAACTGTTTGTCACCCTCAGCCTCAGTGGTACGGGCCCCGATAACTGCTTCCTCATGAGCCTCGCCCGGTGCCATCACCACGCCGGGAGCCCCCTCGACCTCTGGCGCCTGGTACCTCCCTGCTCCGCCACTCGAGGGCGGGTCGCCTTGGCTGACTGGAAGGGCAGTCACCACCACCAGATTCTCACGAGACCCCTAAAGGCCGGCAGGGCGCAGCCCCCACTCATCAAAGGCAGGCATCTACCTCACAAAGTCGACCCTGCTCTGGCAGAGATACAGCAAGGCCCCTCCCTGCCGGACGCTGCTGGGGTTGGCGTCCCCAGCTAGGGTCAAGAGCGCCGTCTTCAGCACCTCAGGAGCCAGGTCCTCTTCCTGGAGCCTCATACTATCCTCGCGCCCATGGAAGGCCCACATCCGACGAGAGTGGCGTTTAAGAGGAGCAACGCGGCATAGCAGGAACTCCTTCACCACCTTGGGCGCTGTTACGCCAAGAGACCTTAAGAGCGCGAAGCGGCGCCAGACGAAGACGAGCCGGGGGCTCTCAAGTGCCACCTGGCCCCAGCCTGAATTGGGGACAGCAGGCAAGGACGGCTCTGTTAGCAGGGGGCTGGGCACCCCCGCGTCCACATACAACCACCGCTCGAGGAACCCAACCGCGGGCAAGGGGAGCTTGAAGTCAATCCCAGAGGTGGCAGTCTCTGGCGCGGCAACGAAGCTTACACATGCCCAGTATTGGGTAGGGTCTACAAGATGCAGCGAGAAGAAGTGACGTAGCAAGGCAACCGAAGGAGGGATGCCCACCATGGCTTCGCAGACGAAGGCGAAGACCGAAAGGAGGGTGATGGATTCAGGACTCAGATGCAGCATGTGGATCTGATAGTGGGAGAGCACGGCATTGAAGAAATCAGAAAAGGGGGAACCAGACCTACCCACAGGGGGTCGGCGAAATATGGGACCTCGGTAACTATCCTGCCGGTGGAGAAGTGGGACGCGGGCCAGGCCGTCGTTCTCCCGCATTCATTGAAGATGGTGGCCAGAGCCAAGATGACCTTACCCAAACCCTCGGCAGGGGCCTCCAATGGCGTTGGGCGAGGCGGAGACGCTGGATTCTTCCCTCTTCCCTTCTTCGTCGGGGCCATGGTGATAGCAAAGGGGGGGGGGTGATTCGAGACTGAATTGAAAACAGAAACCAGGGTTCGAGCGGAGGAAGGACAGGAAGCGCTCAGGCGATGAAAGGGGAACGGTTGTGTGCGACTACGGGTCCGCCTAGCAAGGCGCACGATAAGGAGAGCATGGGGGAACAGTGCCGCCCACGTCCAATCAACCACCACACGGCGCTCAAGGCCGCAGGCTGTTAGGGCCCGCGGCGCTTCGCTCTTGCCCTTCCGCCTCCCTGCATGGCCAAGTCCGGGCGCGCCTTGGGCCCGGGGGCTACTGTCGGTGTTCTGGGAACGGGGGTCCCCAGACTTGCCTGCCTGCGGCCTGCAGCGTGGCTCAAAGGGGGGTCCAGCACGGCCCATCTTCACTAGCACAAACCCAAGACCCTCGCGAGGGGCCAAGCCTCGCGGGGCGGACGACACGGAGCTTCCTCAGGCATGGCCTCGTCAGGCTGGCTCACGAGGAGGCGGAGAGATCAAGGCGGGGTACCTCGCGAGGTGCCCGTGACGCAAGCCATGACGACTCAGGGCGCCAGGCGGGTGCCAGCCCGCGCAGCGTCCTCCTTTCCTCTTTGGTGCAAAGGGGGCAAGCACGGCCGCGGAGTACCGACGCATCAGGCAAAGGTTGCCGTTTCGGTGCAACAATACCAAGACCGGGAGGACTACGAGACGGAGGTCACCGTGGAGCCCAAGATGGCATCATCACCAGAGCTTTGCGCAGGCGAAGACTACTTTTGTCAGGATAGTTGATACTTGCTGTCCCCCTTCAAATTAGCCCGCCATTGTTGGCTCCCTTCCCGCTCAATATTTGGGGAGAGGACCAGGGCCACTATAAATAGGACCAACCACCCGCGTAGCAAAGGGTTCGGCTCAGTCTCCTCCAAGGGCTCGACAAGTTGAGAGGTGGTAGAGAGAGAGAGAGAGAGAGAGAGAGAGAGAGAGAGAGGTGGTTGAACTTCTCCCAGCAGTTCATCGCCCCAGCCAAGAACAGACCCTCGCGAGGCTGTTCTTCCTTGTACTGTCCATTATCATCAGCCCAAGAGGCAATCCACCAGACCACACACTGGAGTAGGGTATTACACCACAACGGTGGCCCGAACCAGTATAAACCCTGTGTCCCTCGTGTTGTTCTTTTCGTAGCTTTGATCCTAGCGTGGCAGAGGGCTGCAGGGAGGTAGGAGGCGAAATCTCCGCGCGCACCCCAGTGTTCGAACCTCAAGGGTCTGCCGGAACCCGAAATCCGGCAAAATGGGCGTATCAGTAGGCGTAGTAAGCAAGCTTCTCCTCGTCCCGTGACTCTGCGAGCCACCACGCCCGTGGGCAGGGGAGACAGTGTACGAAGTAAGCTTCTCCTCGTTCTGCGAGTTGATGGAACACATCAAAAGTCATACGTACTCTAAGATTGGCCCCACATGGTTTGCCTCTTATCAAATGAAAACATGAGCATGTGAGATGGTCAACGGAGGGAGTACGATACCATTAGTACAACAGTTCTTTTGGAATGGTTGTAGTAGTCCCTCCCATTCACATGTTCACATTTCAAGCTTCAATAAAAACATTGCACTCAAGGATTAAGAGAAACCTCAACAATGCATGTACTCCCTCAATCCATATAGGGTATAAAATGCATTTTGGAGGCTAACTTTGACCACATGTTAGAGCAATAATATGACATCCAACTTACACAAATCTGACCATCAAATCCATATATGGTTATTATACTGCTAACACATGCATGTGTTGCAATTAGCACGTAGATACAATAGTAAACACTCACTATCTAGTAGTACTAGTAGTACTGTAGACTACTACTACTATGAGGCCATCCAACTATGTCCTGGGCTCCCGACAGAAGACCGCGGACACTGATTATTCGTTCATATTTAAATTTGTTGTCACACAACAAAATATCTCTACTCTGATAAAAAACCGAGTTGGTGATGATGGTGTGCCTGCCATCTTGTAATATAGACCGTCCGATCTATATCTGACGAATAGAAAGCAAACTATGACAATTTTACAAAAGCTACCCGCACCTCTCTCCACATTTACAGATAAGGCCTTGCCTCATTCATCCTTATCTCCCACAACATCATTGCTAAGAAATTAAAAAATGAAGTCTCTAGGACAATCTAGCATGGTGGCCGCTGCCGCTTGTCGGCGCCGTCCATCCTCATGTCTCTGCCAAGTCCGACCACCAATCACCACCACACCCCACTCCTCCTCACCTTATCTCTCGTCTTTCTCGAGATATCATTTTTTCGATGAAATTCTCGAGGTACCATTTTTCCAATAAAATTCTTGAGATATCATTAGTTTTTACACATGGGATTACTACTGCATGGGTCAATCACAATAGGTGTTTTGTAGAAAAATGCATCTTGATGTTCCGTGCAATGCATGGGCATCATGCTAGTCCAAGAAAAAAACACATGGCAAAATTTCATGGCAACGAGGGATTTGAATGTGCTGGGAGGGGTTGGGCTGGGAATGGCTGTTTGGATCTTGCCCGGGGTAGCCAAAATATTGGAGACCCTTTTCTCCACCCATGGCTTTGACTCCGATGAATGAGGGAGAGCTCGGGTGCTCATGCATCCTCCAGTGCGCGCGTTGGAGACAAGCTCGCACGAGCTGTGCTTTTTTTGTTCCACCACGCTGCCCGAGCCGGCCGCAAAAACCGACCGGTGACCCGCAAATTACGACATCCAACTGTAGCCGCACACATTCTTACAGCAACTCAACCAACCGGACGAAATTCATGCAAACACGGCGATGATCCCTCCTTCCCAGTTTATAGGGCTTATCTCAAAAATGTCGGTTTCCCGTTTTATAAGTCTCAATTTGATTGTTCCCATCACATGCTCAGATTTCAAGGTGCATTAACTCATTGCATGCAAGGATTATGAGAAACATTACGGATTTCATATTAATAATGACAAAATTCATATAAAATATCGGATTTTCATACAAACATTACGGATTTCATTACATTCAAATCAACTAAGTGGTGTGATACATCTCCAATGTATCTATAATTTTTTATT
Organism: Triticum dicoccoides; assembly: GCF_002162155.2. Classification (NCBI taxonomy): domain Eukaryota; kingdom Viridiplantae; phylum Streptophyta; class Magnoliopsida; order Poales; family Poaceae; genus Triticum; species Triticum dicoccoides. Next base: position 286,508,639 of record NC_041380.1, on the reverse strand, counting down.
GTTCCATGCTATTATATTATCTGTTTAGGATGTTTAATGGGCTTTATTATACACTTTTATATTATTTTTGGGACTAACCTACTAACCCAAGGCCCCGTACAAATTGCTGTTTTCTTGCCTATTTCAGTGTTTCACAGAAAAGGAATATCAAACGGAATCCAAACGGAATGAAACCTTCGGGAGAATTATTTTTGGAACAAACATCATCCAGGGGACTTGGAGAAGACGTCAAGAAAGGAGCAAGGAGGCCATGAGACTGGGAGGCGCGCCTGCCCCCTGGGCGCGCCCCCACCCTTGTGGGCCCCTCGCAGCTCCACTGACCTACTTCCTCCTCCTATATATATCCATATACCCCAAAAACATCCAGGAGCACCACGAAAACCTATTTCCAACACAACAACCTTCTGTACAGAAGAGATCCCATATTGGGGCCTTTTTCGGAGCTCCGTCGGAGGGGGAATCAATCACGGAGGGCTTCTACATCAACACCATGGCCTCTCCGATGATGTGTGAGTAGTTTACCACAGACCTTCAGGTCCATAGTTATTAGCTAGACGGCTTCTTCTCTCTCTTTGGATCGCAATACAAAGTTCTCTTCGATCTTCTTGGAGATCTATTCGATGTAATTCTTTTTGCGGTGTGTTTGTCGAGATCCTATGAATTGTGGGTTTATGATCAAGATTATCTATGAACAATATTTGATTCTTCTTTGAAATAGTTTATGTATGATTTTTTATCTTTGCAAGTCTCTTCGAATTATCAATCTGGTTTGGCCTACTAGATTGATCTTTCTTGCAATGGGAGAAGTGCTTAGCCTTGGGTTCAATCTTGCGGTGTCCTTTCCTAGTGACAGCAGGGGCAGCAAGGCACATATTGTATTGTTGCCATCGAGGATAAAAATATGGGGTTTATATCATATTGCTTGAGTTTATCCCTCTACATCATGTCACCTTGCCTAATGCATTACTTTGTTCTTATGAACTTAATACTCTAGATGCATGTTGGATAGCGGTCGATGTCTGGAGTAATAGTAGTAGATGCAGAATCATTTCGGTCTACTTGTCGTGGACGTGATGCCTATATACATGATCATGCCTAGATATTCTCATAATTATTCGCTTTTCTATCAATTGCTGGACAGTAATTTGTTTACCCACCGTAATACTTATGCTATCTTGAGAGAATCCACTATTGAGACCTATGGCCCCCAGGTCTATCTTCCATCATATAAGTTTCCAATCTATTTTATTTTGCAATCTTTATTTTCCAATCTATATAATGAAAATACCAAAAATATTTATCTTATTATGTCTATCAGATCTCACTCTCATAAGTGACCGTGAAGGGATTGACAACCCCTTTATCGCGTTGGTTGCGAGGTTCTTGTTTGTTTGTGCAGGTACTAGGTGACTTGCGTGTAGTCTCCTACTGGATTGATACCTTGGTTCTCAAAAACTAAGGGAAATACTTACGCTACTTTGCTGCATCACCCTTTCCTCTTCAAGGGAAAGCCAATGCAGTGCTCAAGAGGTAGAAAGAAGGATTTCTGGCGCTGTTGTCGGGGAGATCTACGCACAAGTTAAGACATCCCAAGTACCCATCACAAACTCTTATCCTTCGCATTACATTATTTGCCATTTTCCTCTCGTTTTCCTCTTCCCCACTTCACCTTTGCCGTTTTATTCACCCTTTTTCCGTTCGCCTTCTTCCCATATGTATCTTTCTTTGTGTTTCCATGTGCCTTCTATTTGCTTGCATCTTTGCTTGCTAAAAACCTATTGATATGGATCCACTTAAAGTGTTCTACTTGGATCATCTTTGATCCTTATGCGCTCATGCTGAAACCCCAACTAGCCCAGTTGATGGGAAATCTTTAGATGAGCATGATCATTTTGTGCGTCACCGTTTGTCTGAAAAAGGGAGACTCTTATGGGATCAAATAAACAGATTGCTATGTTATGCTTGGAATCTTTGTGAAATTTGTGATCTTACTTGTTGCTCTAGGAACCCTAAAAACACCTCCCCTACCTATGTGAGTTTAATGATAATGAAATCTTATCTTCTTATGCAAAGGGTGTTTATAGTTACTATGACATCGAACAAATTGAAGAATTTGTTGCTTTTAAGGGTGCCTATGAAGTTGCTTCTTTGATTGAAAAGTATGATATTACTCTCTACGAATCTGAATTTTTTTGACATACTTAAATATTGCCATGAAAACTATGCTCATAATGTCTATGTCAAGGAATTTATTGAAAAATTAACCATTGCTTCGAAAGAAAATAATGATATGCATGAATCTATAGATAATTATGATTCCGATGATTTGATTTAAATATCCCTTGATGAACATGATGCTTGCTATTCTTGTGGCCATGATGCCAATATTTATGAAGATGAGTTTGCTATAGTTCCTTTTGTTAAACATGAGATTGTTGCTATCGCTCCCATAGTTGATAGTTCCTTTGATGAAAAGCATGATTGCAATGATGTTATCATAAATTCTCTTAATGTCAATGGTTTCAATGATATGCAAAACCTCAAGCTTGGGGATTCTAGTTTTGCTATGACTACTATTTGTTGCAATGATCATGATTGGGGTGATACTTCTTTTGATCTTGAAAATTTATTTAAGTCCCATGATGAATATGAGATTGATAATGGTGTTTGCAATATTATTCAAAGTGGGTTTGTAAGAGTGTCAACTTTAGATCCCACATATTTGGAGAGTGTTCAATCTTATGAAGTTTGTGATAAAAGTGGGTTTGGAGAGGTCATGACTTTAGTTAATGTTAATCCCACTAATTTGGAAGAGTGTTAAATTTGCATACATGTGGATCTTGTTAAGAATATGTTTTGTGATAGCTATATTGTTGAATTTGCTTATGATCCTACATGTAATTATTATGAGAGAGGAAAATATGGTTGTAGAAATTTTCATGTTATTAAATTGCCTCTTGTTATGTTGAGATTGCTATTGTTTCATTCCGCTTCCTTGCATATGCCAGTTTTTGCTTGCCTTGATAATGTGTTTGCCTATAAGATGCCTATGCACAAGAAGTATGTTAGACTTAGATGTGTTTGTCACGTGTTTCATGATGCTCTCTTTGTGCTTAAATTCTTGTCTTTCATGTAGCATCATTGAAATTAGCAATGCCTAGCTAGGGGCGTTAAACGATAGCGCTTGTTGGGAGGCAACCCAATTTTATTATTGTTTCTTGATTTTAGGTTTTGTTTAGTAATAAATAATTAATCTAGCCTCTGTTTAGATGTGGTTTTATGCTTTTAATTGGTGTTTGTGCCAAGTAGAACCTTTGGGAAGACTAGGGGGAAGTTTTTGCGATCTTGCTGTAAAAAAAAAAGAAACTTTAGCACTCACGAGATTTGCTGCCATTTTTTACTGGAGAGTGTGATTAGGTTGATTCTTTTTGAAGATGATTAATATACAAATTCCTCATTTCCACCAATTTATTTCAGAATTTTTGGGGTTACAGAAATATTCGAAACCTACAGATTACTACAGACTGTTCTGTTTTTGACAGATTCTGTTTTTCGTGTGTTGTTTGCTTATTTTGATGAATCTATGGCAATATCGGAGGGTACGAACCATAGAGAACTTGGAATACAGTAGTTTTAACACCAATATAAATAAATAATGAGTTCATTAGAGTACCTTAAGTGGTGGTTTGTTTTCTTATACTAGCGGAGCTCATGAGATTTTCTGTTGAGTTTTATGTTGTGAAGTTTTCAAGTTTTGGGTAAAGATTTGATGGATTATGGAATAAGGAGTGGAAAGAGCCTAAGCTTGGGGATGCCCAAGGCACCCCAAGGTAAAATTCAAGGGAAACCAAAATCCTAAGCTTGGGGGTGCCCCGGAAGGCATCCCCTCTTTTGTCTTCGTCCATCGGTAACTTTACTTGATGCTATATTTTTATTCACCACATGATATGTGTTTTGCTTGGAGCACCTTGTATGATTTGACCTTTTTAGTTTACCACAATCATCCTTGCTGTACACACATTTTGGGAGAGACACGCATGAATCGGAATTTATTAGAATACTCTATGTGCTTCACTTATATCTTTTGAGCTAGATAATTTTGCTCTAGTGCTTCACTTATATCTTTTAGAGCACGGTGGTGGTTTATTTTATAGAAATTATTGATCTCTCATGATTCACTTATATTATTTTGAGAGTCCTTTAGAACAACATGGTAATTTTCTTTGGCTATAAATTTGGTCCTAATATGATAGGCATCCAAGATTGGTATAATAAAAACTTTCATAAAAAAGTGCATTGAATACTATGAGAAGTTTGATACTCGATAATTGTTTTGAGATATAAAGATGGTGATATTAGAGTTGTGCTAGTTGAGTAGTTCTGAATTTGAGAAATACTTGTGTTGAAGATTGCAAGTCCCGTAGCATGCACGTATGGTAACCGTTGTGTAACAAATTTGAAACATGAGGTGTTCTTTGATTGTCTTCCTTATGAGTGGTGGTCGGGGACGAGCGATGGTCTTTTCCTACCAATCTATCCCCCTAGGAGAATGTGCGTAATGCTTGGTTTTTGATGACTTGTAGATTTTTGCAATAAGTATGTGAGTTCTTTGTGACTAATGTTGAGTTCATGGATTATACGCACTCTCACCATTCCATCATTGCTAGCCTCTTCGGTACCGTGCATTGCCCTTTCTCACCTTGAGAGTTGGTGCAAACTTCATCGGTGCATCCAAACCCCGTGATATGATACGCTCTATCAAACATAAACCTCCTTATATCTTCCTCAAAACAGCCACCATACCTACCTATTATGGCATTTCCATAGCCATTCTAAGATATATTGCCATGCAACTTTCCACAGTTTCATTTATGACATGCTTCATCATTGTCATATTTCCTTGCATGATCATGTAGTTGACATCATATTTGTGGCAAAGCCACCATGCATAATTTATCATACATGTCACTCTTGATTCATTGCCCTTCCCGGTACACCGCCGGAGGCATCCATATAGAGTCATATTTTGTTCTAGTATCGAGTTGTAATCATCGAGTTGTAAATAAATATAAGTGTGATGATCATCATTAATAGAGCATTGTCCCAAATAAAAAAGGGGAAAGGCCAAAAAAGGCCCCAAAAAAAGAAATAAAAAGGCACAATGCTACTATCCTTTTTCCACACTTGTGCTTCAAAGTAGCACCATGATCTTTATGATAGGGAGTCTCTTGTTTTGTCACTTTCATATACTAGTGGGAATTTTTCATTATAGAACTTGGCTTGTATATTCCAACAATGGGCTTCCTCAAATTCCCTAGGTCTTCATAAGCAAGCAAGTTGGATGCACACCCACTTAGTTTCTTTTGTTGAGCTTTCATACATTTATAGCTCTAGTCCATCCATTGCATGGCAATACCTACTCCTTGCATTGACATCAATTGGTGGGCATCTCCCTAGCCCATTCATCAGCCGCGTTGATGTGAGACTCTCTCCTTTTTTGTCTTCTCCACATAACCCCCATCATTATATTCTATTCCACCCATAGTGTTATATCCATGGCTCACGCTCATGTATTGCGTGAAAATTGAAAAACGTTTGAGATTACTAAAGTATCAAACAGTTGCTTGGCTTGTCATTGGGGTTGTGCATGATGAGAGCATTCTTGTGTGACGAAAATGGAGCATGACCAAACTATATGATTTTGTAGGGATGAACTTTCTTTGGCCATGTTATTTTGAGAAGACATGATTGCTTAGTTAGTATGCTTGAAGTATTATTATTTTTATGTCAATATTAAACTTTTGTCTTGAATCTCTTGGATCTGAATATTCATGCCACAAAAAAATTACATTGAGAATTATGCTAGGTAGCATTCCACATCAAAAATTCTGTTTTTATCATTTACCTACTCGAGGATGAGCAGGAATTAAGCTTGGGGATGCTTGATACATCTCCAACGTATCTATAATTTTTTATTGTTCCATGCTATTATATTATCTATTTTGGATGTTTAATGGGATTTATTATACACTTTTATATTATTTTCGGGACTAACTACTAACCCAAGGCCCAGTGCAAATTGTTGTTTTTTGCCTATTTCAGTGTTTCGCAGAAAAGGAATATCAAACGGAATGGAAACGGAATGAAACCTTCGGGAGAGTTACTTTTGGAACAAACGTGATCCATGGGACTTGGAGTAGACGTCAAGAAAGGATCGAGGAGGCCACGAGGCAGGGAGGCGCGCCTGCCCCCCTAGGCGTGCCCCCCACCCTTGTGGGCCCCTCGCAGCTCCACCGACCTACTTCCTCCTCCAATATATATATATATATATATATATACATATACCCTAGAAACATCCAGGAGCACCATGAAACCCTATTTCCACCGCCGCAACCTTTTGTACCCAAGAGATCCCATCTTGGGGCCTTTTCGGGAGCTCCACCGGAGGGGGAATCAATCACGTAGGGCTTCTACATCAACACCATGGCATCTCCGATGATGTGTGAGTAGTTTACCACAGACCTTCGGGTCCATAGTTATTAGCTAGATGGCTTCTTCTCTCTCTTTGGATCTCAATACAAAGTTCTCCTCGATCTTCTTGAAGATCTATTCGATGTAATTCTTTTTGCGGTGTGTTTGTCGAGATCCGATGAATTGTGGGTTGATGATCAATATTATCTATGAACAATATTTGATTCTTCTCTGAAATCTTCTATGTATGATTATCTTTGCAAGTCTCTTCGAATTATCAGTTTGGTTTGGCCTACTAGATTGATCTTTCTTGCAATGGGAGAAGTGCTTTGCTTTGGGTTCAATCTTGCGGTGTCCTTTCCCAGTGATAGCAAGGGCAGCAAGGCACGTATTGTATTGTTGCAATCAAGGATAAACAGATGGGGTTTATATCATATTGCTTGAGTTTATCCCTCTACATCATGTCACCTTGCCTAATGCATTACTTTGTTCGTATGAACTTAATACTCTAGATGCATGCTGGATAGCGGTCGATGTGTGGAGTAATAGTAGTAGATGCGGAATCATTTAGGTTTACTTGTCGCGGACTAGATGCCTATATACATGATCATGCCTAGATATTCTCATAATTATTCGCTTTTCTATCAATTGCTCGACAGTAATTTGTTTACCCACCGTAATACTTATGCTATCTTGAGAGAAGCCACTAGTGAAACCTATGCCCCCCGGGTCTATCTTCCATCATATAAGTTTCCAATCTATTTTATTTTGCTATATTTATTTTCCAATCTATATAATAAAATACCAAAAATATTTATCTTATTATCTCTATCAGATCTCACTCTCGTAAGTGACCGTGAAGGGATTGACAGCCCCTTTATCGCGTTGGTTGCGAGGTTCTTTTTTATTTGTGCAGGTACTAGGTGACTTGCGTGTAGTCTTCTACTGGATTGATACCTTGGTTCTCAAAAAGTGAGGGAAATACTTACGCTACTCTACTGCATCACCCTTTCCTCTTCAAGGGAAAACCAACGCAGTGCTCAAGAGGTAGCATGGTGCTAGTCCTGAACATCATAGGTATAATAATACCTAGCCTAAATGGTCGCTCGCCGATCCATTTGTCTTCCTCATGTCCGGCAGCACGATCACTGGACTACCGGGAGCCTCAGAAGTATATGCTTCAGCGCAAAGGACGGCTCACTTCCCCACTGCCCAACTGACATCGTTGGCTGATGCCTAAGAGGGAGGAGGAAGGGGGTTTCTCCGCTTCCGTGGAGCCCATGCGGGGTCGACGAAGGTTCTCGCAACAAAAGGATCCGGCAAGACACCTGCTGTGTACGCCGGTGTCGCCTCCGCGGTGGCCTTCATGGGACCCAAGCGACGGCGGCCTCCCGTGTTCTACTTCTCCTTGATGATGGCGGCTGACGAGGCACTGGCCACCGACTCATCGCTCTCCATGCACCCGGCTTCTGTCTCTGCTTGCATGGCGCGGCTGCAGGCATGGGAGTCTCGGCCATAGAAACGGGAGACGCGGTCGCAGACATGGGAGGTGCGGTACGAGGCGTCGGCATGGACAGCAGTGACGACGTCCGTGCTCCCCGCCATGCCGGCGTGGAGCAGCTAGCAGCTCCTCGTCGAGCTGGCCTAGAGCGGCGAGTTGCTGAACCGCGCGCCAGCTTGGGGCGGAAACTTGCTCCGTCGAGCAAGGGGGGAGGTGCATCAGCGAGCTGCATAGCTTGTATTCGGCGGGCTTGGCAGGCCATCCGGCCGGCTTGGATGCCGGATAACTACTCTTAGTAAGCCATTGTAAGAGTGGACAAAATGGTGAAGGAGGAGATAGGGAAGCGGTGGAGGTGTGTGATTCTTGGCTGGCGCCTGGCCTCGTTTAAATAGGAGATTAAAGAGACGGCGGACGGGAAGAGCTCAGACAACATTGCGTTTAGTGTCGGCCTGGTCATGAACGGACGTGTGTCAAGAGTGGGTTTCTCGGCTTCCACACGGGTTTCATGAGGGTGTTTGAATGCGGCAAGGAGGCGTGTTCAGTCGGGCGTGCAGTGAGTGGCGCCCTCGACTCTGACGTACGACACTGTGCTGTTCTTCCACTGACGTGTGGGCTCTTTGGGTACCTGGCCTGCATGTCAGTGACCCAACGCAGGCAGCGCATGCCAGAGGAGCTTTTGGTGGGCCAGGGCGGTCAGAAGCGGGCATTTCATATACCGATGATTGTTCATTGACTGTGACGTCATCTATTTCATGTAGATAAGCCTACTATATAATGTAAGAGAATTTTAAAATTTTCATATTTGCGTTGATAGCCCGCTCGATATGTTGTGATTCATAAAGACCGTTAAAAACATCAATGTTCTGCTTATCACAGATAAGATTGATTGATACCCATAACAATCCATGTCCTTAACAAAGGGTGCATGCACGTATAGGTTGAGCGTGTGTATTGCATCGTGTGCTGTGTGCATGCAGGAGTGCGAGTGTTGCGTGTGTGCATGTGTATGTTTCAGTGTTCCATGCATGTGTGCATGCGTTGATACGTCTCCGTCGTATATATAATTTTTGATTGTTCCATGCCAATATTCTACAACTTTCATATACTTTTGGCAACTTTTTATACTATTTTTGGGACTAACATATTGATCCAGTGACCAGTGCCAGTTCCTGTTTGTTGCATGTTTTTTGTTTCACAGAATATCCATATCAAATGGAGTCCAAATGGGATAAAAACTAACAAAGATTATTTTGGAACATATATGATTTTTGGGAAGAAAAATCCACGCGAGACGATGCCCGAGGGGGCCATGAGGCAGGGGGCGCGCCCCTGACCCTCGTGGCTACCCCGTAAGGCAGTTGATTCCCTTCTTTCGCCGCAAGAAATATAATATCCAGATAGAGATCGTGTTAAAATTTCAGCCCAATCGGAGTTACGGATCTCCGGGAATATAAGAAACGGTGAAAGGGTAGAATCTGAGAACGCAGAAACAGAGAGAGACAGAGAGACAGATCCAATCTCGAAGGGGATCTCGCCCCTCCCATGCCATGGAGACCAAGGACCAGAGGGGAAACCCTTCTCCCACCTAGGGAGGAGGTCAAGGAAGAAGAAGAAGGAGGGGGGGCTCTCTCTCCCTCGCTTCCGGTGGCACCGGAGTGCCACCGGGGGCCATCATCATCACCGCAATCTTCACCAACAACTTCACCGCCATCATCACCAACTCTTCCCCCCTTTATGCAGCGGTGCAACCTCTCTCTTACCCGCTGCAATCTCTACTTAAACATGGTGCTCAACGCTATATATTTTTTCCCAATGATGTATGGCTATCCTATGATGTTTGAGTAGATCCGTTTTGTCCTATGGGCTATTTGATGATCAAGATTGGTTTGAGTTGCATGTTTTATTATTGGTGCTGTGCTATGGTGCTCTCCGTGTCGCGCAAGCGTGAGGGATCCCCGCTGTAGGGTGTTGCAATACATTCATGATTCACTTATAGTGGGTTGTGTGAGTGACTGAAACACAAACCCGAGTAAGGGGGTTGTTGCGTATGGGATAAAGAGGGCTTGATGCTTTAATGCTATGGTTGGGTTTTACCTTAATGATCTTTAGTAGTTGAGGATGCTTGCTAGAATTCCAATCATAAGTGCATATGATCCAAGTAGAGAAAGTATGTTAGCTTATGCCTCTCCCTCATATAAAATTGCAATAATGATTACCGATCTAGTTATCGATTGCCTAGGGACAAATAACTTTCTCGTAACAAAAAGCTCTCTACTAAAACTAATTTAGTTGTGTCTTTATCTAAACAGCCCCTACTTTTTATTTACTTGCTCTTCATTATCTTGCAAACCTATCCAAAAACACCTACAAAATACTTCTAGTTTCATACTTGTTCTAGGTAAAGTGAATGTCAAGCGTGCGTAGAGTTGTATTGGTGGACGATCAAACTTGAGGGAATATTTGATCTATCTTTAGCTCCTCGTTGGGTTCGACACTCTTACTTATCCAAAACTGTTGCGATCCCCTATACTTGTGGGTTATCAAGACCTTTTTCTAGCGCCGTTGCCGGGGAGCCATAGCGTGGGGTGCATATTCTCGTGTGTGCTTGTTTACTTTATCACTAAGTAATTTTTATTTTCTGTTCTTAGTTGTTCTTTATCTTTAGTTATGGACATGGAACACGAAATACGAAAAAAATAGGTGTACTTGCTACTCATGGAGATGGGGAACCTCCTAAAACCCTCGATGCTGGTTATGTGAAAGATATTATGTACTACTTTAATAATCCTGAGAAAACCCCATTCAATTATGTAATGGGAGTAACATTGGATCAACGTGAATACTTTAGGGATTACCGCTTGACACAAAAAGGGAAACTATTATGGGATAAAATTCATATATTGAATTGGTATGCTAGGCAACTATGCTTGAGATATGATTATACTTGTTGCTCTAGGATAAGGGCTCCACACCTTCCATTTTTATGCGAATTTAATGATAATAAAACCTTAGCTTCTTATGATAATGGTATATATGATTACTATGATGTGGAACAAATAGAAGAATTTGTTGATTTTATGGGTGCTTATGAAATTGAATCTATGTTTAAAGAGTTTGAGGACTTTGATGATTCGGTTTATAGACCTGAAAATTTAGCTATCCTTAAATATTGTTATGATAATTATGAATACAATTACGATATTAATGCACTTATTGAGAAAGTCTCCGCTGTCCAAGAAGAGAATAATATTTTGCAGGAGTCTATGGAAGAACAAATTGATGAAACTGTGAGCTCATTGGATGAAAAAGATGAGGAAGAGAGCGAAGAACAAAAGGAGGAAGAGCGGATTGATCACCCGTGCCCACCTTCTAATGAGAGTATCTCTTCAACTCATACATTGTTTAATTTCCCTTCGTGCTTACCGAAGGATGATTGCTATGATGACTATTATGATCCCGTTGATTCTCTTGAAATATTCCTTTTTGATGATGATTGCTATGCTTGTGGCCAAGATGCCAATATGAATTATGCTTATGGAGATGAACTTGCTATAGTTCCTTATGTTAAACATGAAATTGTTACTATTGCACCCACACATGATAGTCATATTATCTTTTTGAATTCTCCCGACTACACTATATAGGTGAAGTTTGCCCTTATTAAGGATTATATTGATGGGTTGCCTTTTATTGTTACACATGATGATTTTGATGAATATAATATGCATGTGCTTTCTTCTCCTACTTGCAATTATTATGAGAGAGGAACTATATCTCCACCTCTCTATGCTTCCCACATGATAAAATTGCAAGAGACTGTTTATACTATGCATTGGCCTTTACTATGTGTGCATGAATTGTTCTTTTATGACATGGCGATGCATAGGAAGAGAGTTAGACTTAATTGTTGCATGATATATGTTACTTTGTGCTCACTACTAAATTACAAATCATTGTTAATTAAAATTGGCTTTTATATACCTTGGGATCCGGGTGGATCCATTACTTGAGCACTATATGCCTAGCTTAATGGCTTTAAAGAAAGCGCTGCCAGGGAGACAACCCGAAAGTTTAGAGAGTCATTTATTTCTGTTGAGTGCTTTCATATAGTTTAAAAACAACAAAAATAAAGAGGGGAACCCAAAACTTCTTCAAAAAGGAAAGTGAAAGTGAGAAAGACAAGAATTGTTGAAGTGGGAGAGCTCCTTGAACTTTGTTCATGCTCACTGAAACTTTGTGAATCTTGATTACAGAAACTTTTCAACAAAAATAATTATCCCCTTGTACAATTCCATTGTATTATAAAAATAATGTGCCAAGGTTTGCCTTTAGGATGTTTACATTTGCTTGATGGTCTGTATGGTGCAGGACAGAAACTTTGGCTGTAGTGCACGATTTTACGTTTTTAGCTGGAACGTCAAATGGTTCTGATTCTTTTTGAATTGTCTTTATATGAAAATGTTTTATTTTTCATAATTTTGGTAGAATTTTTCAAGTATCAGAAGTATGGTGAATGTTCAGATTTCTACAGACTGTTCTGTTTTTGACAGATTCTATTTTTGATGCATAGTTTGCTTGTTTTGATGAAACTATCAATTTATATCAGTGGATTAAGCCATGGAAAAGTTATATTACATTAGACACAATGCAAAAACAAAATATGAATTGGTTTGCAACAGTACTTAGAGTAGTAATTTGCTTTATTATACTAACGGATCTTACCTAGTTTTCTGTTGAAGTTTTGTGTGGATGAAGTGTTCGATGATCGAGAAGGTCTCGATGTGAGAAGAAGGAAGAGAGGCAAGAGCTCAAGCTTGGGGATGCCCGAGTAACCCCAAGTAAATATTCAAGGAGACTCAAGCGTCTAAGCTTGGGGATGCCCCGGAAGGCATCCCCTCTTTCTTCAACAAGTATCGGTATGTTTTCGGATTCGTTTCGTTCATGCGATATGTGCAATCTTGGAGCGTATTTTGCATTTAGTTTTCATTTTTCTTTTATGAACCATGCTGGTATGAGATAGTCCTTGGTTTATTTATAGAATTCTCTATGCACTTCACTTATATCTTTTGAGTATGGCTTTATAGAATGCTTCATGTGCTTCACTTATATCATTTGAAGTTTGGATTGCCTGATTCTCTTTACATAGAAAACCGCCATTTGGTGAATGCTCTTTTGCTTCACTTATATTTGTTAGAGCACGGGCATATATTTTGTAGAATGAATTAAACTCTCTTGCTTCACTTATATCTATTTAGAGAGATGACAGGAACTGGTCATTCACATGGTTAGTCATAAAATCCTACATAAAACTTGTAGATCAATGAATATGATATGTTTGATTCCTTGCAATAGTTTTGTGATATAAAGATGGTGATATTAGAGTCATGCTAGTGGGTAGTTGTGGATTGGTAGAAATACTTGTGTTGAGGTTTGTGATTCCCGTAGCATGCACGTATGGTGAACCGTTATGTAATGAAGTCGGAGCATGAGGTATTTATTGATTGTCTTCCTTATGAGTGGCGGTCGGGGACGAGCGATGTTCTTTTCCTACCAATCTATCCCCCTAGGAGCATGCGCGTAGTACTTTGTTTAAATGACTAATAGATTTTTTCAATAAGTATGTGAGTTCTTTATGACTAATGTTGAGTCCATGGATTATACGCACACTCACCCTTCCACCATTGCTAGCCTCTCTAGTACCGCGCAACTTTCGCCGGTACCATAAACCCACCATATACCTTCCTCAAAACAGCCACCATACCTACCTATCATGGCATTTCCATAGCCATTCCGAGATATATTTCCATGCAACTTCCATCATCATCATATACATGACTTGAGCATCCTTGTCATATTGCTTTGCATGATCATAAGATAGCTAGCATGATGTTTTCATGGCTTGTCCATTTTTTTGATGCCATTGCTACGCTAGATCATTGCACATCCCGGTACACCGCCGGAGGCATTCATATAGAGTCATATCTTTGTTCTAGTATCGAGTTGTAATATCGAGTTGTAAGTAAATAAAAGTGTGATGATCATCATTATTAGAGCATTGCCCCAGTGAGGAAAGGATGATGGAGACTATGATTCCTCCACAAGTCGGGATGAGACTCCGGACTTTAAAAATAAATAAAAGAGACCAAAGAAGCCCAAATAAAAAAAGAGGCCAGAGAAGCCCACCAAAAAATAAAATAAATAAATAAATAAATAAAATGAGAGAAAAAGAGAGAAGGGGCAATGTCACTATCCTTTTACCACACTTGTGCTTCAAAGTAGCACCATGTTCTTCATATAGAGAGTCTCTTGAGTTATCACTTTCATATACTAGTGGGAATTTTCATTATGGAACTTGGCTTGTATATTCCGATGGCGGGCTTCCTCAAACGCCTGAGGTCTTCATGAGCAAGCAAGTTGGATGCACACCCACTTAGTTTCAGTTTGAGCTTTCATACACTTATAGCTCTAGTGCATCCGTTGCATGGCAATCCCTACTCACGCACATTGATATCTATTGATGGGCATCTCCATAGCCCGTTGATACGCCTAGTTGATGTGAGACTATCTTCTCCTTTTTGTCTTCTCCACAACCACCATTCTATTCCACCTATAGTGCTATGTCCATGGCTCACGCTCATGTATTGCGTGAAAGTTGAAAAGGTTTGAGAACGCCAAAAGTATGAAACAATTGCTTGGCTTGTCATCGGGGTTGTGCATGATGTGAATATTTTGTGTGGTGAAGATGGAGCATAGCTAGACTATATGATTTATTAGGGATAACTTTATTTGGCCATGTTATTTTGAAAAGACATGATTGCTTTATTAGTAGGCTTGAAGTATTATTGTTTTTATGTTAAATGATAGACTATTGCTTTGAATCACTCGTGTCTTAATATTCATGCCATGATTAGATACATGATCAAGATTATGCTAGGTAGGATTCCACATCAAAAATTATATTTTTTATCATTTACCTACTCGAGGAAGAGCAGGAACTAAGCTCGGGGATGCTGATATGTCTCCGTCGTATCTATAATTTTTGATTGTTCCATGCCAATATTCTACAACTTTCATATACTTTTGGCAACTTTTAATACTATTTTTGGGACTAACATATTGATCCAGTGCCCAGTGCCAGTTCCTGTTTGTTGCATGTTTTTTGTTTCGCAGAATATCTATATCAAACGGAGTCCAAATGGGATAAAAACTGACGGGGATTTTTTTGGAATATATATGATTTCTGGGAAGAAAAATCCACGCGAGACGATGCCCGAGGGGGCCACGAGGCAGGGGGCGCGACCCTGACCCTTGTGGCCAGCCTGTAAGGCGGTTGATGCCCTTATTTCTCCGCAAGAAAGCTAATATCCGGATAGAGATCGTGTTAAAATTTCAGCCAAATCGGAGTTACAGATCTCCCGGAATATAAGAAACGGTGAAATGGTAGAATCTGACAATGCAAAAACAGAGAGAGACAGATCCAGTCTTGGAGGGGCTCTCGCCCCTCCCATTCCATGGAGACCAAGGACCAGAGGGGAAAACCTTCTCCCACCTAGGGAGGAGGTCAAGGAAGAAGAAGAAGGAGGGGGCTCTCTCTCCCTCGCTTCCGGTGGCACCGGAGTGCCACCGGGGGCCATCATCATCATCACAATCTTCACCAACAATTTCACCGCCATCATCACCAACTCTTCCCCCCTCTATGCAGCGGTGTAACCTCTCTCTTACCTGTTGTAATCTCTACTTAAACATGGTGCTCAACGCTATATATTACTTCCCAATGATGTATGGCTATCCTATGATGTTTGAGTAGATCCGTTTTGTCCTATGGGCTATTTGATGATCAAGATTGGTTTGAGTTGCATGTTTTATTATTGGTGCTGTGCTATGGTGCTCTCCGTGTCGCACAAGCGTGAGGGATCCCCACTATAGGGTGTTGCAATATGTTCATGATTCGCTTATAGTGGGTTGCGTGAGTGACTGAAACACAAACCCGAGTAAGGGGGTTGTTGCGTATGGGATAAAGAGGACTTGATGCTTTAATGCTATGATTGGGTTTTACCTTAATGATCTTTAGTAGTTGTGGATGCTTGCTAGAGTTCCAATCATAAGTGCATATGATCCAAGTAGAGAAAGTATGTTAGCTTATGCCTCTCCCTCATATAAAATTGCAATAATGATTACCGGTCTAGTTATCGATTGCCTAGGGACAAATAACTTCTCGTAACAAAAAGCTCTCTACTAAAACTAATTTAGTTGTGTATTTATCTAAATAGACCCTACTTTTTATTTACTTGCTC
This sequence comes from Triticum dicoccoides, assembly GCF_002162155.2. Taxonomy (NCBI): domain Eukaryota; kingdom Viridiplantae; phylum Streptophyta; class Magnoliopsida; order Poales; family Poaceae; genus Triticum; species Triticum dicoccoides. The sequence continues at coordinate 286,492,373 of NC_041380.1, read as the reverse complement.
TTCATTATCTTGCAAACCTATCCAAAAACACCTACAAAATACTTCTAGTTTCATACTTGTTCTAGGTAAAGCGAAAGTCAAGGCGTAGAGTTGTATCGGTGGTCGATAGAACTTGAGGGAATATTTGTTCTACCTTTAGCTCCTCGTTGGGTTCAACACTCTTACTTATCGAAAACTATTGTGATCCCCTATACTTGTGGGTTATCATGCGCCCGTGTGTTCGTGAGTGCATGTGTACGTGTCAGTGTTGCAGGCCTGCATGCGTGCGTGTGTTTGTGAGTGAGTGCGTGTGTGTGTGCGTCAGTGTTGTATGCCCGCATGCATGCGTGTGTTCGTGCGAGTGTTGCGTGCACGCATGTCTACGTGCGGGGTGGGGCTACACATCATTCGACTGACTTTTTCATATCTGGTCAGTCGATTTTCTAGCCGTTGGATACGAAATCAAGGGCCTGCAGTTCATCTTCAACCTCCACCCCCCTGAGCCACCAGCCACCACCGGCCGAACCGCTGGCCCCCGCCGCCTCACCACCCCGCCCGCCCAGAAACCACACCCCACCATCCATCCGCCGCCGGCTTGACTATCCCTCTAGTCCCCCTCCGTCGAGCTTTTTCTCCGGCGATCCTCACGCCACCGCCCAATCACCGCGCCCCCACCACCGGCGACTGCCAACCAGAGGTCTCACGACTTCGAATCCCCACCGACCACTAATTTATTACCATTTCTGTCTTTCATATACACGCTGGCGGGTGGGCCCTATGGTAATGTGCGATGCTGAATGTGGACCGTTTGACTGGTCAATTGATCGTGTCATCAATAAATTACGAAGCTGCATGGTGAGCCACTGGCCGTATGATCACCATAAAATGTATTTTATTAACACAGTACATACTCAAACTACCATTTCTTTCTTTCATATGCGCGCTGACAGGTGGGCCCCACGGTTACGCCTGCCGATGATGCAACACTAGTTGCGCCATGTGGAATGTTTGACTGGTCAATTGATCGTGTCATCAACAAAATACGGAGTTTACGGGTGAGCCAGTGACCGTATAATCACGACATGTATTTTTTAACATGGTACGCATGCAAGCGCTCATATATACGCGCAAACACTCATCTCTATAAGCGCAACCACGCAGACCCTACCCCTATCAGCACCTTGGAGAGAGTGAGCCAGCATATGATCTTGACATTTTACGAAGTCACCATAGGTGCCTCATGGTCGAGGGGAACGTCTCCTCCCACTGAACGCACATCGCCAAAATACTGAAATTAATCTAGGATAAATGCGAGCACCGGGACTATAACACTGGTGGGCTCGGGAAACCACTGTCCTCCTAACCATCCAACCACAGGTTGCTTAGTAGTAGCACCACAAAATGTATGTGGTGACCGTGATGAGCTTATTCTGACGTCCAGTGACCATATCGTGCTTTCGCTTCAAACACAATGACTGTAACTGTCGTCAACAAAATACGGAGCACGCATCAAATACAATGTCCATCAGTGTCATCAACAAAATACGGAGACATATCGTGAGCTAGATACCGTATGATGACCACGAGAATGTATACGGTGACCGTAATGAGCATATTCTAAAGTCCAGTGACCGTATAGTGCTTTCGCTTGAAATACAGTGACCGTCACACATGAATGTGTTAGGGGCATGCATACTTTTAGAGGGACAAGAGATAGTTTGTGTGCGATTGCGTGTGTGGTGTGGTGGGCACGTCATTTCTAGTTGTGGTGGGTCAACTGAGGACTCATGGGTCGATTCCATCCTGTGCCACATAGATTGGACCGAGACGCATTATACGAAGACCCATGTGGAGGACTCGGTGTACAAGATGAAGCTACCAGAGTCGTGGAGGACTCTATCCCCACTGATGATAAGCCGACTATATATGATTTGTAACCCTAGGCCCCGAGTATGTTATAGAAGCCCGGGGGCTAGTTCGTTGATAGTATACAGACACACACAATGCCTGGTATTCACGTGTACTTTGTACACACCCCTATCACAAATATACAATACCAAGAGTAGGCTTTTTCCTCGACTGCAAGGGCCCGGACTTGGGTAAAACTTTGCCTCATATTACTAACCAGCCTAACAGTCAGGGATATCCTACCGAATGATCTGATGGAATCATATTTGCCAACTACTAAGAGAGAGGTGTGTCTATGAGGGGATGTGTGCGAGAGAGGCCTAAAGATAATGTGCGTGCAGGAGACACGTAGGCACATATATGTGCGTATAGAGGGGTAGTAGAGACCGTGCGTGTGTATATATGCATGTGAGAGAAATAGTGTTTTCCAACTGAGATTGGTGAAAAGAGTGGTACATAGAAGTCAGAAAAAGAGAGGGAGATATATAGAGAGTGTGTGGGTGAGACACACCCCGACAGCTCGGGAGAGATTGTGAGCATGTGTGAGAGAAAATGTCGATGTATAAAGTGTGTGAACTTATGTGTTAGATAGAGAGAGATATAGCGCTTGTGTGAGAACGGGCCGAGGCATAGTGCATCTACGTGTAAAAGGCGGTTCTACACATTAAATTAAAATATAAATGGCATTATTATTTTTGGATGAGATCATGAATTTTGCAATTTGCGTATCAACGAAAATCGGTCTATCAGACACCCATACTCTATTGAATTCTAGCATGTGGATGTGTTTATTTCATATTATTGATCCATTGATTGAGGGTCAGTTCTTTTGGGCAGCTTAAAAAATAAGTTGCCTCTTCCCAACTTAAAAAATAAGCCGCTTCCAAAATTTGTTAAGGCTTCTAGATTAGTAATCCCATAACTAGTTCAGAAGCCCCAATGAATGAGGAAGGTAGCTCATGGGAAAAGCTGAGGAAGAGGCGGCTTATCTTTTAAGCCGCCAAAAGAACTACCCCTGAGAGCGGTTTGAAATGCAGACAATGCATTGCTTTTGCAATTCATATGTAAACATTAATTAGTGCACTCCATGTTGTTAGTGTGAAGTACTTTATACATTTGTCACTTACATGGATACATTCCAAATTGCTAGCTACGAAATAGAATACATGTTGATGTTAGGAACCCGATTCTAAGTCACACCGACCTAGCCTGTAACACCTCATATCACTTTGCGGCCTCACGCACGGTATTCCCACGGGTGTCGCCTTACCATGGCCCGGGACCGTTTGCGCCTTTTGGCTCATGTATATGATAGTGTCGCTAGCATCCATGTGACAGAGAACCCGGGCCGACATGGCTAGCCGTGAACCCTAAGCGGCACAAACTTACGGGGACAGGCATACATGAATCAACATCGAGCATGTCGGTCAGCAGCATGTGAATCCGGGCTGTAGCACTGGGCTAGCAGGACTCTGGGAACCCGGGCTGTAGCAGGCTAGGCAGGACTCCGGATGTCACCGCGTGACATTTCCCCGAAGGGACAGACACAGGAACAAAGTGAAACACATGCCGGCCGGTCAAGTGTTCCGGAGCAGTAGTGTTGGGCTAACAGGACTCCGGTGAACCGAGCTGTAGCGGACTACTATGGCTCATGGAAGCACTAGACTACATTTCCCCATAAGAGAAGCTGCCAAGGATAAACAACTAGATTGTCGGATCCGACACATACCAAGCATTTCAATCATACACACAATATGCTCGATATGTGTAAATACAACATGGCATCACAACAAAACTCTACAACTCAAAGTACTTTATTTAAAGGCTCCGGAGAGCCATACATAACATGTTCATACAGGTAGGGGTCACATGACCCGACACTCAACTCATACAAAGATACAAGCACATGCGGAAGCAAACTAGTCTGAGTATAGGCACTAGAAAGAAAGAAGGCTTAACGAAGCCTGTCTATCTACATAGGGCCATCCATGGCTCGGAATCACCACCTGGGTGGCAAGTCACTCATCGACGTCGAGATCTACGTAAAACCCACCGGAGGGGGGCGGTGTTGTCGTCTGAAACAGTAATTAAAGCAACATGAGTACAAAGGTACTCAGCAAGTCTTACAACATATCCTACTATACATGCTCATTCTCAAGAAGGTAGTGGAGCTATAGCAGCAAGCCAGCTTTGACTCTTGGCTAAGATATCCTACGAGACACCACTTGTAAATGTTTTGCGCACACGAGTCCACTAAACACCATCACAATACTCCACCATGGATCCTCCCTCGTCATCCTACGAGAGGGCCATCCGCGGTACTCACACTTATCTTGAGTCTTTTAGTAGTAACCATTAACTTGTCTATGAACTGTATAGGCAACCAATTAGTCCTTTACCGTGGACGCGGCTATTCGAATAGATGATGTTAACCCTGCAGGGGTGTACTTCTTCATACACGCTCTCACCATTTATCGTTGTTTACACGATATGTACTCAGGAACCTTCAAAGGGAAGCCCAACGAGGGTGTCGGCCACGGCCTACCTAAACACTCAAGTCTCTAGTCCAGGTCTATCGCCTATCCAGGTTCCATCCGCAGGGAGTCCGGCCGAGGTTTCCACATACGGCCCCGAACAATGTGTACAGGGTCCCGAGACGCCAAACGGGCGCCCCGCATACCCGGCCACGGTGTATCTACCGCATCATAGCCCACCCCTAGGGTCAGCGCTACGCACGGCCGCCAACACATATCCTATAAACACCAGAAACTAGTTGCAGCTCCTGGACAGAGAGCTAGGGTGGTTAAGAAGCCGAGAGGGTCCATTGGTTTCGGGCCCAATGCATGGTAGTAGCTGGTTCTTGAATCACACATACAGATCTCGGTGCTTAAGGACGGCTCCAATGAAACAACCCACCATGTACTCCTACATGGCCTCTCATCGATACCTTTACCAAATCATGTTCAACACATCACTCGCATTACCGACATATTAATTTCACTCTAGCCCATCAGCCAGATGAACCAGACCTAACACAACTCTAAGCATAGCGGGCATAGCAAGGTAGGAAACACATACATGGCTCAATCAACTCCTACACATGCTAGTGGGTTTCATCTAGTTACTGTGGCAATGACAGGTCATGCAGAGGAAAAGGGTTCAACTACCGCGGCACACAACAGTTTGAAACGTTGTTGTCTTAAATGAAGTAAATGAGAGTAGGAGCGAGAACATGGGATTGTATCAATATGAACAATGGGGCTGCTTGCCTGATGGAGTATTAGTAGGGTACTGCCCTTTAGTCGGATATTTGAAGGTATCCTCGGAGGCGGAACATACCACGAAAGACACCATAGAACACAATCATCACATGGCAATATGCAACAATATGATGCATGCCATGACATGGCAATATGGTGTGTCTTGGCTAATGGATTGTAAAACATGTTGGTTTGAGTCTATTTGAATCAAAGATTCAAATGGAAGCTCATGTTATTAAGTCATATAAGTGCATTAGCTTGTTTCACTTAAACAATAAGGTTAAAGTGTTCTGTCATGCATGAAACCATTACAGATGGAAAGATTGAATTTTTCTGATCAAATTTCATATATAAATCTTTGCATTTGGAGTTATAGATTAATTTCTATGATTTTTTTAAGTTTAGAACATTTTCTGGAATTTCCTATATAAGAATAATTCTAGTAAACACTTATTGCGTCAGCAATGCATCAGGGTGACGTCAGCATGTCAAAGCCGCCAGCCCAGGTCAAACCTGACCAGTGGGTCCCGTCTGTCAGTGTAACAACTAACTAACAGAGTTAGTTAGTGTTAGGTTAGCACTAATCTAGGTTAGTTAGGGCCTGGGCCCACATGTCAGTGAGTCAACCCATTAACTAAAATAATTAGTGTTAACTAATCTAACACTAAACTAAACAGGGGCATGTCCCACACGTCAGTGACCCTGGAGGGTCAAACTGGGACCACCCGAGGTCAAACCGAGTCAGCTGAGTCAAACTCGCCGACGTTTAGTCGCCGGCGTGGCCAGACGCCGCGGGGCAGTGCGGGTTTTGCACTTCGGCGACCAACTGGATGGCGGAGGCCTCCTATGCGTAGCTGGGAGCAAGCTGTGTTGAGTGGTGGCAGTGGGTGGAGCTGGGGTCGCCGGAAATGTCGCTGGCGACGAGCGTTGCGGCTGCCGGAGTTCGGGCAAGGTAGAACTAGTCGCTAGGAGGCATGGCGAGGAGCGTGCGGGGGTGCTACGGGCTCCTGCAAGTGCGGTGAAGATGAGGATGTGCTCGGTTGCGAGCCAACGTGGCTGTGGCCACGATGGCGACGTGCAGTGGCAGCGGCGGGTGCGACCAAGCTTGGTGCGATCGCTGCTATGCTCGAGAAGGCAAATGGAGAGGATGGGTAGGTAGCTGAGCTCACGGTGATCACGGCAGAGCAGATGGTGAGGTTGGGAATGAGCTAGAGCGGTGGTGACGGGGAAGGAGATCTCCGGCGACGGCGAGGTCGGGCGAGGTTGTTGCGGTGGCTCCAGGGCAGGTGAGCGCTCGGGGCTCGACCTGCTCGACGAAGAGGAGGACGGCGAAGCTCTTGGACACAGCAGCGCGGCGCGGGGACGACGGTGGACGCCAGAACTACGGCGGCGCGAGCAAGGCAGCGTCGGCCATGGCGAGGAGAGGGCGAAGGAAAGAGACAGAGGAGTGATCGAGGTGTCCGCGAGGTCGAGGCAGTGATGTGGAGCTCGCCCAGGTGTCCACGGGCGTGGGTGGCAAGTAGGTGGCGCGATGGCGAGCTCTCGCGCGCCGGCGTCACCTCCTGCCTGCCTGCCTGGCAGGAGGAAGTAGCTGGCTGGCACGGGCCAGCACAGTGCTAGGCCGCCAGGTGGGTCGGTTGGTGGGTTGCGGCCAGGTAAGTAGTTTTCCTTTTATTTTCTGTTTTCTTTTATTTCTGTAAGTTTGTGGCATTTCTAAAAATAGTTAGGCACTTTCAAAAATCACCAAACTTCACATGGCCACTGTTTGGAATAAGTCCAATAGGGATCATTTTAGTTTAGGATTATTTGAGCATTTAAAATATTTACTAGAATTTAAATTCCCAAATTCAAATAGCTAAAGATTTAATCTAGTGACCTTAGGATGACCTAGAAATTTGTGCATCATTTTTGTCAGAGGTTTAGGACCAAGGCAAATATGATGAAAATTTTAGAAGGGCATTTCAGGTTCATTGAAAATATTTTTAGTAAACCCTAGTTGTTATCAGGGGGTGTTGGGTGTTCTGTCATCCCCCATTTCCAAGTTTCTGATAAAGTAAACATGATGCAACACTCTAATGCATGAACTAGCTAGGATGTGACAACTCATCCCCACTCAAAAGAATCTCGTCCCGAGATTTAGGGTCCGGCGGGAAGAAGGTGGGGTACTCAAGTCGAAGACGATCCTCCCTTTCCCAAGTGGCTTCTTTCTCGGAATGGTGTGACCATTGAACCTTGAGAAACTTGATGTTATGGCGTCGAGTGGTACGCTTGGCTTGATCAAGGATACGAACGGAATATTCCCGATATGTGAGATTATCTTGGAGATCAAGCGTTTCGTGGTCCACTCCACTGATAGGATCCGCGAAGCAACGCCTGAGTTGAGAAACATGGAAGACATCGTGAACTCTGGAAAGATGCAGAGGTAGTTCCAATTGGTAGGCAACTTCTCCTCGTTTGGCAAGAATGTGAAAGGGTCCAATGTAACGAGGAGCCAATTTTCCTTCGATATCGAAACGATGGGTTCCCTTCAAAGGAGTAACCCGAAGGTAAGCTGAGGGAGTCCTGGATTAGGGGGTGTCCGGATAGCCGGACTATATCTTCGGTCGGACTCCTGGACTATGAAGATACAAGATTGAAGACTTCGTCCCGTGTCCGGAAGGGACTTTCCTTGGCGTGGAAGGCAAGCTTGGCGATATGGATATGTAGATCTCCTACCATTGTAACCGACTCTGTGTAACCCTAGCCCTCTCCGGTGTCTATATAAACTGGAGAGTTTTAGTCCGTAGGACGAACAACAATCATACCATAGGCTAGCTTCTAGGGTTTAGCCTCTCTGATCTCGTGGTGGATCTACTCTTGTACTACCCTTATCATCAATATTAATAAAGCAGGACGTAGGGTTTTACCTCCATCAAGAGGGCCCGAACCTGGGTAAAACATCGTGTCCCCTGCCTCTTGTTACCAACCAGCCTAGACGCACAGTTCGGGACCCCCTACCCAAGATCCGCCGGTTTTGACACCGACATTGGTGCTTTCATTGAGAGTTCCTCTGTGTCGTCACTTTTAGGCCCGATGGCTTCTCCGATCATCAACAGCGATGCGATCCAGGGTGAGACTTTTCTCCCCGAACAGATCTTCGTATTCGGCGGCTTTGCACTGCGGGCCAATTTGCTTGGTCATCTGGAGCAGATCGAAAGCTACGCCCCTGGCCATCAGGTCAGATTTGGAAGTTTGAACTACACGGCCGACATCCGCGGAGACTTGATCTTCGATGGATTCGAGCCACAGCTGAGCGCGCGACACTGTCATGATGGGCATGATTTAGCTCTGCCGCTGAACTGTGCCCTGGAGGCCGCACCTGTGTCCGCTCCAACCCCTAGCTCGGAGCCGATCACACCAACCGAGGATGGGTGGTTAGACACCGCCTCAGGGGCTGCAATCTCTACGATGATCAAGCCGAACACCATCCCTATTCTCTGCGAAGCACGTGACTCCAAGGAGCTGTACTCCTCTCCAGACTCCGAGCCCTCCGCACCCCGACCGATCGAACCCGATTAGGCGCCGATCATGGAGTTCACCACCGCGGACATCTTTCAGCACTCGCCCTTCGGCGATATTCTGAATTCACTAAAGTCTATCTCTTTGTTAGGAGAGCCCTGGTCGGACTATGGTCAGCAAGGTTGGGATGCGCATGATGAAGAAATTCAAAGCCCACCCACCACCCACTTCGTAGCCACTGTCGATGATTTAAGCGACATGCTCAACTTTGACTCCGAAGACATCGATGGTATGGATGCCGATGCAGGAAACGATCAAGAACCAGCGCCTATAGGGCACTGGAAAGCCACCTTGTCATATGATATATACATGGTGGACACCCCAAAAGAAGGCAATGGCGATGGAACAGCGGAGGATGACCCCTCCAAGAAGCAGCCTAAGCGCCAGCGTCAGCGGCGCCGCTCTAAATCCCTCCAAAACAAAAACGGTGATTCCGGCATGGGGGATAATAACACCTTGGACAGTGCCGAAGACAACCACCTCCAGCAAGATTTAGCACAAGAGGATAGAGAAGCCAACCCTCATGAGAGAGCGGCAGACAGAGAGGTCGAGGACGATAATTATATGCCTCCCTCCGAAGAGGAGGCAAGCCTCGACGACGACGAATTTGTCGTGCCGGAGGATCCCCTCGAACAAGAGCGTTTCAAACGCAGGCTTATGGCCACGGCGAGCAGCCTCAAGAAAAAATAGCAACAACTTAGAGCCGATCAAGATTTGCTAGCCGACAGATGGACTGAAGTCCTTGCGGCCGAAGAGTATGAACTCGAACGCCCCTCCAAGAGCTACCCAAAGCGTAGGTTGCTACGCCAATTAGAGGAGGAAGCACCTAAACCTACATCACCAATGCATGATGCGGCCGACCGACCACCCCGTGGCCGCGACAGAGAGGCCTCTCGGCCCTCCACTCAAGCCGCACCCTGGCGCCGCTCAAAAACTACCAAGGCATGGGAAAATGCGCCAGACCTGCAAGATATATTGGAGGACAAGGAAAGGCAAACAAGATCGATCTATGGATCACGTGGGCGCCCCATGGCACGAGACAGTACTCGTCACGCCGAATATAGTAAATCCGGTCGGGCCGAACATAGTAGACAAAGCTAGTTTGAGCTGCGTCGTGATGTAGCCCAATACAGAGGCGCTGCACACCCACTATGCTTCACAAATGAAGTAATGGATCATCAAATCCCCGAGGGTTTCAAACCCGTGAACATCGAATCATACGATGGCACAACAGATCCTGCGGTATGGATTGAAGACTATCTCCTTCATATCCACATGGCCCGCGGTGATGACCTACACGCCATCAAATACCTCCCCCTCAAGCTTAAAGGACCAGCCCGACATTGGCTTAACAGCTTGCCAGCAGAATCAATTGGTTATTGGGAGGACCTGGAAGTCGCATTCCTCGACAATTTCCAGGGCACTTATGTGTGACCACCAGACGCCGATGACCTAAGCCACATAATTCAGCAGCCAGAGGAATCGACCAGACAATTCTGGACACGGTTCCTAACCAAGAAAAGTCAAATCGTCGACTGTCCGGACGCAGAGGCCCTAGCAGCCTTCAAGCATAACATCCACGATGAGTGGCTTGCACGGCACCTAGGATAGGAAAAGCCGAAATCTATGGCAGCCCTCATGACACTTATGACCCGCTTTTGCGCGGGAGAAGACAGCTGGCTAGCTCGCAGCAATAACATGACCAAGAGCCCTAGTAATTCAGATACCAAGGACAGCAGTGGCAGGTCGCGTCGCAACAAGCAAAAGCGCCGCATTAACGGCGACAATGCTGAGGATACAACAGTTAATGCCGGATTCAGAGGCTCTAAACCTGGTCAACGGAAAAAGGCATTCAAAAGAAATACTCCGGGCCCGTCCAGTTTGGACCGAATACTTGACCGCTCACGCCAGATACATGGCACCCCCGAAAAACCAGCCAATCACACCAACAGGGATTGTTGGGTGTTCAAGCAGGCAGGCAAGTTAAATGCCGAAAGCAGAGACAAGGGGCTGCATAGCGATGACGAGGAGGAGCCCCGGCCGCCGAACAACAGTGGACAGAAAGGCTTTCCCCCACAAGTGCGGATGGTGAACATGATATACGCAACCCACGTCCCCAAGAGGGAGCGGAAGCATGCACTAAGGGACATATACACGATGGAGCCAGTCGCCCCAAAGTTCAACCCATGGTCTTCCTGCCCGATCACTTTTGATCGAAGGGACCACCCCACTAGCATCCGTCATGGCGGATTCGCCGCTTTGGTTCTAGACCCAATTATTGACGGATTTCACCTCACTAGAGTCCTTATGGATGGCGGCAGCATCCTGAACCTGCTTTACTAGGATACAGTGCGGAAAATGGGCATCGATCCCTCGAGGATTAAACCTACTAGAACGACCTTTAAAGGCGTCATACCAGGTGTAGAGGCCAACTGTACATGCTCAGTTACACTTGAAGTGGTCTTCGGATCTCCGGATAATTTCCGAAGCGAGGAGTTAATCTTCGACATAGTCCCGTTCTGCAGTTGCTATCACGCACTGCTCGGGCAAACCGCATTTGCCAAGTTCAATGTGGTGCCGCACTACGCATACCTCAAGCTCAAGATGCCAGGCCCTCGAGGAGTCATCACGGTCAATGGAAACACCGAACGCTCTCTCCGAACAGAGGAGCATACGGCGGCTATCGCAGTGGAAGTACAAAGCAGCCTCTCAAGGCAATTCTCCAGTCCGGCCACTAAACGTCCGGACACCGTCAAGCGCGCCCGGAGTAACCTACAACAAGACCGCTTGGCACATTCCGAGCAAGCGTAGCAATGCGGCCCCAACCCCAGCCCTCGCGAACTTGCGAAACCAGTGTTGCGCGTACATAACAACACTCTAGAAATACCATGGGCACAGGGGAAGGGGCACCATCACGGCACGCCCGAAACGCAGCTTAAACCGCACTAGGGGCTGACGATTTCTTAAATTTTCTCTTATTTTCAGGACTCCATTCTTCGGAAGGCTTGTCCGGCAGTACAATTGCCGCACAAACGATACAACCAGGGAAGCAGAAAGCTACGCCGCACTACGGAACCCTAAGGTGGTCTCTACAACAAGCAGTATACCTGTTTCGCATAACATTCCGCAGCTCGCCCCTGGAAAGGACATATTTGATAGTCCCATCTTTTGCTTATCGCACTATTTGTATCGTTCTACTTTGATCAAAGCTTTTTTAAATAAACAATGCATAGCTTCCGTCTATTATTGCATTACCTCTTTTTTACGAATATATGTTCATTAATGACATGTTGCACCCGTACACTTTGGTACGGCCAATACACCAGGGGCTTAAGTACACCACAACATGGTTTGAGAAGTCCGAACACTTTCACAAGTGCGGCACCACGAACTTATAGCATTATATGCATCGGCTCCGAATCATGTCTTGGGTCAATAGTTGGGTTTGCCCGGCTCCTATGTTTTGGTACCTTACGTTCTGTTATATCGGCTAAGGTAGCACTAGGAGAACTACAGCGATTGTGCCCCAGTTGAGCTGGGCTAAGCACCTCAGTAGAGAAAGCTAAAACTGACCATCATGATAAGGCGAGAGTTGGTCGCTGTTCGAGAGGTTTTTGAGTCCCTAAAGACTTATGCCGCTTAGAGCGAGGAGTCGGCTTTGTCTGGCCTAGGCGTGGGTAGCGCCCCGAACTCGGTCTTCGGAACACTAGGGGCTTCGCCGAGATTTAAAATTATAGAATTCTATGGCTAAGTGAGAGTTTTCAAGCATTATAGTCCGATTGCCCTATTCGTTGTGTTGAGCTCCTCCCTCGAAGGACCCAAGAATGGGAAAAAGAGCGCTCATGTTTATCCCGAACACCCCAGCACTCGTGCCATGGGGGCAGAAGCCGACGACTCCCCATCTCTCAAATTTGATAAACGGTCGCACAGAAGGTAATATTTTAAATTCAAAAAGCATTGCTTAGCGCACATGAACAAGTTTTCAGTGCACGGGATAAAACGAGCGAGTTCACTGAAAAATTACATTCATGGAACATTCATCCGCCACAAGGCGGGCACCCTCGATGCATACGGAGCGCTTGATGACTTCGAGCCTTGGACAGGCCTCCACCAGCCACCTCACCAGCCCGAAGTAGCTCCCAGGCATGGCCTCTCCAGGCCACAGCCGGACTATGAGGCCCTTCATGGCCTGTTCGGCCACCTTATGGAGCTCGACCAGCTGTTTCAGCTGGTCGCTTAAGGGCACCGGGTGTTCGGCCTCAGCATACTGAGACCAGAACACCTTCTCTGTCGAGCTTCCCTCCTTGGCTCGGTAGAAGGCGGCAGCATCTGACACGCTACGGGGCAAGTCTGCGAATGCTCCTGGAGAGCTCCGGATTCGGGTAAGTGACAAGTAATTCTCTTTTACGTGCTTGCTTTGCATAAAGAATGCCTTACCCGCCGCTATCTTTTTTATTGCATCAACCTCCTGGAGGACCTTCTGGGCTTCGGCCTTGGCCGACTTGGCATCTTCAATGGCCGCCGCGAGCTCAGACTCTCGCGTCTTCGAGTCAAGCTCCAAACTCTCATGTTTTTTCATGAGAGCCTGGAGCTCTTGCCGCACCTCGCCAACCTGCGTCTCATGCTTCTCCCGCTCGGTGCGCTCCGTGGCTGCCCTCTTTTCGGCCTCGGACAGCGCTTGCTTAAGGGTCGCCATCTTAGTTGTGGCCCCTACAATAGCCGCGTTAATCCTGTCAATTTTGGCAATTGCACCTTTCACATATTTCAATAAGGTATTTCTTACCTTCCTTCTCCTCGAGCTTCTGCTTGGCTAGGACGAGCTCTTGCTCGGACCGCTCGAGGTTCTGCTTCAGCGTATCCACCTCCGCAGTCAGTGCGGTGGAGGCCAGCAGTGAAGCCTGCATACGCATATTGACTTGATTATGTTAGACTCCTACGAATGTTATTAGATTCTCTATTCGTCTTTTCTTTCCGAATGCCGAATAGAGCATCAGGGGCCACTGTCTATGCGGTAATATTTTTACATATCCATTACTTACCTCAAAGCCTGTTAGAAGGCTGGCACAGGCTTCAGTCAGTCCGCTCTTGGCGGACTGAACCTTCTGGATCACCGCACTCATAATAGTGCGGTGCTCCTCGTCGATGGAGGCGCCGTTAAGCGTCTCTAGCAAACTGTGCGGTGCCTCTGGTTGGACGGAGGTCACCGGCTCGGTAGGCTTGCTCCTCTTGGAAGGAGGCTGCCTACCGGGGTCTAGAACCGTTGACGGTTCCGACACGGTGTCCGGCTCAAGGACGGACTTGGAGCCCTTGGGGGGTCTATCCCCTTTACGCCTGGAGTCTGGGAGGTTGCCTTGCGGCGCCTCCAGGACCACCTCCTCCTGGCTTGGAACCTGTTGGGATGCCACCTCAGCGTCGTCCGTAGGGTGGGGGGAGGAAGCCGTCGGAAGCGAATTCACATCCGAAGAATCCAGGGAGCCGCTCGACGACTCGTCGAGCCCGGCCTTGGGCGGACTGCACAATCATGTTCGACGTAAGGAAAAACTGTGCAATGGGGGAATACTATGAATCACTCTGGTATCCGGATACTTACGATCTCGTCAGGGGCTTGGCCCTGTGCGGCCACTCCTCTTCGCCGTCGTCGGCGTTGGTGGAGTAGTCTGGAGGAGGGGTCTGCTCCCTCTTGGACCCTTCGGCCTCCCTTGTTGGGGCGGCCTTCCTTTTCTTCCCTCCCCCCGCTGGAGGGGGAGAGGTCTCTTCTTCCTCCTCCTTGTCTTCATGGGAGGAGTGCGCCTTAGAGTCGTCGGATGATGAACCCGACACCTCCTGGTGCCGGGCACACTTTCGAGTCCCGGTGGCCTTCTTCTTGGCCTTCTTCTCCGGCACCACGTAGGGTGCCGGAACCAGCAGCTTCGCCAAGTGAGCGTCCGCTGGGCCTTCGGACAAAGGAGCCAGACAGTTGATCTGTCCGGACGTCTCCTGCCAATCCTATCAAAGGTAAGGGAGCTTAGATCCCGCATGGAGTCAAACTATGAAAAACTAATACCCTTTAAAAGGTAAAAACAGCTTACCGCACGAGCGTGATGCTGCGTGCAGAATCCGCGATCCTCGGTAGCGGATGTGGGGGCCTCGGCGCCCTTGAACAGCACCTTCCAGGCATCTTTGTACGTCGTGTCGAAGAGCCTGCTCAAAGTTCGGTGCCGCGCCGGGTCGAACTCCCACAGGTTGAAAGCCCGTTGTTGACACGGGAGGATCCGGCGGATGAGTATAACCTGGACTACGTTGACAAGTTTGAGCTTCCTGTCCACCAGGGTTTGGACGCATGTTTGGAGTCCGGTCAGCTCTCCTTTTTTACCCCACGACAGGCCCGTCTCTTTCTAGGAGGCGAGCCACGTAGGG
This sequence comes from Triticum dicoccoides, assembly GCF_002162155.2. Taxonomy (NCBI): domain Eukaryota; kingdom Viridiplantae; phylum Streptophyta; class Magnoliopsida; order Poales; family Poaceae; genus Triticum; species Triticum dicoccoides. The sequence continues at coordinate 286,477,272 of NC_041380.1, read as the reverse complement.
TGTCCGGATTGTAACTCGGGGGCTGCAACCCATTCCGGGTCGCGCGGCTCGGTGATGTAAAACCACCCTGAGTGCCACCCCTTTAGGGACTCCACGAAGGAGCCTTCGAACCATAGGACGTTGGGCATCTTGCCCACCATGGCGCATCCGCACTCCGCTTGGGTGCCGTGCACCACCTTCGGCTTGACATTGAAAGTCTTGAGCCATAGGCCGAAATGGGGGCGGATGCAGAAGAAAGCCTCGCACACGATGATAAACGCCGAGATGTTGAGGACAAAGTTCGGGGCCAGATCGTGGAAATCCAGGCCATAGTAGAACATGAGCCCCTGGACAAATGGGTGGAGAGGGAAGCCCAGTCCGCGGAGGAAATGGTGGAGGAACACCACCCTCTCATGGGGCCTAGGGGTGGGGATGAGCTGCCCCTCTTCGGGAAGCCGGTGCGCAATGTCGTTAGACAAGTATCCGGCCTTCCTCAGTCTTTTGATGTGTCCCTCCGTGACAGAGGAGACCATCCACTTGCCTCCCACTCCGGACATGGCTGGAGAAGGTTGAGGTGGGGTATGCGGACTTGGGCGCTAGAGCTCGAGTGCGCAGAAATGGATAGGCAAAGGAGGAAGAAGGCGTGGATGAAAAGGCGGATCCTTATCCCCTTATATGGGCGGACGCGACTATGCACCCCCACCAGCCTGGTAAAACTCGCTTATCTCCCAAGCGCCATAGTCAATGGCGTGGTTGGGTTACCCACGCCCGTATTGATGAGAATCCCGGAATAAGAGGACACGATCTCTGCTTTAACAAGACGTGCCAAGGAAACCGCCTTGCTAAACGCGCTGAGGTAGAACAATAAAATGATTCAAATAAAGACTTGGTCGTGGTGTGATGTCATGCTACGGAATACGTCAGCAGATTAGATTTGTGTAAATATTATTCTCTCTATGGCAATATGTGGAAACTTATTTTGCAGAACAGGACACTACCTTTGTGTTCAAAATCTTCTATGAAGTACTTGGAGGAGGAACCCGCCTTGCAATGCCGAAGACAATCTGTGCGCCGGACTCGTCGTCATTGAAGCCTGGTTCAGGGGCTACTGAGGGAGTCCTGGATTAGGGGGGTGTCCGGATAACCGGACTATATCTTCGGCCGGACTCCTGGACTATGAAGATACAAGATTGAAGACTTTGTCCCGTGTCTGGAAGGGACTTTCCTTGGCGTGGAAGGCAAGCTTGGCGATACGGATATGTAGATCTCCTACCATTGTAACCGACTCTGTGTAACCCTAGCCCTCTCCGATGTCTATATAAACCGGAGAGTTTTAGTCCATAGGACGAACAACAATCATACCATAGGCTAGCTTCTAGGGTTTAGCCTCTCTGATCTCGTGGTAGATCTACTCTTGTACTACCCATATCATCAATATTAATCAAGTAGGACGTAGGGTTTTACCTCCATCAAGAGGGCCCGAACCTGGGTACAACATCGTGTCCCTTGCCTCCTGTTACCATCCGACCTAGACGCACAGTTCGGGACCCCCTACCCGAGATCCGCCGGTTTTGACACCGACATAAGCCTTCTTGCTGACTCCATAAGTCATGAGCTTATGTTTGCGGTCATATTGGCTCTTTTGACAAGATTGGGTTGTTTTCAATTTCTCACGAATAATGCGAACCTGCTCTTTTGCTTCCTGAATCATATCCAGGCCAAAGAGTTGTCTTTCCCCAGTTTCTGACCAGTTAAGAGGCGTTCGACATTTTCGTCCATAGAGAACCTCGAAAGGAGCTTTGCCCAAGCTAGCTTGATAACTATTGTTATAAGTGAACTTGGCAAATGGAAGGCATTTCTCCCAATCCATACCGAAAGAGATGAGAGAAGCTCGGAGCATGTCCTCTGGAATTTGATTGACTCATTCTACTTGACCACTTGATTGGGGGTGGAAGGCGGTGCTAACGGAGAGACGAGTTCCCATAGCATTTTGGAAACTTTCCCAAAATCGAGAGGTGAAGAGACTTCCACAGTCTGAGTTAATCTCCAATGGAACAGCATGAAGAGACACTATTCAGGAGATGTATAGGTCAGCTAGCTGGCTAGCGGTTATACTCTCACGAACAGGTAGGAAGTGGGCTACATTGGAAAAACGATCGACAATGACGAAGATAGCATTATTCCCTCTCTTGGTCCTGGGAAACCCGGTAATGAAATCCATACCGATTTTATCCCATTTCCATTCAGGAATAGCCGAAGTTTGAAGGGTGCCAACAGGCCGTTGATGGTTTTCTTTAACACGATGATAGATGTCGCAACTAGCAATGTATTGAGCAATTTCTCTCTTCATCCTAGTCCACCAAAACCTTTGGCGTAGGTCTTGATACATTTTAGTACTACCGGGATGAATGGTGAGAGGGCATTCATGAGCTTCCTTAAGAATCAGCCGCCTCCGGTTTCGTGCGTTGGGAACCACTAAGCGGTTTCCAAAGAATACGACACCTTGATCATCAATGGAGAAACAATTCGCGACTCCTTTCTTAATGTTTGTCTTAATACGGGAGATTCCCGGATCTACCTTCTGTGCTTTGATGATCTGATCTGTAAGGGTAGGTTTCGCCACTGATGACCCACAAGTATAGGGGACTATCATAGTCCTTTCGATAAGTAAGAGTGTCGAACCCAACATGGAGCAGAAGGAAATGATAAACGGTTTTCAGTAAGGTATTCTCTACAAGTACTGAAATAAGTGGTAACAGATAGTTTTGTAATGAGATAATTTGTAACGAGCAACAAGTAACAAAAGTAAATAAAGTGCAGCAAGGTGGCCCAATCCTTTTTGTATCAAAGGACAAGCATGGACAAACTCTTATATAAGGAAAAGCGCTCCCGAGGACACATGGGAATATCGTCAAGCTAGTTTTCATCATGTTCATATGATTCGCGTTCGGTACTTTGATAATTTGATATGTGGGTGGACCGGTGCTTGGGTGCTGTTCTTACTTGAACAAGCATCCCACTTATGATTAACCTCTATTGCAAGCATCCGCAACTACAACAAAAGTATTAAGTTAAACCTAACCATAGCATGAAACATATGGATCCAAATCAGCCCCTTACGAAGCAACGCATAAACTAGGGTTAAAGCTTCTGTCACGCTAGCAACCCATCATCTACTTATTACTTCCCAATGCCTTCCTCTAGGCCCAAATAATGGTGAAGTGTTATGTAGTTGACGTTCACATAACACCACTAGAGGCTAGTCAACATACATCTCATCAAAATATCGAACGAATACCAAATTCACATGACTACTAATAGCAAGACTTCTCCCTTGTCCTCAGGAACAAACGTAACTACTCACAAAGCATAAACATGTTCATAATTAGAGGGGTATTAATATGCATAAAGGATCTGAACATATGATCTTCCACCAATTAAACCAACTAGAATAAACTACAAGGAGTAATTAACACTACTAGCAACCTACTAGCACCAATCCCGGACTTGGAGACAAGAATTGGATACAAGAGATGAACTAGGGTTTTGAGATGAGATGGTGTTGATGAAGATGTTGATGGAGATTGCCCTCTCCCGATGAGAGGAGTGTTGGTGATGACGATGGCGATGATTTCCCCCTCCGGGAGGGAACTTTCCTCGGCAGAACAGCTCTGCCGGAGCTCTAGATTGGATCCGCCAAGGTTCCGCCTCGTGGTGGCGGAGTTTCATTCCAAAAGGTTGCTTCCTATTTTTTTCTCGATGAAAGACTTCATATAGGAGAAGATGGAGAGCCACCAGGGGGCCCACGAGGCAGGGGGACGCGCCCTAGGGGGACGCCCCCCACCCTCGTGAGAAGGGTGTGGGCCCCCTGGTCTTCATCTTTGGCGAGGATTTTTCATTATTTATTATAAGGTGTTCCGTGGAGTTTCAGGACTTTTGGAGTTGTGCAGAATAGGTCTCTAATATTTGCTCCTTTTCCAGCCCAGAATTCCAGCTGCCGGCATTCTCCCTCCTTATGTAAACCTTGTAAAATAAGAGAGAATAGCCATAAGTATTGTGACATAATGTGAAATAATAGCCCATAATGCAATAAATATTGATATAAAAGCATGATGCAAAATGGACGTATCAGCCACTAGGGTGGATAGGAATCCTCGAGAAACAATGTGAAGGTTAAGCTTCTGAAATTCCTCATGGAGAAGTGGTTGACCCTGTTGTAACATCAGATTGTTACAATAGGATTTATGACTTAGTGCATCAGCCATAACATTGGCTTTTCCCGGGGTGTAAGTTATCCCTAAGTTGTAATCTGAGATCAACTTGACCCAATGTCTTTGCCTGAGATTCAAATCTGGTTGGGTGAATATATATTTCAGACTTTGGTGATTGGTGTAAATTTCGCAATGATTACCGAGAAGGTGATGTCTCCAGGTTTTGAGTGCATGGACTACAGCTGCATGTTCTAGATCATGTGTGGGATAGTTATCCTCATGTGGACGCAACTGTTAAGAAGCATAGGAAATCACATGACGATCTTGCATGAGTATGCAACCTAGTCCTTGTCGCGAGGTGTCGCAATAGATAATAAAGTCCTTGGAGAAATCTTGTGGCACCAGTACGGGAGCAGATGTCAGGCGTCTTTTCAGTTCCTGAAAGCTGAACTCGCACTGTGGGGTCCACTCGAACTTTTTATCTTTCTTGAGGAGTTCAGTTAGAGGTTTAGCAACCTTGGAGAAATTCTCAACGAAGCGGCGACAGTAGCTCACTAAGCCAAGGAAACTGCGAACTTGCTTGACCGTTTCAGGTGGAGTCCAATCAAGGACGGCTTGAACTCACTTGGGATTGACAGCAATACCCTTACCAGGGATTACATGGCCTAGGTAGGTCACTTCTGGCAACCAAAATTCACATTTGGAGAATTTGGCATAAAGGCGATGCTCTCGAAGTTTCGTCAATACCAGGCTTAGATGTTCGGCATGTTCTTCCTCATTCTTGGAGTAGATGACTATATCATCAAGGTATACCACGACGAATTTATCCAAATACTCCATGAAGATCGAGTTCATTAACCGAGAGAAGGTGGCTGGGGCATTGGTTAAACCGAAGGACATGACGGTGTACTCGTATTGGCCATAACGAGTAACAAAGGCCGTTTTGGGAATGTCCCCGTTTTTGATTTTGATTTGATGGTAGCCCAACCTCAAATCCATTTTGGAGAAGACTGGGGATCCAGTGAGCTGATCATACAGATCGTTGATTCTGGGAGCGGATACTTGTTCTTGATATTGACCAAGTTGACAGGTCGGTAATCTACAACCATCCGATCCGTTCCATCCTTCTTCTTGACGAAGAGGACGGGGCAAGCCCAAGGAGAAGAACTAGGAAGGATGAAACCCTTTTTCAAGGACTCATCGAGTTGTTTCTTAAGTTCAGCTAGTTCTAGGGGTGCCATCTTATAAGGTCTTCTAGAAATTGGAACGGTTCCTCGTACAAGGTCTATCACGAACTCGACATCCCTGTCAGGTGGAACACCTGGCAATTCTTCTGGAAAGACATCCGGGAAGTCACGGACTACCGGAATATCTTCAAGGTCTGGAAGGGGGTTGGCATTTAGGGAGTAAAGCTGGCGCTTGGCCACTCGAGTTAAGACATTGATTGTCTTGCCCGATGGGTGAGTAAGTTGAATGGTTCTAGTGGCACAATCAATTTTAGCATAATGGGCTCACATCTAGTCCATACCTAAGATGATATTTATGTCTGAGGACTTGAGAGCTATTAAGGATGCAAGGAAGACAAGTCTATCGACAAGAATTTCATTCCCATGGCTTACTCTAGAAGTTTGCTATCTTGAGCCAGGGGTTTGAATTTCCATGGAAGTGGGTATGTCACAGAATGACGTGTTATGCAATCGAGCATAGCTCTCAGATATGAATGAATGAGATGCTCCAGTATCAAAAAGAATAGTTGCCGGATGGCAATTAACAAGGAGCGTACCAAGGACGACATTAGGGTCATCATGAGCCTCCTCAGCTAAGACATAGTTGACATGGCCACGTGCAGTGGTGACAGGCTTGGCATAAAGTACCTTTCCCACTAGCTTACCACGGCCAACGGACTTTCCAGACTGGTTGGGGTTGTTGTTCTGGGGACACTCCCGACTGTAGTCACCCGACTCTCCACACTTGAAACATGTCACAACATTGGGCCATGGAGTAGCATTAGCAGCGGGGCCACCATAGGTCTTAGGCAGTGCGAACTGCTGGTTGGGGCGAGGCGCCTCAAAGGATGGCCTCGGAGTGAACCTGGGTGGCAGAGCTGTATTTGGAATCCACACCCGGCGCTTCTGAGATCCAGAGCCGGATGAAGAACCAAAGTCACGGGAGTGCTTGCGTGCAGCGTCATAGTCAGTGTGACCTGTCTCAGCACTGATGGCCTTATTGACCAGCTTCTGAAAAGAGTTTCACTCATACAGACGGAGATCATAGCGAAGCTCGGGGCTAAGTCCCTTGCGGAACCTTGCCTGCTTCTTGGTGTCAGTGGATACCTCTTCAGGAGCATAACATGCCAGATTTCCAAACTCACGGCTGTATGCATCCACGATCAGTCTGCCTTGGGTGAAATTGTAGAATTCTTCCCGCTTACGATCCATGAGACCCTCCGGAATGTGATGCTCATGGAAAGCCTCACTGAATTCAGGCCAAGTAGTGATTTGGCCAGCCGGGCACATAGCCTCGAAGTTTTCCCACCAAAGCCTAGCAGGGCCTTCGAGGTGATAGGCAGCGTAGGTAACCTTATCAGCTTCGGCTACGTTGGTAGAACGTAGCTTATGGGTGATGCTGCGAAGCCAATCATCCGCATCGAGGGGCTCGACGGAATGATTAAACTTCGGTGGGTACAACTTGACAAAGCTATTGATTGACACCAAGTCGTTCCTCTGATGACGTGCAATATTCTGCTCAATCCGCTCCAGCAAGCGGTTAGTCTCACGCTTGTTTCTTTCTACCTCCAGCATAACTTCGGCCAAAGAAGGCGGGTGAGGCAGATTCTCATCCCTAGCTGCACTGGCATCAGCCTGCTCCGGGGCAGCAGGGTTGCTGCGGGTGCTGACCATCCTAGGAAAAACAAGAGAACAATTTAGACAAGGATGGCACAATCTTGGCAAGCAAGTGCAGAATGTAATGGATAACATGGAATGCTGAGATGTTCATTTGCACGACATGGTAATATAGAAACTGTCATATATATACCATCAGTCATACACACCGTACATAGTTTAGTACAAGCCCAGGCTAGAGTACAACTACGGTGAAAGACGTTACATCTCATCGGAGGCATTCCAAGATCCTATACATTATTTTTCTACACCTCCGGAACGTGATACACACCAAGTCGTATCCCACGAGTCAAGCAGGACTGTGAAGAATACAACTATTACAATACTAATGAAGCTACTACAACTCAGATGTTTCTGTAGTAATCTTCATAGGGATCACCACCATGTCCTGGGAGCTGAACATGATCATCTGGAAACAGTTGGTCCTGTGGAGCTTGCGGTCCATAGGGACTCGGATGTGGCCTTGGGCCAACAAACGGTGGCAGACGGGGTCTACGGGGAGGGGTGATGCCTCCTACATCACGCCAGTCCATACAATCTGGCAGACCAAACCGCACGGGGTACAAGTCCCTCATGTCTATATACCCAGCCTGCACGGCAGGTGCAATCTGTGTGAGAGTGGCCCAGTGGTCAGAACGAGAGTTGAAGAGCTCCATTCGCAAGGCACGATTCTCACGGTCCTTGTCCTCAAGCATCTCTACGGTGGTGCAGAGTAGTGAATCCTCATGTGTAGAGTCACAGTACATAGCCTAATAGTACCCTTGTGCCCCAGGGAGTGATGCTGGCATGTAGCGGAAATTAGTGTTCCGAAGCAAGGCAGTTCTGGCTCGTATGATAGTCATCATCGAGTAAGCTACGTCCTGCACGAACATCTCGATGGTAACCCCAAGTCCATAAGAGCAATGGAGGGGTTCAGTAGCTCCAGGATAAGAAGGGTATATCCTGAATGTACAAAGGTATTGGTTCTAATTGAAGTCTCCAAACTGCTCCTCAACGGTATACTCAGGATACCATCGATAGCCTATCTCGACCATCACTCGGACCAGCATGGCCGTGTGACCAGGTACATCGAGGCACCGAGTCAGATGAACCACTTGATTCTGGGAACGGGCGGCCATCTGAAAGCACGAAAAAAATGCAAAGGCATTAGAATTTGGAGAAATCGGACAACATAACGGCTATAAATGCTCAGAAAAAGATTTGAGACATTCACAACAGTTGGCAAAACCACTCAACAACATCATATCAAGGTTCTGGTTCAACTGGCAACATACTAAAAGTAGTAGAAACTGAACTGGGTTTGTAACCAACAATCCTATAAGTTACTACGGATTAGCAACACGTGAACCTGATAGAGAGAAGAGAGCCTAGTCCTTAACCCATGTAGAATGAGAAGAGAATGACTCAGATCAGAGGGCATAAGGTAAAGGAGTAAAAAGATCCTTACATTCCCTCCCACAATCAATTCCCCTACATATAACTAAAGCATTTCTAGACTCGACATCAACCAGTTTGGCTCAACGAACCTACAGGCAGTCTGGCTCTGATGCCAACGTTGTCAGGACCCCGATTCTAAGTCACACCGACCTAGCCTGTAACACCTCATATCACTTTGCGGCTTCACGCATGGTATTCCCACTAGTGTCGCCTTACCATGGCCCGGGACCGTTTGTGCCTTTTGGCTCACGTATATGATAGTGTCGCTAGCATCCATGTGACAGAGAACCCGGGCCGACATGGCTAGCCATGAACCCCAAGCGGCACAAACTTACGGGGACAGGCATACATGAATCAACATCGAGCATGTCGGTCAGCAGCGTGTGAATCTGGGCTGTAGCACTGGGCTAGCAGGACTCCGGGAACCCGGGCTGTAGCAGGCTAGGCAGGACTCCGAATGTCACCGCGTGACATTTCCCCGAAGTGACAGACACAGGAACGAAGTGAAACACATGCCAGACAGTCAAGTGTTCTGGAGCAGTAGTGCTGGGCTAATAGGACTCCGGTGAACCGGGCTGTAGCAGACTACTATGGCTCATGGAAGCACTAGACTACATTTCCCCATAAGGGAGGCTGCCAAGGATAAACAACTAGATTGTCGGATCCCACACATACCAAGCATTTCAATCATACACACAATATGCTCGATATGTGTAAATACAACATGGCATCACAACAAAACTCTACAACTCAAAGTAATTTATTTAAAGGCTCCGGAGAGCCATACATAACATGTTCATACAGGTAGGGGTCACATGACCCAATACTCAAGTCATACAAACATACAAGCACATGCGGAAGAAAACTAGTCTGAGTATAGACACTAGAAAGAAAGAAGGCCTGACGAAGCATGTCTATCTACATAGGGCCCTCCATGGCTCGGAATCACCACCTGGGTGGCAAGGCACTTATCGACGTCAAGATCTACGTAAAACCCGTCGGAGGGGGCGGTGTTGTCGTCTGAAACAGTAATTAAAGCAACATGAGTACAAAGGTACTCAGCAAGTCTTACAACAGATCCTACTATACATGCTCATTCTCAAGAAGGTAGTGGAGTTATAGCAGCAAGCCAGCTTTGACTCTTGGCTAAGATATCCTACAAGACACCAATTGTAAATGTTTTGTGCACACGAGTCCACTAAACACCATCACAATACTCCACCGTGGATCCTCCCTCGTCATCCTACGAGAGGGCCATCTACGGTACTCACACTTATCTTGAGTCTTTTAGTAGTAACCATTAACTTGTCTATGAACTGTATAGGCAACCAAGTAGTCCTTTACCGCAGACGCGGCTATTCGAATAGATGATGTTAACCCTACAGGGGTGTACTTCTTCATACACGCTCTAACCACTTATCGTTGTTTACACGATATGTACTCGGCAACCTTCAAGCGGAAGCCCAACGAGGGTGTCGGCCACGGCCTATCTAAACACTCAAGTCTCTAGTCCAGGTCTATCGCCTATCCAGGTTCCATCCGCAGGGAGTCCGGCCGAGGTTTCCACATACGGCCCCGAACGATGTGTACAGGGTGCCGAGACACCAAACGGGCGCCCGGCATACCCGGCCACGGTGTATCTACCGCATCATAGCCCACCCCTAGGGTCAGTGCTATGCACGGCCGCCAACACATATCCTATAAACACCAGAAACTAGTTGCAACTCCTGGACAGGGAGCTAGGGTGGTTAAGAAGCCGAGAGGGTCCATTGGTTTCGAGCCCAATGCATGGTAGTAGCTGGTTCTTGAATCACACATACAGATCTCGGTGCTTAAGGATGGCTCCAATGAAATAACCCACCATGTACTCCTACATGGCCTCTCATCGATACCTTTACCAAATCGTGTTAAACACATCACTCACATTACCGACATATTCATTTCAGTCTAGCCCGTCACCCAGATGAACCAGACCTGACACAACTCTAAGCATAGCAGGCATAGCAAGGTAGGAAACACAGACATGGCTCAATCAACTCCTACACATGCTAGTGGGTTTCATCTAGTTACTGTGGCAATGACAGGTCATGCACAGGAAAAGGATTCAACTACCGCGGCACACAACAGTTTGAAACGTTGTTGTCTTAAATGCAGTAAATGAGAGCAGGAGCGAGAACATGGGATTGTATCGATATGATCAATGGGGCTGCTTGCCTGATGGAGTAGTAGTAGGGTACTGCCCTTCAGTCGGATATTCGAAGGTATCCTCGGAGGCAGAACCTACCACGAAAGACACCACAGAACACAATCATCACATGGCAATATGCAACAATATGATGCATGCTATGACATGGCAATATGGTGTGTCTTGGCAAATGCATTGTAAAACATGTTGGTTTGAGTCTATTTGAATCAAAGATTCAAATGGAAGGTCATGTTATTAAGTCATATAAGTGCATTAGCTTGTTTCACTTAAACAGCAAGGTTAAAGTGTTCTTTCATGCATGAAACCATTACAGATGGAAAGATTGAATTTTTATGATCAAATTTCATATATAAATCTTTGCATTTGGAGTTATAGATTAATTTCTATGAATTTTTGAAGTTTAGAACATTTTCTGGAATTTCCTGTATAAGAATAATTCCAGTAAATACTTATTGTGTCAGCAGTGCGTCAGGATGACGTCAGCGGGTCAAAGGCGCTGGCCCAGGTCAAACCTGACCAGTGGGTCCCATATGTCAGTGTAACAACTAATTAACAGAGTTAGTTAGTGTTAGTTAGCACTAATCTAGGTTAGGTAGGGCCTGGGCCCACATGTCAGTGAGTCAACCCATTAACTAAAATAATTAGCATTAACTAATCTAACACTAAACTAAACAGGGGTATGGCCCACACGTCAGTGACCCTGGGGGGGGGGGGTCAAACTGGGCCCACCCGAGGTCAAACCAGGTTAGCTGAGTCAAACTCACCGACGTTTAGCCGCCGGCGAGGCCAGACGCGGCGGGGCAGTGCGGGTTTTGTACTCCGACGACCAAATGGACGGCGAAGGCCTCCTACGCGTAGCTGGGAGCAAGCCGCGTCGAGTGGTTGTAGTGGGTGGAGCTGGAGTGGCCGGAAACATCACCGACGACGAGTGTTGCGGCTGCCGAAGTTCGGGCAAGGTCGAACTAGTCGCTAGGAGGCACGGCGAGGAGCGTGCGGGGGTGCTACGGGCTCCTGCGAGTGCGGTGAAGATGATCACGTGCTCGGTTGCGAGCCAACGTGGTTGTGGCCACGACGGCGACGTGCGGTGGCGGCGGCGGCGGCGGGTGCGGTCGAGCTTGGTGCGGTTGCTGCGGTGCTCGAGAAGGAAAACGGAAAGGATGGGGAGGTAGCTAAGCTCACGACGATCACGACAGAGCAGACGGCGAGCTCTGGGATGAGCTGGTGCGGTGGTGATGATGAAGGGGATCTCCGACGACGGTGAGGTAGGGCGAGGTTGTTGCGGTGGCTCCAGGGCAGGTGAGTGCTTGGGGCTCGGTCTTCTCGACGGAGAGGAGGACGGCGAAGCTCTTGGACACAGCAGCACGGCGCAGGGACAACGGTGGACGCGAGAACTACGGCGGTGCGGGCGAGGCAGCGTCAGCCATGGAGAGGAGAGGGCGAGGGAGAGAGACAGAGGAGTGAGCGAGTTGTCTGCGAGGTCGAGGCGGCGACGTAGTGCTCGCCCATGTGTCCACGGGTGCAGGCGGCAAGTAGGTCGTGCGGTGGCGAGCTCTCGCGTGCCGGCGTCACCTCCTGCGTGCCTGCCTAGCGGGAGGAAGCAGCTGGCTGGCATAGGCCAGCACAGTGTTGGGCCGCCAGGTGGGCCGGTTGGTGGGTTGCAGCCAGGTAAGTAGTTTTCCTTTTATTTTCTGTTTTCTTTTATTTCTGTAAGTTTGTGGCATTTCTAAAAATAGTTAGGCACTTTCAAAAATCACCAAACTTCACATGGCCACTGTTTGGAATAAGTCCAACATGGAACATTTTAGTTTAGGATTATTTGAGCATTTAAAATATTTATTAGCATTTAAATTCCCAAATTCAAATAGCTAAAGATTTAATCCAGTGACCTTAGGATGACCTAGAAATTTGTGCATCATTTTTGTCAGAGGTTTAGGACCAAGGCAAAGATGATGAACATTTTAGAAGGGCATTTCAGGTTCATTGAAAATATTTTTAGTAAACCCTAGTTGTTATAAGGGGGTGCTGGGGGTTCTGTCATCCCCCATTTCCAAGTTTCTGATAAAGTAAACATGATGCAACACTCTAATGCATGAACTAGCTAGGATGTGACAGTTGAATTCAACGTAAAAGGGGGTTTCGAAGATTGGAATTCATAGGAAGTGTGTTCCTCTATTTGAATCCGAGATAATGGCATTTGTAAATCATATCTAAAAGGGGGCATCAATCATTGTTGTGCGTTTGAACGTGCTATATATTCATACGCATGTCTAACTTTTTTTTTGGAACCAAGGAGATTATATCTGGAACCATGCATGAACTGAGGTAAGTTGCATATTTCTTAATATATATACTCGTGTACAATGTATATTTAAATGTGCCCCCTCCATTCCAAAATAATCGTAGTTTTACGATTTTCAAGAGTCAATATTTGTGAAGTTTGAGAAATCCTAAAAGTTCAATTCAAGAGAACCGAAAAGGTTAATGCTTGTGCTCCCAAGTATTGAACGAAGTGCCAAATAAGCCTCTGGTCACCCGAAACCGCGCGAGACTAATGTTTGGTGGTAGGAAATTACTATCCTGACTCTGGCCCGTGTAGCCTATCGGTCCGATGTCCAAAGGTATAAACCGGATTAGGTTTGTAACTTCACCAAGATGCCAGTCTCAACTGCCTCCGAGAAGCATTCATACGCCGTAGGCACCTAAACACCCATGCGCTCGGCCGAAATGTATCCCAACCACCATTTGGGACACATCAAATTACTGTGCTACCCCCAACCCGCAATATGTCCGAAATTTTAGATCGGTGCAAAGTTTGTAACTTTCCCCAAATTTCAAACAAGTGCATCCCAAACCGAAACATTGTTCCCCCTTAGTTCCCCCTCCCTCTGTTTCCCCATTCATACTCCGTGGGCGCCAAAATGCCCTCTCCACCAGCCGCGAAACCCCAGACTCCTCCATCCTCAACCCCATCGTGCCCAATCCACCGCCGCCCTCCTCCCTCACGCCAGAGCTGGTATCCCGACATCGTCGTCCAACGCAACCGCAACTGCAATGCCCTCAAGGACTTAGCAGCTGAAACCAAGGTAGAGTCACCTCCACGACACCGACGCCGACGTGCGCCGTACCAGAACCACTTCGACCACGTCGTCATGTGCCTCACCACTGCCGCTCCACTGTCACAACCATCCACCGTACTAGAGCTGTTCCCGCTACGCCATCGTTCACCGCCTCAGATCTGGTTCCCCACCGCCGACAGTCGACCACCCCACCACACTCAACAACTTGGCCATGGGTTCGTCCAAGGCTCCACTGTCCTCCACAACTTCGTGTTTCCAGTGAACCACAAGAAGATCGTTGGAAAAATACAAGAAGGACACAACACTACCGGCAGATAGGGGTACTCCTCTTCCCTTATTCATGCAAATCTTACGTCTCTGTCACACCGTATTCATCCCATGAAAGAAACTAGTTGAGCACTTCTTACTGCATCTTCTTCATGATACTAAATGCACAAGGTTTCATCCCATTTACTATTTCACCTTGGCTAGAGGTCAGTAGCCTGCCTGGATTTCAATTCAGGGTCAGTCAATTCGCAATTAAGAGAAGCAGCACCCGCTTAGGCGCGTGGAGCACCTAGTCCGCCTATTCACCAGGGAAGCCGCGCATCGGTGTCTATCATAGGGGTGTGGGCGCAGGAGCTGCTTGCGCCCGATCTGGAGGTCGGCGGGGCTTGAAGGGATGGCCGGGGGGGTGGTGCCAAGCACGGCGGTGCAGTGAGGTCGAGGGGAGGGCGGAGGCAGGGGACTGGGCCAATGGTCGCTGTTGTTTCGAGGAAGATCATCAACACTGACTGGCTGGAGGTAGATGAAGGCGATCTGCCCGTTCTTTGTACACCAGACGGTGCAGAAAAAATGGACTGACCTATTTGTTTTCTATCAACTATTATTTTCATAGGACCACACCTTGTGGTGTGCTGGAGGAGCATCTGCATTTCCCAGCCATCCCTGTGCTCATATTTCAAAATCCTAGAATCTAGTAATTTCGTGTGCCATGCATGTTGTAGAGCTATCATATGTCTCCCGTCATTTATTTCTCACCGACTTGCTATCTACTAGTACTTTTACACTGTACTACTTGTGCACACACTTCACCCATACTCACAATATTGTTTTTTTATGCATGGGGATTTCAGACTCTGACGCAGTGTTCATGAATACAGAAAAGAAAAGACAAAAGTCGCTCAAGTGTAATTCGAAGATAAGCACTAAGCGTTTCACTACTCTAAAGGGTGTAGTGTCAGCAGATGGAGACAATAAATGTAGCTCTGCAGTTGATGATCTCAATTGCCACACACAACCATCCCAGGTGCTTGCTTTAACTTCGCGCTGTCAAATGTGGTTGCATGTTGCATATGGTGTCTAGCTTGTATTGCTTCCAATTTGGTTAAATTGCATATGCTTACTTTACACATTATACCTTCGATAATGACATGCCTTCCTGTTTTTGATACATACTACATATGTCTATTAACCATGTTCGTACATCAAACTAATGATCTTTTGTATCCCTCATCAATCACTTACGATGAGACAGTCACCCTAGTGGGTTACTGTGAGACGCGCTACTCATTTAAAGAGTGTAGTGTCATTGTCCCCACATGATTCTCAAGAAATAGCAAGGCTAAATGAAGATAGTCAACGTAGCTCTCTAGTTGATGACCGCAATTCCCCTACACCACCATCGCAGGTGCTTGCTCTTACTTGGCAGTGTGATATGTGGTTGCATGTTGCACATGGTGTCTACCTTGTAATGCTTCTAATTAGGGTAAATTGCATCTGCTTAGTTAACACATTATACCTGTGAATATGATATGACTTCCTTTTTTTGGTACATACCACGTCTTTCTATTAACCATGTTCTTACATCAAACTACTTTTCTTGGGTATCCCTCATCATTCACTTCTGATGAGACACCTTCAAGTTGACAGTGTAATAATGGTTGCATCTTGCATATCATTTCAAACATGTATTACCTCTAATTTTTTGAAGTGCCACTTATAATGAGACACATCTAGCTTGGTAGAGTGATTTTGGTTGGATCTTTCATATGGTGTCTAGATTGCATTGCTTCCAATTTGTTGAAATGCATTCTGCTTAGCGTTTTTCGTACATATTCCATCCTCGTACAATGTGGTTGCCATACATAAAAGTTGTGTTCGTTAGTATCATGCATCTACGAATTTGGAAGTGCGGATTTCAGTCCTTTTTCTTGTGTGTTTAACTGACAAGGCAAAATCTAAAAGGACAAAGGTACGGAATGATGGTGGTCCTATGGAGCAACCGAAACAGATGACCTCTGTAGATTCTCCTGCTACTCCTACTGCAATGCAAGTTCCAAATCTCATATCCCCTACTCCACAACCCCAGGTGCTTGCTCTAACATGGCAGTGTGATATCTGGTTGCATGTTGCATACAGTGTCTAGCTTGTAATGCTTCTAATTAGGGTAAATTGCATCTGCTTAGTTTACACATTATACCCGTGAATATACATGCCTTCCTATTTTTGGTACATACTACATCTATTTGTTAACCGTGTTCTTACATGAAACTACCTCTCTTCTGTATCCTACATCAATCACTTACGATGAGACAACTTTATTCATTGCATATTGCATACTATTTCTAACCTGTTGCCATGTATTGCTCCTAATTTGGTCAAATACATTTATGAGGCCACCCTTTTAATTTGGCAGAGTGATATTGGTTTCATCTTTCATATGGTTTCTAGCTTGCATTGCTTCTGACTAGTTCAAACAACTTGTGCTTAGTTTACACTTTATACATCATACATGTCAATATGTCATGCTATCCTGTTTTTGATACATATTCCATCCTCCTATCATGCGGCTGCCTTACATGAAAGTAGTGTTCGTCAGTATCATGCATTAATGAGTTCTGAAGAGCAACTTTGTTCCTTTTTCTTATGGGTTTGACTTGACAAGGAAAAATCAAAAAAGAGGAAGGAAAAGGGTAAGGAACGTGATGATGGTGGTCCTCTGCAGCAACGTAAATGGAGCATCTGTACGGATTCTCCTTGTACTGCTAGTGCATTACAAGTTTCAACTCTCCGCTCCCCTACTCCACCATCCAAGGTGCTTGCTCTAACTTGGCAGTGTGATATCTGGTTGCATGTTGCATATGGTGTCTAGCTTGTATTGTTTCTAATTAGTGTAAACTGCATCTGCTTAGCTTACACATGATACGTGTGAATATGACACGCCTTCCTGTTTTTGGTACATACTATATTTGTCTATCACACCATGTTCTTACATGAAACTACTCTTCTTGTGTATCCTGCATCAATCACTAATGATGGGACACCTTTAAGTTGGCAGTGTGATATTGGTTTGTGTCTTGAATATGAATTCTAGCATGTAGTGCTTCTAGTTTGATGAATGCCACCTATGACGAGACAGTTTTAACTTGGCAAAGTGATATTGATTGCACCTTCCATATGGTGTCTAGCTTGCAGTGCTTCTAGTTTGTTGAAGTGCCTTCTGCTTAGTTACCACACTACTGCAGGATGTTGCTAACGCGACACTACGATCAGAGACCCTTCGAGAAACTATGTGTGATGCAATGATCACAAACAGTGGTGTAGGAAAACCGTCAGATATAAAACATTTGCGATGATGGATGCATCAAACTCAGTTCAGGTTTTAGTTGCATGTGCGATGAAGGGCATACGGTTCAGTTCAATTAACTATTTGTGATGAGGAGGAACAAAAGAAACGGGCAGCCAGATGAAGGTGTGTGCAATGTACAACATACGGTTCACTCAGATTAACTGTGTGTGATGAGGCAACACAAGAGAAACGGACAGCTCGATCAAGGTGTGTGCGATGTATAGCATACGGTTCACTCGGATGAACTGTTTGCGATTAGGCAAGAGAACAAAAATAGTTCAATATAATAAGATGTGTGTGATACGCGGCAAACAGGTATGTAATCAGAGATGTGCGCAAAGACTAATAATAACACAGACGATTGCTTCTAATAAGATGTATGTTATATGCTCTGTCTACACAACATCTATTGGCCATTGAGGGACGGGCGGTCATCCGGATACGACATAAGGATGCGAAGAGGCATTCCTATCAGCAAGGACTAGCTGTTCCACTAGTAGCTCATGTAAGAAAACTATCAAGTTAAGTGTGCTCAGGCTGGAGCAGCCATCGGATGGGTGACTGGATGGGAAGTTGTGTCGATGTTAAATTAGGTGATGGGAAATTTAACCTCGAGGTCCTTGTTTTTTATTTTTTTTTATTTTTAACACATGTTAAAGAAGGTCTACTACATTACTTTTTGACAATGTGCGATGCGTGGCATACAGTTGATCCATCTGACCTATTTGTGATGGAATAGGTCGTGTGTGTTGTGGGAAAACGCTTGCTAGTATTCAACCGTTTGGGATTGATGAATTCATCACCGACGGGATCCTTAGTGTGGTCCGTGTTCATCTGATCATCATCTACTTCTTGTGCTAGCTCGATGCTAAGTTTCCATTAATTGATGGCGTTTTATGAACACGCCATCGGTTCCCGCCATTTCCTCACCTGTTTCCCGCCACCCTGCTACATTGCGCATAGGGGGCGTGCGACACATGGAGGCGACAAGCGCAGCCTGTAGCACATCTACCTTTTCCAAGAATGCCAACCCACCAAAGCGCCGCCTCTGCCATGAACCTCATCGACGAGGAAAATGAGCAGGCGCCACGGCCCGTCGAGGCCGAGGCGCTCCCCGGCAACGCAATGGACGATGCTGTGATGCGCATCATCGCCAGGGTTGAGCAGACCTTTGGGCATGGCGCTTGAGTGCCGCGGATCAAGATAGGCATGTCAGCACCGACAGGCTGCAGCTCGCCGACAACATGATCGATGGCACGCCGCAGAGCAAGCTAGACGTGTCCGTGCCGATAGGCTGCAGCTCGCTGCACGACGAGACCGTTGGAGCGCCGCAGAGCGAGAGGCGTGCTACCTCTTGAGCACTTGCGTTGGTTTTCCCTTGAAGAGGAAAGGGTGATGCAGCAAACTAGCGTAAGTATTTCCCTCAGTTTTTGAGAACCAAGGTATCAATCCAGTAGGAGGCCACGCACGAGTCCCTCGCACCTACACAAACAAATAAATCCTCGCAACCAACGCGATAAGGGGTTGTCAATCCCTACACGGTCACTTACGAGAGTGAGATCTGATAGATATGATAAGATAATATTTTTGGTATTTTTATGATAAAGATGCAAAGTAAAATAAAAGGCAAAGGAAATACCTAAGTATTGGAAGATTAATATGATGGAAGATAGACCCGGGGGCCATAGGTTTCACTAGTGGCTTCTCTCAAGAGCATAAGTATTCACGGTGGGTAAACAAATTACTATTGAGCAATTGACAGAATTGAGCATAGTTATGAGAATATCTAGGTATGATCATGTATATAGGCATCATGTCCGAGACAAGTAGACCGACTCCTGCATGCATCTACTACTATTACTCCACACATCGACCGCTATCCAGCATGCATCTAGAGTATTAAGTTCATAAGAACAGAGTAACACTTTAAGCAAGATGACATGATGTAGAGGGATAAACTCATGCAATATGATATAAACCCCATCTTGTTATCCTCGATGGCAACAATACAATATGTGCCTTGCTGCCCCTACTGTCACTAGGAAAGGACACCGCAAGATTGAACCCAAAGCTAAGCACTTCTGCCATTGCAAGAAAGATCAATCTAGTAGGCCAAACCAAACTGATAATTCGAAGAGACTTGCAAAGATAACCAATCATACATAAAAGAATTCAGAGAAGATTCAAATATTGTTCATAGATAAACTTGATCATAAACCCACAATTCATCGGTCTCAACAAACACACCGCAAAACAAGATTACATCGAATAGATCTCCACAAGAGAGGGGGAGAACTTTGTATTGAGATCCAAAAGGAGAGAAGAAGCCATCTATCTAATAACTATGGACCCGAAGGTTTGAGGTATACTACTCACACTTCATCGGAGGAACTATGGTGTTGATGTAGAAGCCCTCCATGATCGACGCCCCCTCCGGCGGAGCTCCGGAACAGGCCCCAAGATGGGATCTCGTGAATACAGAAAGTTACGGCGGTGGAATTAGGGTTTTGGCTCCGTATCTGGTAGTTTGGGGGTACGTAGGTATATATAGGAGGAAGGAGTATGTCAGTGGAGCAACAGGGGGCCCACGAGGGTGGAGGGCGCACCTGGGGGGTAGGCGCGCCCCCTACCTTGTGGCCTCCTGGTTGATTTCTTGACGTAAGGTCCAAGTCCTCTGGATCATGTTCGTTCCGAAAATCACGTTCCCGAAGGTTTCATTCTGTTTGGACTCTGTTTGATATTCTTTTTCTGCGAAACCCTAAAATAGGCAAAAAAAAAACAGCAATTCTGGGCTAGGCCTCCGGTTAATAGGTTAGTCCCAAAAATAATATAAAAGTGTATAATAAATCCCAATAATGTCCAAAACAGAATATAATATTGCATGGAACAATCAAAAATTATAGATACGTTGGAGACGTATCAAGCATCCCCAAGCTTAATTCCGGCTCGTCCTCGAGTAGGTAAATGATAAAAATAGAATTTTTGATGCAGAATGCTACTTGGCATAATTTCAATGCAATTCTTCTTAATTGTGGTATGAATATTCAGATCTGAAAGATTCAAGATAAAAGTTCAATATTGACATAAAAATAATAATACTTCAAGCATACTAACTAAGCAATTATGTCCTCTCAAAATAACATGGCCAAAGAAAGTTCATCCCTACAAAATCATATAGTTTAGTCATGCTCCATTTTCGTCACACAAGAATGCTCTCATCATGCACAACCCCGATGACAAGCCAAGCAATTGTTTCATACTTTAGTAATCTCAAACTTTTTCAACCTTCACGCAATATATGAGTGTGAGCCATGGATATAGCACTATGGGTGGAATAGAATATAATGATGGGGGTTATGTGGAGAAGACAAAAAGGGAGAAAGTCTCACATCAATGAGGCTAATCAATGAGCTATGGAGATGCCCATCAATTGATGTTAATGCAAGGAGTAGGGATTGCCATGCAACGGATGCACTAGAGCTATAAATATATGAAAGCTCAACAAAAGAAACTAAGTGGGTGTGCATCCAACTTGCTTGCTCACGAAGACCTAGGGCATTTGAGGAAGCCCATTGTTGGAATATAGAAGCCAAGTTCTATAATGAAAAATCCCCACTAGTATATGAAAGTGACAAAACAAAAAACTCTCTATCATGAAGATTATGGTGCTACTTTGAAGCACAAGTGTGGTAAAAAGGATAGTAACATTGTCCCTTCTCTCTTTTTCTCTCATTTTTTGGGCCTTCTCTTTTTTATGGCCTTTCTCTCTTTCTTTATTTTTTCCTCACTTGGGACAATGCTCTAGAAAATGATGATCATCACACCTCTATTTATTTACAACTCAATGATTACAACTCGATACTAGAACAAAGTATGACTCTATATGAATGCCTCCGGCGGTGTGCCGGGATATGCAATGAACCAAGAGTGACATGTATGAAAGGATTATGAATGGTGGCTTTGCCACAAATACTATGTCAACTACATGATCATGCAAAGCAATATGACAATGATGAACGTGTCATGATAAATGGAACGGTGGAAAGTTGCATGGCAATATATCTCGAAATGGCTATGGGAATGCCATAATAGGTAGGTATGGTGGCTGTTTTGAGGAAGATATAAGGAGGTTTATGTGTGAAAGAGCGTATCATATCACGGGGTTTGGATGCACCGGCGAAGTTTGCACCAACTCTCAATGTGAGAAAGGGCAATGCACGGTACCGAAGAGGCTAGCAATGATGGAAAGGTGAGAGTGCGTATAATCCATGGACTCAACATTAGTCATAAAGAACTCACATGCTTATTGCTAAAATCTACAAGTCATCAAAAAACCAAGCACTACGCGCATGCTCCTAGGGGGATAGATTGGTAGGAAAAGACCATCGCTCGTCGCCGACCGCCACTCATAAGGAGGACAATCAAAGAACACCTCATGTTTCAAATTTTTTACATAACGTTTACCATACGTGCATGCTATGGGACTTGCAAATTTCAACACAAGTATTTTTAAAATTCTCAACTACTCAACTAGCACAACTTTGATATCACTACCTCCATGTCTCAAAACAATCATCAAGCATCAAACTTCTCTTAGTATTCAACACACTCATAAGAAAGTTTTTACTAGTCTTGAATACCTAGAATATTAGGATTATTTAAGTAAATTACCATGCTATCTAAGACTCTCAAAATAATGTAAGTGAAGCATGAGAGTATAATAGTTTCTATAAAACAAAACCACCACCGTGCTCTAAAAGATATAAGTGAAGTACTAGAGCAAAAACTATATAACTCAAAAGATATAAGTGAAGCACATAGAGTATTCTAATAATTTCTGAATCATGTGTGTCTCTCTCAAAAGGTGTGTACAGCTAGGATGCTTGTGGTAAACTAAAAAGCAAAGACTCAAATCATACAAGACGCTCCAAGCAAAGCACATATCATGTGGCGAATAAAAATATAGCTCCAAGTAAAGTTACCATTGGAAGTAGACGAAAGAGGGGATTCCTTTCGGGGCATCCCCAAGCTTTGGATTTTAGGTGTCCTTAGATTATCTTGGGGTTCCATGGTCATCCCCAAGCTTATTCTCTTGCCACTCCTTGTCCCATAATTCATCAAAACTTTCACCCAAAACTTGAAAACTTCACAACACAAAATTTAAAGTAGAAAATCTCATGAGCTCCGTTAGCGAAAGAAAACAAAACATCACTTCAAGGTACTGTAATTAACTCATTATTTATTTAGATTGGTGTTAAACCTACTGTACTCCAACTTCTCTATGGTTATAAACTATTTTACTAGCCATAGATTCATCAAAATAAGCAAACAACACACGAAAAACAGAATCTGTCAAAAACAGAACAGTCTGTAGTAATCTGTAGCTAACGCAAGATCTGGAGCCCAAAAATTCTAAAATAAATTTCTGGACGTGAGTGATTTATCTATTAATCATATGCAAAAATAATTAACTAAATATCGCTTTCCAAATAAAAATGGCAGCAGTTCTCGTGAGCGCTAAAGTTTCTGTTTTTTATAGCAAGATTAGAAAGACTTTCCCCAAGCCTTCCCAATGGTTCTACTTGGCACAAACACTAATTAAACACAAAAAACACAACCAAAACAGAGGCTAGATAAATTATTTATTACTAAACAGGAGCAAAAGTCAAGTAATAAAAATAAAATTGGGTTGCCTCCCAACAAGCGCTGTCGTTTAACGCCCCTAGCTAGGCATAAAAAGCAAGGATAGATCTAGGTATTGCCATCTTTGGTAGGCAATCCATAAGTGGCTCTCATGATAGATTCATATGGTAGTTTTATTTTATTTCTAGTAAATTGTTCCATGCTTTTCCTTAACGGAAATTGGATTCTAATATTTCCTTCCTTCATATCAATAATTGCACCAATCGATCTAAGGAAAGGTCTACCAAGAATAATAGGACTTGAAGGATTGCAATCTATGTCAAGAACAATAAAATCTATGGGCACATAATTCCTATTTGCAACAATAAGAACATCATTAATTCTTCCCATAGGTTTCTTAATGGTGGAATCCGTAAGGTGCAAGTTTAAAGAGCAATCATCAAAATCACGGAAACCTAGCAAATCACACAAAGTCTTTGGAATCGTGGAAACACTAGCACCCAAATCACACAAAGCATAGCATTCATGATCTTTAATTTCAATTTTAATAGTAGGTTCCCACTCATCATAAAGTTTTCTAGGGATAGAAACTTCCAACTCAAGTTTTTCTTCATAAGATTACATCAAAGCATCAACGATATGTTTAGTGAAACCTTTATTTTGACTATAAGCATGAGGAGAATTTAGCACGGATTGCAACAAGGAAATACAATCTATCAAAGATCAATTATCATAATTAAATTCCTTGAAATCCAAAATAGTGGGTTCATTAATATTTAAAGTTTGACTTCTTCAATCCCACTTTTAACAATTTTAGCATCAAAATCTAAAGACTCCGAATTCTTGGAACGCCGTCTAGGTTAAGGTGGATCATATTCAGTCCCATCATTATCAAGATTCATATTACAAAACAAAGATTTAATAGGGGACACATCAATGACTTTTAGATCTTCATCTTTATTATCATGGAAACTAGAAGAACACGCTTTTATAAAACAATCTTTCTTAGCACGCATCCTAGCGGTTCTTTCTTTGCACTCATCAATGGAAATTCTCATGGCTTTGAGAGACTCACTGATATCATTCTTAGGTGGAATAGATCTAAGTTTCAAAGAATCAACATCAAGAGAAATTCTATCAACGTTCCTAGCCAACTCATCAATCTTAAGCAATTTTTCTTCAATCAAAGCATTGAAATTCTTTTGCGAAGTAATAAATTCTTGAATATTAGTTTCAAAATAAGAGGGCATCTTATTATAATTTCCATAAGAATTGTTGTTGGAATTACCATAATTATTAGAGGAATTACTAGGATACAGCCTAGGATTAATGTTTCCTCTATACGCGTTGTTACCAAAATTATTCCTACCAACAAAATTCACATCCATAGATTCATTATTATTCTCAATCAAAGTAGACAAAGGCATATCATTAGGATCAGAAGAAACACTTTTATTAGCAAATAATTTCATAAGTTCATGCATCTTTCCACTCAAAACATTAATTTCTTCTATCGCATGCACTTTTTTATTAGTAGATCTTTCAGTGTGCCATTGAGAATAATTAACCATAATATTATCTAGTAGTTTAGTAGCTTCTCCTAAAGATATTTCCATAAAAGTGCCTCTTGCGGCCGAATCTAAAAGATTTCTAGAAGCAAAATTCAATCCGGCATAAAAATTTTGTATAATCATCCACAAATTCAAACCATGTGTAGGGCAATTACGTATCATTAATTTCATCCTCTCCCAAGCTTGTGCAACATGTTCGTGATCAAGTTGCTTAAAATTCATAATATCGTTTCTAAGAGAGATAATCTTAGCGGGAGGAAAATACTTAGAGATAAAAGCATCTTTGCACTTATTCCAAGAATCAATACTATTTTCAGGCAAAGACGAAAACCAAGCTTTAGCACGATCTCTAAGAGAAAAAGGAAATACCTTCAATTTAACAATATCATTATCCACATCTTTCTTTTTTGCATATCACATAAATTAACAAAGCTATTCACATGGGTAGCTGCATCTTCACTAGGAAGGCCGGCGAATTGATCTTTCATGACAAGATTCAACAAAGCAGCATTGATTTCACAAGATTCAGTATCGGTAAGAGGAGCAATCAGAGTGCTAAGGAAATCATTGTTGTTGGTATTGGTAAAGTCACACAATTTAGTTTTATCTTGGGCCATCGTGACAAGCAAGCAATTCAACACACGAGCAAACAAGAAACAGGCAAATAGAGAAAGAGAGGGAGGACAGAGAGAGAGGGCGAATAAAACGGCAAGGGTGAAGTGGGGAAGAGGAAAACGAGAGCCAAATGGCAAATAATGTAATGCGGAGATAAGGTTTTGTGATGGGTACTTGGTATGTTGACTTTTGCGTAGACCTCCCCAGCAATGACGTTAGAAATCCTTCTTGCTACCTCTTGAGCACTTGCGTTGGTTGCCCCTTGAAGAGGAAAAGGGTGATGCAGCAAAGTAGCGTAAGTATTTCCCTTAGTTTTTTAGAACCAAGGTATCAATCCAGTAGGAGGCGATAAGAGGTTTTCAATCCCTTATCAGTTCCTCGCACCTACACAAACAAATAAATCCTCGCAACCAACGCGATAAGGGGTTGTCAATCCCTACACGGTCACTTACGAGAGTGACATCTGATAGATATGATAAGATAATATTTTTGGTATTTTTATGATAAAGATGCAATGTAAAATAAAAGGCAAAGGAAATAACTAAGTATTGGAAGATTAATATGATGGAAGATAGACCCGGGGGCCATAGGTTTCACTAGTGGCTTCTCTCAAGAGCATAAGTATTCACGGTGGGTAAACAAATTACTATTGAGCAATTGACAGAATTTAGCATAGTTATGAGAATATCTAGGTATGATCATGTATATAGGCATCTTGTCCGAGACAACTAGATCGACTCCTGCCTGCATCTACTACTATTACTCCACACATCGACCGCTATCCAGCATGCATCTAGAGTATTAAGTTCATAAGAACAGAGTAACACTTTAAGCAAGATGACATGATGTAGAGGGATAAACTCATGCAATATGATATAAACCCCATCTTGTTATCCTCGATGGCAACAATACAATACGTTCCTTGTTGCCCCTACTGTCACTAGGAAAGGACACCGCAAGATTGAACCCAAAGCTAAGCACTTCTGCCATTGCAAGAAAGATCAATCTAGTAGGCCAAACCATACTGATTATTCAAAGAGACTTGCAAAGATAACCAATCATACATAAAAGAATTCAGAGAAGATTCAAACATTGTTCATAGATAAACTTGATCATAAACCCACAATTCATCGGTCTCAACAAACACACCGCAAAAGAAGATTACATCGAATAGATCTCCACAACAGAGGGGGAGAACTTTGTATTGAGATCCAAAAAGAGAGAAGAAGCCATCTAGCTAATAACTATGGACCCGAAGGTTTGAGGTAAACTACTCACACTTCATCGGAGGGGCTATGGTGTTGATGTAGAAGCCCTCCATGATCGATGCCCCCTCCGGCAGAGCTCTGGAACAGGCCCCAAGATGGGATCTCGTGGATACAGAAAGTTACAACGGTGGAATTAGGGTTTTGGCTCCGTATCTGGTAGTTTGGGGGTACGTAGGTATATATAGGAGGAAGGAGTACATCCGTGGAGCAATAGGGGGCCCACGAGGGTGGAGGGCGCGCCTGGGTGGTAGGCGCGCCCCCTACCTCGTGGCCTCCTGGTTGATGTCTTGACGTAGGGTCCAAGTCCTCTGGATCATGTTTGTTCCGAAAATCACGTTCCCGAAGGTTTCATTCCGTTCGGACTCCGTTTGATATTCTTTTTCTGAGAAACCCTAAAATAGGCAAAAAAATAGCAATTCTGGGCTGGGCCTCCGGTTAATAGGTTAGTCCCAAAAATAATATAAAAGTGTATAATAAAGCCCAATAATGTACAAAACAGAATATGATATAGCATGGAACAATAAAAAAAATTATAGATACGTTGGGGACGTATCAAGGCGCGGCGCACCGCACAGCAAGAGCGGATCCATCGGCGCTTTCCTGCTGTCGACACAGCGTAGCAATTGGGTACACGTCCTGTTAGTACCCCCATTCCTCGCCAGGAGTGGGTAGAGGCCCTCAGTGTCGTACTTGCACCAGATGCCGGCCACGCCGTACTTGCACTGGACGCCCGCCACAACATTCGCATGGGTGCCGCCGTTCGCCTTGTCCATGGCCCGCTTGATGCCAACGCGCTGGTCTGTAGGCTCGACCGCCTCCTTGGCCCAGGTGTCCACCTGGGCGCAGTAGAGGAACATGGCCGTCGCATCCTCGAGTTGGTGATCTCCGATGAAATAGCCAACTTGGAGCTC
This sequence comes from Triticum dicoccoides, assembly GCF_002162155.2. Classification (NCBI taxonomy): domain Eukaryota; kingdom Viridiplantae; phylum Streptophyta; class Magnoliopsida; order Poales; family Poaceae; genus Triticum; species Triticum dicoccoides. The sequence continues at coordinate 286,449,841 of NC_041380.1, read as the reverse complement.
GAGATCGCGCTCCAAATGTACCACGAGCGTGTCGACCACTTGGACGAATGCCTGCACGAGTTCAGGCAGAGCCAAGAGCTACCCTAGGCAAGGGCTATTGGTCATGGTCTCATGGACGCGTTTTATTTTGAAAAGTTGCTTCAACTTGGATTGCTTTGTATTCACGACAATCATAGTATTGCTTTGTTTATTGCTCTGTTTCAATGTGTGTACTCTGTTTTCCATTCTTATATGTTCTGTTTCAATGTGTGTATGTACGCTTTCCATTCTTTATATGTGGATGATAACCACTAGATTCAAATTAGTATACAAAAATAAATAGAAAATGGAATTCATAATATATATATATATATATATATATATATATATATTAATTGTATATATATTATCACATATACGTGATGATACCTTACTACTAGGTACAATGCATAAAATGGAAAACAAACAATACTAAAACTAATAATCCCTCCTAGGGGCAGTATTCCGGCAGCCCCTCGCCAGCAGCTCCCTGGTGCGCGGCGTCTTCCCAGTCCGAAGGTAGTACTCCGACACCTCCGCCTCGCAGTGCTTGACGTACCGATCTGCCTCTTGCTGGCGGACGCGCGCGACCGATCCTGCCATTTCGTTGGGGCCCACCGGAGCTCCTCGCCGGTGGCACACTGGAGCTTATCGGCCCACCACCACGCAGCGATGAGGCGCCCAGCGCCTATGACCTTCCTCGTGAAGTACCCGTCTTCGTACACCTCCTCGGCACGATGACCTGCCCGCCCCCAAAGTTCCGCCGCCTCCTTTTTCCAGGAGGCATCACGGGCTTCACAGGCCGCCTGGTACCTGGCTTCCTCCTCCGCCATCTCCTTCTTGAATGCCACTTGCCTGGCTTTCTCAGCCGGCGGCAGCGACTTCCACAGACAAAGATTGTACTGGCCCCAGACCAATCCAAAGTTGGGGGGTCCGGTGCAACCTCATCAGGTGGCGCGTAGGGGTCCTGGTCGCTGCTAATCGAGTGAGCGTCCTCGGGGGGCGGTGACTCCTCGTCGGCGCGTGGGCAGACCGGCGGCGCCATTGCAGAGATTTGAGAGAGAGAGAGAGAGGGCGAGTGAGGGGAGGATGTAGAGGAGAATGCAGGCGGGACGACGTGAGCAAGGTAGTATTAATTGGTAGCTAGAATCTAGATTGACGGGGACAGTACACACTCCGGTCGCCGGAATTTATGAGTACTGTAGTTTGAATTACACACAATTCCCGCAGCAAATCTGTGTGTGAACATAATAGCCAAAATCCGTGTGTGAACATAATAGCTGTCGATTTCCAATGCAAAACCGTGTCTGATTAATGATCCCCACCATCCACCTACCAAACCTCGAGCCGCGAGATAGACTACCAATCGTGTGGGGGCCGGTTGTCTTGCCCGATTCTTACATTTTCTTTTTTGAAGACCAGATATTTACATCGTCTGATGATTTTTTAACTAGCACACAAGTACACAAAAATATGATTTTTCAAACCGTTTAGGTTAGGCGTTGCATGTAGATGTAGTTCAAATTTGAATTACGGTTATTAAATGGTTAGAAAATCACTTAAATGTCCTTAAAAGGTCAAATGACCCGTGAAAATTTCCAAATTTTCACATGACAGTTGTATTAGTGCACGTTAAACATAGGAAAAAAATTGAAGGCCATAAGAGGAAGCTATCTCCCGTCTGTCAGCAAACATGCATTGTTCCCTATCGGAACCACGAACCTTCTAGTGAGTTGCTCCGGTTTGTGAGGGGTGTGTGTCCAAACTTTCTTCAAACATGCCAACTTTTTTACCACATCATCTTGGTGGTATGACATTAAATCAAGCAAGGTTTCATGTTTTTCTGATCATTTTTTAATTTTTTGGAATTAAAATGCCATGGCATGCACTCCATGCATGTGCCCATGCCTTGACACCAATATGTTTGAAAATTCATTCGAATTTACTGCATATGGAATTAACTCGCACACAAGTACACATAAATATGATTTTTCAAACCATTTTGGTTAGGCGTTGCATGTAGATGTAGTTCAAATTTGAATTACGGTCATTAAATGGTTAGAAAATCACTTAAATGTCCTTAAAAGGTCAAATGACCCGTGAAAATTTCCAAATTTTCACATGACAGTTGTATTAGTGCACGTTAAACATAGGAAAAAAATTGAAGGCCATAAGAGGAAGCTATCTCCCGTCTGTCAGCAAACATGCATTGTTCCCTATCGGAACCACGAACCTTCTAGTGAGTTGCTCCGGTTTGTGAGGGGTGTGTGTCCAAACTTTCTTCAAACATGCCAACTTTTTTACCACATCATCTTGGTGGTATGACATTAAATCAAGCAAGGTTTCATGTTTTTCTGATCATTTTTTAATTTTTTGGAATTAAAATGCCATGGCATGCACTCCATGCATGTGCCCATGCCTTGACACCAATATGTTTGAAAATTCATTCGAATTTACTGCATATGGAATTAACTCGCACACAAGTACACATAAATATGATTTTTCAAACCATTTTGGTTAGGCGTTGCATGTAGATGTAGTTCAAATTTGAATTACGGTCATTAAATGGTTAGAAAATCATTTAAATGTCTTTAGAAGGTCAAATGAACCCTGAAATTTACCAAATTTCACATGACAGTTGTATTAGTGGACGGTAAGCGTAGGAAAAAATTTGAAGGCCGTAAGAGGAAGTTATCTCCCGTTCATCATCAAACATGCATTATTCTCTCTCGGAACCACGAACCTTCTAGCGAGTTGATCTGGTATGTGAGGGGCGTGTGTCCAAACGTTCGTCAAACATGCCAATTTCTTTAACACATCATCTTGGTGGCATGACATTCCATCAACCAAGGTTTCATGTGTTTCTGATCATTTTACTATTTTTTTGAATTAAAATGCCATGTCACTCCATGCATACGTATTCATGTGTCCATGTCATGAGACAAATATGTTTGAAAATTCCTTCTAGTTTACTGCACATGGGCATAACGTAAAATATGTGTCCACCTTAAGTTAACCATTAAATAATAACTCTCACATCTGTCATGAATTCTCTCAAACCAATCCACGTTTACGAGCATAGCATAGCAATATGAGCATAACATAAAAGTAACTCCCAGGGTTTGAATGTAGGGCAATAGGTTCCTACCTCATCAACTACTTCCAGATACCCACATGTTATCAAGTCCTAACCATGCAATGTTTGAGGGTTGAAACTAATGCATAAAAACTGGGTATGAAAGGGATATGATCAAAGTGTGAACTTGCCTTGTACTGTTGAAGATGATTCGCACTCATAACTATTGATATTTCTACTCATCACACTCTGTTCAATCTATCGTGAGCAAGCAATAGTAACCACACATAAGCAATCACTGAAAAGATCGGGAAGAACGAAGAAGACAGTTCGGAAAACATTAAACTAAAAAATAACTCTTGCAACATAAAACAATCTCTAACAGTACCAAAATTATGTGAATTTGGCCTTATCAGAAATTTTAAGTCAAGAGCTTCGATTTGCAAAAAGAATCAACTAAATCGGAGTTATAAAACTCAAGTTATGAACAAAAGAAGTTTGAATACAAATCTGTTTGAATTCAAAATTTAATACTTTCAAAAACATGTTGAAGTTATTTTACTGGATAGAGGAGATCGTAACGAAGAGGTGGGCGTTCGTTTCATCTAATTTGGATGAACGAGTAAAAAGTTATGGCTATTTGAAAAAATCAGGGCCAAGCTGTTTTACGGAAGAAAAATAGTTACGGCTAAAAGAATTCTACGTCTAATGTATAAATACAGAGACTAATTGGTAATCTAATTATTTTATCGTACTAGTCTAGAAAATAATAAACTACAAAAATATATATGAAGAAAGATACCTTTATAAGGTAGAGAAAAAAATGACTTCGGAGAGAGGAGAAAATTTCCAGAAGTCCCGCCGGAGAAAAGAAATATTTTTTCTTAAATGAATCTAGTCAAACCAAAATATTAATTTAACCCGAATCGGATGATTTTTGGAGGCTCGGTGGGTTTATATTTATTGGTGGAAAAGAGGCTTAGAGGTCAAAGGCTAGGCAATGTGGGACTAAACGTAGATGAAAAGAAAAGAAACAAAGAAGAAAAGAGACGGCTCGCATGGGCCTAAAGGCCTACGGCCGGCCGCACGCGCACGCTGCAGCTGCAGTTTTTTTAAACAAAATCTGGCTTAAGAAAAAAAAGGCTGGCTGGGCTTGGCCCATGTAGGAAAAAGAAGAAGAAAAAATGGGACGCCCGCTGGTACTATGATGCGCACGTGTGCAACATTTAGGGACAGGCCACACGTACAATTTTTTTAAAATAGAAACAGAAGGATAACCTGAATAAAGAAAAATAAAATAAATTTTTTATATAGACATCTTATATATCAAAATTTTCAGAAAAAGATTTTCTACAACATGGACATTTCTTTAGTGCCAAATAAAACTAAAAAAATTTCAAATAATTCAAACAGTGCTACTTCTACAATAAAATCCAATAAAAATCATTTTAGAAATACCAAAATTATTTCAAAATTATTTCTCTCCAATTTTCTGATGTAGGGAATCATTTTACCCTATTTTCCATTTATTTTATTTTTGGAGAAAAATAATTTGAATAAAACCCAAATAACTCCAAATTGAAAATAATTTCAAACGGACTTTAAATTTGATCCTTTTAAACTTCCAACTCGTATTTCATATATTTTGAAGAAGTTATTTTATCTTCTCTCATGAAAATCATTGAGTTGCTTAAAGTTTCTGAATTTGAAATATTTCCAAATAAAATTCAAATCTTTTCAAAAACCCCTTTTCATTTAATTAAATGGAAGAAGTCATATCATCTCCTCTCGAGGGTTTTGTATTTGAAAAGAATTTGAATTCACGGAGCTCAAAATGCAAAAAGGTGAAAGTTTGGGAAAGTCCTTTTATTCCCTCTAATTTAACTTTCAAAAAGTTTCGAATTTCACTCAATCAGTCACACAACAATCAAACAAACAATCAATATATGTATTTATTATAACATTCCAAAATTTCGAATTTTGGGATGTTACACATGACATTAAATCAAGCAAGGTTTCATGTTTTTCTGATCATTTTTTAATTTTTTGGAATTAAATTGCCATGGCATGCACTCCATGCATGTGCCCATGCCTTGACACTAATATGTTTGAAAATTCCTTCGAATTTACTGCACAGGTAATTAACTCGCACACAAGTACACAAAAATATGATTTTTCAAACCGTTATGGTTAGGCGTTGCATGTAGATGTACTTCAAATTTGAATTACGGTCATTAAATGGTTAGAAAATCACTTAAATATCTTTTAAAGGTCAAATGACCCTTGAAATTTACCAAATTTTCACATGACAGTTGTATTAGTGCATGTTAAACGTAGGAAAAAATTTGAAGGCCGTAAGAGGAAGCTATCTCCCGTTCGTCATCAAACATGCATCGTTCCCTCTCGGAACCACGAACCTTCTAGCGAGTTGCTTCGGTTTGTGAGGGGTGCATGTCCAAACATTCGTCAAACATTCCAATTTCTTTACCACAACATCTTGGTGGCATGACATTACATCAACCAAGGTTTCATGTGTTTCTCATCATTTTCTATGTTTTGAATTAAAATGCCATGTCACTCCATGCATACGTATGCATGTGTCCATGTCATGAGACCAATATGTTTGAAAATTCCTTCTAATTTACTGCACATGGAATTAACTCGCACACAAGTACACATATATGATTTTTCAAAATGTTTTGGTTAGGCGTTGCACGTAGATGTAGTTCAAATTTGAATTACGGTCATTAAATTGTTAGAAAATCACTTAAATGTCTTTAAAAGGTCAAATGACCCCTAGAATTTTCAAAAATTTCACATTATAGTTGTAGTAGTGCATGTTAGACGTAGAAAAAAATTTGAAGGCCGCAAGAGGAAGCTATCTCTCGTTCGTCATCAAACATGCATTGTTCTCTCTCGGAACCACGAGCCTTCTAGTGAGTTGCTCCGGTTTGTGAGGGGTGTGTGACCAAACTTTGGTCAAACATGCCAATTTTTTTACCACATCATCTTCGTGGCATGACATTACATCAACCAAGGTTTCATATGTTCCTGATTTTTTATTGATTTTTTGGAATTACAATGCCATGTCACACCATGATTAATTGTGTCATAGCCATTAGACCAATATATTTGAAAATTCCTTCCAATTTACTACACATGGAATTAAATTGCACACAAGTACACGAAATATGAGTTTTCAAATCGTTATGGTTAGTTGTTGCCTGTACGGCTGCAGCTACTGCTACAACGGCGGCTGCAAACGCCGAGAGCGCTCGAGCTGCCGTCCATGCCGCTAATGTCGCCCTGGCTCGAGTTGAGGCCATCCACGCCAAGATCAAGGATGCACACGCCAAGATATTCCAGGCCACCTCGGACTCCAACATGCAACGCATGTCTGAAAAGGCGGTGGTGGCCACGGAGCACCTGCTTCCTCATGAGGTCACCGAGCGGGAGCTGGAGATGCAAGAGGTGGCGGAGATCGAGGAGCGCTGGGAGGAGGAGTTGTGCGTGGCCGAGGTCGAGGTAGAGAAGAGTTTGTCCATCGAGGAATCGGTGGTGGAGTACGAACGCGAGCTCTGGCGCAACCACTACTACGAGTACTACAACCTTGAGGGTGGCGCCGAGGACGAAGACGCGGTCGACTTCAGCAGAGGGGACGGCGAGTCCACCAACGATGGCATGTCGCCAGGACAAGTCATCGACGTCTCATCTCACACCGGTGATGCATAGGCCAGTGCGGCGGCGGATTTCTAATTATGCATACTTAGGCTTTGTTTTTAATGTTGGTCTTTTGTTAGAGCAATGTTTAGGTCAACTGGTCTGTCTAATTACTGAAATTGCTTGATTCAGTAAGTGTGGTCTATATGCTGTACACTCTTTTGTGTGCCCAAATTAGCAAGCGATGTTAAATTATGCAATGATGTACCCAGGGAAATTTCCACCAAAATTTGAATTATCAAACTCATCCCATGCGCGTAAAGTAGAAGAATCGTTTGTGATGCACACAATCGTTCAAAGTGAATGGTCCGACGGCACTGCACGCGTTGAAAGTGAATGTGCATGCCTTGAGACCAAAATTTGAATTATCAAACTCATCCCATGCGCGTAAAGCAGAAGATTCATTTGTGATGCACACAATCGTTCAAAGTGTCCGGCGGAACCGCGCGCAAAGTTTCCCTCCACATTTCCAAAATTTTGGCCTACCGCCAAAATATCTACCCCCGCCCCCTTACCCACCCCCTTTTCTCCCTGACCACAAGTCACTTTCCCCTATTTCGTCCTTCCTTCCTTCCTTGCTAAGCTATAGCCGCTACCTTGCTCTCGCTGTCTCGCATCCTACCGCCGGGGTCGCCATGGTCTTCTTCAAAGACATCTCCAGTGGTTCCTCCTCCAGCGACTACTCCTTCACCACCCGGGTATGCCTCTCTTCTCTCTCAGGCTATGACTTGGAATGAAGGATTTTTACCCGGAGGTCGATTTGAGTCGTTTCTTCCTCTTGTATCTCCCTAAGACCATCAGTGGCAACGAATGGAGCGGGGTGGCTGAAGATCTATCTGCTTGTTGTCACCATCAATCTCCATGCGTGAAGCTACTTGCATTTGATTCTGTGGACACAGGGAGGAAGTTTCTGGCATGTACAGAGAAGGTTAGACCCTCTTCCATTGTTACAAATCATTTGTTAGATGTGATTCAGACACTATCACAGTCCCAACCCATTCATACCACACCTTCAACCAAACGCATCCTAAGACAGTGTCATAGTTTGTACCTAGTATCTTAAATTGTTGCCATCTCATCAGCGGTGCCATTAGAAAATTATTTGGCACCACTTTAGCAGTTTGTGCAGCCAACTTTGGTCCACACATCCAAGCAGCCAAGTAGTAAAATACTAAATCTTTATGGCATGAAGGAACTGGGCATCGGAGCAACTAGATGCTCCGGAGTCCGGGTCCCTAATTTTTTTCCCGCTGCATCGGCTCGCCAGTTCAGGGCACTGGTGTGAGATGTAGCAATAGTTGTATTTACACTAGTTTTGTCATACATAGTGGACGGCCTTAGTGCTATTACTTCTATGTTACTAAATTTATGCATGTACACACCTGTTAGTATCAATTTGCTGTCATCCAAACACTGTCGCTATGCTGTTGTAGTTATATTTACCTTCCTCATAAAATGTTCAATTTCTTATTTATTGTACATGAGTAAGAACTTGTAGTGTCGTTGTAGCTAATTATAACTTCTGATGTTCCAGAATTTGGTTATTGTCTCAGTACCAATTATTTCATTTGCACACTGATCTTTTTGAGAAGATATGTGATAATTAACATGTTTCTTCAGTTTTTCAAAATAAGCATTGGTGATTTTCTATGTTGCTATAAACCCATTTCCGCTACAATTGTTACTGATCTAGTTTTAAATATTATAGGATGAACGAAAGTGTTCTTACTTGGAGTGGGTTGATCAAGAGTGGCCATAGTCTTTGAAGATGTGCCTAACGATGCTCTGGAGCATGTATGAGGAAGTGAACACAGATAGGCTTAGAGAAAGTCTTGTCAACGTTGAAGCATATTTCAAGATGCGGGATAAAAAGCTGAAGGTGGATAAAGACTTTGCTAAGATGGTGTTGGCGAAGGAGAAGGCACTTTCCCAGTTGGCCCGCGCAAAACGGGTTCTTACTGAACTGAAAGCAGAGGTGGATAAGACGAGCCTGGATGATCTCAATTAGGGAAATGAATATATTGTTCTTATGAAGTTGAACTACCTATATGTTGTACTGTGTTGTTTTCATGTAGCTACCGTACTGTGATGTTATGATATATTTATGTGCCTGATATGAAACTGGCAAACAGCTGTTCGATATGAAATGTGAATTTGCGTAATATTGGAATAATTAATTGTAAACTAATAAACATGCTAAATGAGTCATGGACCTTTGCACACGGTTCTAGCAGTAAAAGCGGTTGCGATGGATAGCACAATGCCACACAGTTTTCTTCATCAAATCATGTGTGATATAGTTGATAAAAGCAAACAGTTAACCAAGGAAGACCGTGTGTGATAGTTACACCTTTCACACACGAGCCTACACATAAAACTGTGTGGGATGTACATACGAACAAAAACATTTTCCCTGGATTGACTATGTGGGATGTACATAAGAACGGAAACATATTCCTTGGATTGACTGTGTGTGATATACATACCTACGGAAATGTTTTTCTGGGATTCACCGTGTGGGATGTACATACCTACGGAAATGTTTTTCTGGGATTCACCGTGTGGGATGAACATACCTATGGAAATGATTTCTAGGGATTCACCGTGTGGGATGTACATACCTACGGAAATGATTTCTGGGATTCACCGTGTGGGATGTCCATACCTACGGAAATGATTGGGTTTTCATGCCTCGCCCGATCGCACACGGCCCCAGCCTGGGTCCCACGAGGGCCTATCCCCGATGATTTCTGGGTCATGTGGGAAGGACCCCCCTATCGCCCACACTCACTTGGCGACGGTTCCAAATGCCGTCGCGAAAAGGGGTAAAAACTGTTTGTTTAGGACTGCCGCGCACCAGTGCCACATCATAGGTGTGAACAAGTCGTCCAGTTTTTTGTACATATTCCATCCTCGTATCATGACTTTCCTTTCATCAGAGTAGTGTTCGTCAGTATCATGCATGAATGAGTTCTGAAGAGAGAATTTTATTCCTTTTTCTTGTTAGTTTGACCTCACAATACAAAATCAATAAAGCGGACGGAAATTGGTAAGGCATTGGATGATGGTGGTCCTTCCGAGCAACTAAAATGGAGGGTCTCTACAGATTCTACTCTGCCATCCTCCCAACAAGATTCGCAAGACAACCCAAGGCTAGACAGTCAACGTAGCTATCTAGATGATGAGCACATCTCCCCAACTCCACCATCACAGGTGTTAGCTCTAACTTGGCACAATTATATGTGGTTGCATGTTGCGTATGATGTCTAGCTTGTATTGCTTCTAACTTTGTTGAATTGCATCTGCTTACTTTACACATAATGCATGTGAATATGACACGTGTTCTTGTTTCTAGAACATACTATATCTGATCACACCATGTTCTTACATCAGCCTACTGTTCTTGCATATCCCGCATCAGTCACTTATGATAAGGCACCTTTAAGTCGCCATTGTGATATTGGTTGCATCTTGCATATAATTTCTAGCATGTACTGCTTCTAATTTGTTGAAACGCCAGACAGTTTGAACTTGGCAGAGTGATGTTGGTTGCATCTTTCGTATGCTGTCTAGCTTGTAGTGCTTCTAATTTGTTGAAATGCCTTCTACTTAGTTACCACGTCATAGGTGTGAATATGTCACGTCATCCTATTTTTCGTACATATTCCATCCTCATATCATGTGTTTGCCTTTCATCCGAGTAGTGTTCATCAGTATCATGCATGAATGAATTCTGAATAGTGAATTCTATTCCTTTTTCTTATCGGTTTGACTTCACAATGCAAAATCAATACAGCTAAAGGAAATTAGTAAGGCAGTGGATAATGGTGGTCCTTCGGAGCAACTGAAATAGAGGATCTCTACAGATTCTACTCCGCCATCCTCCCAACAAGATTCGCAAGACAAGACAAGGCTGGATAGTCAACGTAGTTGTATAGATGATGAGCACATCTCCCCTACTCCACCATCACAGGTGCTTGCTCTAACTTGGAACTGTTATATGTGGTTGCGTGTTCCGTATGATGTCTAGTTTGTATTGCTTCTAATTTTGTTGAATTGCATCTGCGTAGCTTACAACTTATACTTGCAACAATCACTTATTCATAAGACACATTTAACTTGGGAGTGTGATGTAGGTTGCATCTTGCATTGTCTTCTAGCTTGTAGTGCTTAAAATTCCTCGAAATGGCACTTACGACAAGACACTTTTTATTTGATAGTGATATTGGTTGCATGTTCATATGGTGCCTAGCTTTCATTTCTTCTAATTTTGTTGAAATGCCTTCTGGTTACTATTTTTCATAAATATTCCATCCTCCTATTGTACGTGTGAATATGCAATGTTGTCTTTTTTGTATATATTCCATCCTCCTATCATGCGCTTGCCTTATATCAAAGTAGTGTTTGTCTGTATCATGCATCAACCAATTATGCAGAGCTAATTTTATTCATCTTCTTGTGGTTTTGACTTCATAAGGCAATATCAGAAAAGAGGAAGGAAAAGAGTAAGTTAGGGGATGTTGGTGGTCCTCTGGACCGACGCAAATAGAGACTCTCCAGATTTTCCATTGCTACTGCTAATGCAGTTGAAGTCCCAAGTCGACATAATGAGTTCATCTCCCGTTCTCCACCATCTCAGGTGCCTGCTCTAACTTGACAGTGTGATAATTGGTTTTATGTTGCCTGTGTTTCTTCTATTTTGATTAAATTGCACCTGCTGAGTTTATACGTTATACATGCTCATATGACATACCTTTCTGTGTCTAGAATACACTGCATCTATCTATCATACCATGTTCTTACATCAAAGTACTGCTGTTGTTTATCCCGCATCAGTCACTCATGATTGGACGCTTTTAACATGGCAGTTTGATAGTGGTTGCATCTTGCATTGATTTCTACATTGTATTGCTTCTAATTTTTCGAAATGCCACTTATGACAAGACACTTTCAACTTGGTAGAGTGATATTGGTTGCATCTTTCATATGGTTTCTAGCTTGCATTACTTCTATTTTCTTGAAAATCCTTCTGCTTAGTTTACACATCGTAGCTGTGAAATGTCATGTCATCCTTTTTTTCTTACATAGTCCATCCTCATATGGTTGTCTTACATCAAAGCAAGGACGAAGCTAGAAAAAGTGTTCGATGGGGTCATCTCTATGACAGTGGGGTCATCTTGTCTAAATGGACAGTAATTAGTACTAAACTAGTAAAGTACTAATGAAGGATTACCTAATTTCATTGGGGTCAATTGACCCCAATGCTTACATGGGAGCTCTGTCCCTGCATCAAAGTATTGCTTATCTGTATCATGCATCAATGAGTTCTGACGAGCGATTTTATTCTTTTGTGTTGTGGGTACGGGTTGACATGGCAAAGTCAAAAAAGAACAAGGAAAACAATATAGTAGGGAATGGTGTTACTCGTCGGGTGAAACGAAATAGGATCTGCCCTCGAGATTATACTAGTACTTATAGTGCAGTAGAAGGTCCAAGTCCACTAGCTAAATCTACAAACACAGTATCACCTACTCCACCAGCTGCAACATCCGCTTCAACTATATCGGCATCTCAACGAGTTACTGGTTTGTTTGCTCCGAAACTGGCCAGTTCTCAAGCTGCGTTCACACCTAACACTACTTTCAAAGCACTGCTGACACAACAGGACTTGGCAAGATCATATGAACCTCATGAGCATCAACACCAAGACGGTACCTGACCAAGTCAAGGTGCATTTAAATGCTCCTTTATATGTACTCTCACAGTTTGATGTGCACTAACATTTTCCATATTCGTTGTTGAACTAGCACCATGGCGGAAGCGGAAACAGACATCAGGGGTAATGCTTGACAGGTTAACAAAATCTAATGGAGGAACAATGGAGATCCATTTTGAGGCAGGTTTAAAAAGGCCATGTGATGCTACTGAGTCAGCCAAGTTAGTATCAGAGGCAACCGTTGTCGTTAGGTGTTATGCATGTATCCTCCCAGCGTGGATCCAGTATAGGAATGAGAAAGACAATACACGGTTTAACACCTTCCTTGACCCTTTATCTGTAAGTAATGTTATTAGTCGCAATTTGTAATATTGTCTTGCTCTATCCCATACTTTCTAGCTTCATCCTAATAAGACTCACATTCTTTTTTCAACAGATGAGGTTCAAGTTGGATCCGAAAGATGATGCAACTAAACAAGGATGCACTCATGTTTTTCAGTCTGATCTGCGACAGTATCAGTACCACCTTAGAAAAGCTCACTTTGAAGGCAAGGCACAATGAAATCGCCCAAACATCTCCAGTGGAATATATTACAGATGAAGACTGGATAACCCTTGTTAAAAATTGGTCTGATCCAAAGTATCAGGTAGAGTATATGTATTTGATCAGATCACATATTGAACTTGTATTTATGTATGTGCCTTACAAGTATATCTTCTTTTAGGCTAACTGTTTGAAGAACAAGACCAACTATTCTAAAGTTAAATTCCAACAGACAACAGGATCTCGTAGCTATATTGCACACTCTGAGGCTCTTGTAAATAGCTACTAGTTCCTTCTTTTTTATGTGCCATATTATCATATATATATTGACTTGTTCCAAATACAGAGGAAAGCCCGCATGGACCCAAAAAAACCTGAACCGAATGCAATGGAAATCTTCAAGGATTGCCACACCAGCAAGATGAAGGGCATGAGCACATCAGTTCAAGCCACCGTTGTAAGTCCTTACTCCTCCTGCCTTTGAACTGCTTGTCACTGTGACATCTTCATTTAACTGCTTGGTTTGCAGCCAATGTCTGTTACTCTATTCACTTTTATACACAGTTGTATTAATGTATCATTTCACCTTACACGGTTTAAAAGAGATGAAGGATATTCTTTTGGTCTTGATCTGTAATCTAGTTGTGATGTTCACGTGCCCACACAATGATACAATAGCCTATTTGTTTTATATCTATTTGTGCATGATATGAATGATGCCATACTATGTTCATCCTACTTTAAACCATGTCTCTTAATCCTTACATGTCAACGAATGTGAAGAAATAGACAATACAGTAGGCATGCTACATGGACATATGTTCCGAAAGTGATTTTATTATGTAGTTGGCACTACAATACATGCTAATGTATTATAGTAGTTCACCAAAATAAGTTATGTATAAATGTGAAACATACTTTGTTTGTTTTTGTCTCATTAGTGTCGTGGTATTCTCACGGGGGGCTTGCGAGTTGACAGATGCCCCAAGGGCTTAGTGTGAGGGTAAGACTGCTGCTGATAGGACCGGGAGCGGGTATGCGAGTAGCACGCGCTAGTTTAACCAGGTTCGGGGTTCTCCTGAGAGATAACACCCCTACTCCTGCATGTTTGAGTATATCTGGTATATTTGGTACAGGGTGCTCCTGGAGCTGTATATGAAAGCTGTGCCACGGGTATCTGGTTTCATAAATGCATGTATGTGGTATGCTAGTGGCCGGCTATGCCCATGGATGGATGGATGGAGCTAGCTTATATAGTTGTAGGCATGGGTGGTGGTAGCGTTGGTTGTAAGCTACCTTGGTAGCTTACAAACCAAGCTATGTAGTGGCATGGGCTAGGCATGGTGCATGTCATGCTTGTCCCCTGGGGTACTTTATAAATCAGTACCCAGGGGACACGGTACACTGCAGATGATGTCGCGGTACGGTCGTCCCATTGGTGTCTTGTCGGTGTCGGGTTGGGCTGCAGTCGGCAGTCGGCTGGTTGGCGCAGTCGGCAGCCGGCAGGGCAGAGCAGTCTGACGAGGAGCCGGCAGGAGCAGCCGGGCAGTCGGACTGAGGGGCTTTGCTAGCCCCGATGTCTTGAAATATTGTCTTGCCGTCTTCGGGGTACCTGTGGTCAATTACTCTGTCAGTAGCCCCCAAGCCTCCGGGCAACTTGGCAAAGTAGGGCGGAGGTTTTTTGGCAAGTGTTCATGGAAATGATCATGAAAAAGACAAAGTTAGTCCACGCAGATATATCAAATGTTTGCTTTTAGCATTGCAAGTTTTATGCGGAGGGTGCTGACTCGGTTTCGTCCGAGCCCCCTTCAATCTTTTTCATGTTCCCTCCGCTTTTTGGCTTGTGCTCTCGCTCGCCGGATAGCCGCTCTGTGGTCTGTGGCTGAGAGTGGGCCGTGAAGCGGAGTGTACAGTACTCAGAATCTGGGAGCAGATTTAACCGGGCAGATACTTGTAAAGGAAACGACCGGGTCACCTGAACCGTTTTCCTTCCCGGATGTTTTTCGCGTGGGTGGCCTCCAGCGTTCACTCTTGCTAGTCGGACAGCCGCTCTGTGGTCTATGACTAAGAGTGGGCCTTTGGTACCGTGCACGGTACTAAGCCGTCTGCGGGATCTAACGTCTCAGGCCAAGCGGCCAGCCCCCAGGCCAACTCTAGCTGGCGCCGGGGCAAACAGTGATGCTACTGTAATAAAACGCGGAGACAGCCCCTGAGCTTCGCTCAGGGTTATCCGTGCTTGCGTGGTGCAAAAAATATGCGGGTGAGGAGCTCACATTGGTTTTTCGTGTAGTCGCGGTCGTTGTTGAAGACAGCCGGCATGGCTCAGCGCTCGCGGAGCATGCTGGCGCACCCGCTGGGTGCAGCCTTCGAGCCTCCGGGTGCTCGAAGGGGGGTCCCGGCCGGTCAGGCTTGACCGGCCAGGCGGCGAGCCGTCTGCAGCTCCTTTTTCTTCTCTCTCTTTTTTTCTGCCGGCTGCTGGCAGCCGGACAAAACTCTTCTCTTCTTTGCAATCTTCCGTTAGGGCGCGCCAGCGCACCCACTGGGTGTAGCCCCCGAGATTCGGGCCGACTTCTGAGCAGTCGGGGCGGATCTCCCGGTAACTACTTTGTCTTCTTCTTTGCGGGGGCGTGTCAGCGCACCCACTGGGTGTAGCCCCCGAGATCTGGGTTGACTACTGAGCAGTTGGGCCGGATCTCCCGGCAACTACTTTGTCTTCTTCTTCACGGGGGCGCGTCAGCGCACCCGCTGGGTGTAGCCCCCGAGATCTGGGTCGACTGCTAAGCAGTCGGGCCGGATCTCCCGACAACTACTTTGTCTTCTTTTTCGCGGGAGCGCGTCAGCGCACCCGCTGGGTGTAGCCCCCGAGATCTGGGCCGACTGCCGAGCAGTCGGGCCGGATCTCCCGACAACTACCTTGTCTTTCTTCTTCTTCTCTTTGTCCGCCAACACAGCCGGACGGACACTTCTTATTCATCCGACTGGGCAGTCAGCAGCTTCTTCATAGTAGGTGGTCAGACGCACATCTGGCAGTCATACCCAATTTTCAGCCGGGTGCGGGCAGTCGGACATGCATCTCTTTCTTTTCTCTCTGCTCGCTTTCTTTCGGCAGTGGGCAGTCGGCCCTTTTCTTTTTCTCTTTTTTTCCAGCACCCGGGCATTTGAACAGCCGGCCCTTTGACTTGGTCAGTCGGATCCTTTCTTTTCTCAGCCGGCTGTGGGCAGCCGGCCTTTGCTTTTCCTCCAGTCGGCCCCATTTCTCTCTCTCTCTCTCTCTCTCTCTCTCTCTCT